>NC_081560.1:162893472-163110362 GCF_022355385.1 Mustela nigripes
GCCTGCCTCTCTGCCTACTTGTGATCTGTCAAATAAATAAAATTTAAAAAAATAAAATAAAAACCACACACAAAAACCCTTTCAGTTGGGGCACCTGGCTGGCACAGTGAGTTAAAGCCTCTGCCTTCGGCTCAGGTCATGATCCCAGGGTCCTGGGATCGAGCCCCGCATCGGGCTCTCTGCTCTGCAGGGAGCCTGCTTCCTCCCCTCTCTCTCTCTGCTTGCTTCTCTTCCTACTTGTGATTTCTCTCTCTCTGTCAAATAAATAAAATCTTAAAAAAAAAAAAAAGAAGCACCAAGAACAAGGACAGAAGTTCTCTCATTTCAGCTGAAAATAAAAATCCATGGGAACTTATCTCACATTCAACCCAGAGTCTAGTAACTGTGCAATAGCAAAAGGCATAGGTTTCACATTAAAGAAATAAACTTATTTTTAGCTCCAAAGTAGAAATTAAAATTAAAATGTGTTTATAAGCCTATTAAAGTGGGAAATTGGAGAGGGAGAAGAACCATGAGAGACTGTGGATTCTGAGGAACAAACTGAGGGTTTTGGAGGTCAGGGTGGTGGGAGGTTGGGTGAGCCTGGTGGTGGGTATTGTGGAGGGCACGTATTGCATGGAGCACTGGGTGTGGTGCATAAACAATGAATTCTGGAACACTGAAAAGAAATTTAAAAAATAAATAAAAATGTTTTTAAAAAGCCTATTAAAGTGATCATGAAACCAATACATGTGTATATTAATTTTACAATTATCTTGCATGAGCTTGACCAAGACACTCATTAAGAAAATAGCTTCTTTCAAAATCTTATATAAAATTGTGTCTCAGGCTATAAATTTATTCATATTGCTTTGACATAAAGTTTTATTAACTCTACTACTCAACATTGCTAATTTATTTTCACATTGAGAACAACATTAATTATATTCATAAACTTTATTTAAGCAAGTCTAACAAGTCTGCCTTTAGAAAAATTATATCCCATTTTGGCTTAAACCAGTTATTTAATAAAAACGTATTATGTTTGCCTGTAAGTTTTCAAATTCATGAAAAGGAAAGAAAGGGACTAATTTCAATAAAGAAAGTTAATGACTTGTTTTTTTCTTTTTCTTTTTAAGAAAGGTTGTCTAAGAAGTTATTGTTAATTTTGTCTTAAATCTGGATCTGATTTTATTTTTTTAAGGTCAGCTTTATTGGGGTAAAATTTACATAGAGTAAAATTCACTCTTTTTTTCCCCTCCTTAATGTCCATCACCCAGTTACTCCATCCCCCCACCTCCACCCCTCCAGCAACTCTGTTTGTTTCTATGATTAAGAGTCTTTTATGGTTTGTCTGCCTCTCTGATTTCATCTTGTTTTATCATTTACTCTCTTCCTCTATGATCTTCTGTTTTGTTTCTTAAGTTCCCAAATGAGTGAGATCATATGATAGTTGTCTTTCTCTAGCTGACTTATTTTGCTTAGCATAATACCCTCTAGTTCCAACCACATCATTGTAAATTGTAAGATTTCATTCTTTTTTATGGCTACTATTCCATTGTACATATATACCACATATTCTTTATTGATTCATCTGTCAATGGACATCTCAGCTCATTCCATAATTTGGCTATTGTGGACATGGCTGCTTTAAACATTGGGATGCCGGTACCCCTTCAAATCACTACATATGTAGGTAAATGGAGTAAGAATTCTTTGGGGTAAATACCCAGTAGTGCAATTGCTGGGTCATAGGGTAGCTCTATTTTCAACTTTTTGAGACACCTCCATACTATTTTCCAGAGTGGCTGCACCAGCTTGCACTCCCAACAAGAGCATAAGAGGGTTCCCCTTTCTCTGCATCCTTGCCAACATCTGTCATTTCCTGACTTGTTAATTGTAGCCATTCTGACTGGTGTGAGGTGGTAGCTCACTGTGATTTTGATTTGTATTTCCTTGATGCCAAGTGATGTAGAGCTTTTTTTAATGTGTCTGTTGGCTATTTGTGTTTCTTTGCAGAAATGTCTGTTCATGTATTTGGCCCATTTTTTTTAAATCTTTCTTTGTAACTTTAAAAAAAATTAACATATAATGTATTATTTGCCCCAGGGGTACAGGTCTGTGAATCATCAGGCTTACACATTTCACAGCACATACCCTCCCCAATGCCCATAACGTAGCACCCTGTCCCTACCTCCACTCCCTCCAGCAATCCTCAGTTTGTTTCCTGAGATTAAGAGTCTCTTATGGTTTGTCTCCCTCCTGATCCCATCTTGTTTCATTTTCTCCCTCCCTAGCCTTCATGACTTGCCACTCTGCCTCTCAAATTCCTTATATTAGGGAGATCATATGATAATTGTCTTTCTCTGATTGACTTATTTCGCTCAGCATAATAACTTCTTGTTCCACCCACGTCATTGCAAATGGTAAGATTTCAGGTTTTTTGATGGCTTCATAATATTCCATTGTATATATATACCACTTCTTCTTTATCCATTCATCTATTGATGGACATCTAGGTTCCTTCCATAATTGGGCTATTGTGGACATTGCTGCTGTAAACATTCAGGTGCCTGTGCCCCTTTGAACTACTACATTTGTATCTTTAGGGTAAATACCCAGTACTGTGATTGCTGGGACATAGGGTAGCTCTATTTTCAACTTTTTGAGGAACCTCCATGCTGTTTTCCAGAGTGGCTGCATCAGCTTGCATTCCCACCAACAGTGTAGGAGGATTCCCCTTTCTGCACATCCTTGCCAACATCTGTCATTTCTGACTTGTTAATTTTAGCCATTTTGACTGGTATGAGATGGTATCTCACTGTGGTTTTGATTTGTATTTCCCTGATGGCTGGTGATGTTGAGCACTTTTTCATGTGTCTGTTGGACATTTGGATGTCTTCTTTGCAGAAATGTCTATTTATGTTTTCTGCCCATTTTTTGATTGGATTATTTGTTATTTGAGTGTTGAGTTTGAGAAGTTCTTTATAGATCTTGAATATCAGCCCTTTATCTGTAACGTCATTTGCAAATATCTTCTCCCATTCTGTGAGCTGCCTCTTAGTTTTGTTGACTATTTCCTTTGCTGTGCAAAACATTTTTATCTTGGTGAAGTCCCAATAGTTCATTTTTTGCTTTTGTTTCCCTTGCCTTTGGAGACAGGTCTAGCACAAAGTTGCTGCAGCCAAAGCTAAAGAGGTTGCGGCCTGTGTTCTTCTCTAGGATTTTGATGGATTCCTGTCTCACATTTAGATCTTTCAACCATTCTGAGTCTATTTTTGTGTATGGTGTAAGGAAATGGTCCATTTTCATTCTTCTGCATGTAGCTGTCCAATTTTCCCAACACCATTTGTTGAAGAAACTCTCTTTTTTCCACTGGATATTTTTTCCTGCTTTGTCAAAGATTAGTTGACCATAGAGTTGTCCATTTCTGAGTTCTCTATTCTGTCCCATTGATCTATGTGTCTGTTTTTGTGCCAAAACCATACTGTCTTGATGATAACAGCTTTGTAATAGAGCTTGAAATCCAGAATTGTGCTGCCACCAGCTCTGGTTTTCATTTTCAACATGACTTTGGCTATTTGGGGTCTTTTCCAGTTCCATACAAATTTTAGGATTATTTGTTCCAGCTCTGTGAAAAAAACTGATGGTATTTTGATAACGATTGCTTTAAATGTATAGATTACTATAGGTACCATAGACATTGCAACAGTATTTGTTCTTCCAAACCATGAGCATGAAACATTTTCCATTTCTTTTTGTCTGGATTTCTTTCATGAGTGTTCTATAGTTTCCTGGGTACAGATCCCCTGCCTCTTTGGTTAGGTTTATTCCTAGGTATCTTATGGTTTGGGATGCAATTGTAAATGGGATTGACTCTTTAATTTCCCTTTCTTCTATCTCATTGTTAAAGTATAGAAATGCATCTGATTTCTGCGCATTGATTTTTATATCTTGACTTTACTGAATTTCTGTATGAGCAATTTTGGGGTGGAGTCTTTTGGGTTTTCCCCATAAAGTATCATGTCATCTGCAAAGAGTGAGAGTTTGACTTCTTTGCAGATTCATATGCTTTTTAACTTATTTTTGTTGTCTGATGGCTGAGGCTAGGACTTCTAGCACAATGTTGAACAGCAGTGATGATAGTGGACATGCCTGCTATGTTCCTGACCTTAAGGAAAAGGCCTCAGTTTTAGTTTTAAATAGAGAGGGGAAAAAAAAACAACACTATCTTTGTACTTATCACATATCACATATCATACTCAGTAGCACTGCATACTCAATAGTATGATAGAAATTTGTGGTAAGACTTTTAGCCCTACTTGGGTAAGGTATAAAAAAAATCAAGTATTAAATCTTAAAAAGGAAAAACGGAAGTATCTTCTATCTATACCACTGACATACATTGGAGTTGGTATCCTTTGTGGGAAAGGGGAACATACAAAAGAATAGGTTAAGAAGTTGGCTAAACAGATTCTGAGGAAACTATCACTGCCTGTTTAAATGACATTGGCAATTATTATTGGATAACAATATCAACAACTAAATGATCTCTTTAACATATTATGAGATTTAGATATTTAATCCAGAGGTTCCCTGAAACTTGAAAGTTATTTCAAGTGTTCCTCTGGTATAAAAAGTTTAAGAGAAAGCACTCCTAGAATTAAAGAATGCATAGGAAAACAAATCATCTGAACACCAAAATATTCACTCTTGAACTGAGAATTGACTTAAACATTCTTTTCACTTGGCAAAATCCTCACTAAACAAGTCAATAATGTTTTTAATTTCTCCAATATAATGCAAACCCATTATGAATCTATTGGAAAGCCAAGCTACAAGTCTGAGCTAAAGAGCCAGGATTTCATGAAATCAATAAAAATAGCACCTGATAACTGCTCAAATCACATGCAAATCCACTAATAAATAAGGATCTAGAAAAATTAGATCAGCTAGCTGAACAAGAGAAAACTCACAGGGATAAAAACAGATTGCTCAAAAATAATTTTGAATATTAAAAGATAAAGAGAGGTCTATTTTGAAGTCTTTTAATATTTATGCTCATGCCACAAAAGTTAAATTATTTTCTCAGAAAAATACTCAATATTCAATTAAATAATGTTCTATTCATTGAGATTGTTCATAGTTGCAATAAGAGTTTATAATTTGTTACACTTATTTTCGTAATTTTAGTGTCATTTAGAAATCATACTTTTGCAACAAAATTGAATATGAATGACTAATATTCTTTTTAGGTAGACTGATTCCCTTAAGTGGTCTTTATCTACAATTAATCACCTTTATATGATGAGAATTTCCTGTGCAGTTTTCATGTATATTAGAAACACACACACACACACACACACACACAGAAAAAAGAAAAACAGATAATATATACATATATATCAAACACAAAAGCATATCAAACCAATGATTTCATGGAGCTTATAGTTTAAGACAAGGCAAAGGGATTTATACCCCCAAAAGATGTTAATACAGAAAAAAGTATGGGGAAATAAAAATATAGATGGTTTGTTAACATGATAAAAATTGAGAACTAGAGCACTCAGTTCTCTAAGTTCTCTTAAGGAAATACCTCCTTAAGGATAAGTTTGAGTCCCGCCTCCTTATGAAGCCATTCCTGAACACATCAGTCTCCCTACAATGACCATGACTTTCTCTAAACACAGGTTCTATAACATATGTAGCATGTGGGTGTCTTGTGGCATCTATGGCATTATCTTATTTTGGGGTTTACCTCTTGATTTAGTCACTTTTCCAGAGTGAATGGCTTGTTTTCTGTTAACCTGCTAAATTCCTTAAGGATTGTTCTGTAATTCATTATAATGTAATGTTCTGTAATGCTTCATAGTATCTATCTGAGAACAATTTCTTGCCTTAAATGCTAAAGTATTCTCACAACCCAAATCTTTTTTGTTGCACATAAGTGGTCTAGTAAGAAATTGAAAGGACCCAAAGAAAGATTTGTGTAGTAATTATTATTGCTAGCTCACACACGTACTCTAAAGTTTATTAGAAGATCATATATATATAAAAATATGATATACATTTGAATATAGAGCACTTAGTAGATACTCAACAAATGTAATCTTCCTAGTCGGGTCCATCCAAGCAGATACTTAAATATGACTTTGTACTCTCTCCACCAGAGGGTGCCAATGCCTCTATGTCCTCTGGACATGTTCCCTGGCATCTCATATGAATAGATCTCTAAGCAGCCTTGTCACAAAGGCAGCTGAAAATGAGCTGGGGCTTAAGATGAAAAGGAGAATAGGTTTGGGAGTCACCTATATAGTGCTAACAGCTGATGCTATGAAAGTTCTTGAGGTTTCTGAAGAACAAAATGATTGAGGATGAAATCTTAAATGTATACATAAAAAGGTCAGAAAAAAAGGCAGAGAAGAAGGACACAGAAATGTCATCTGAAGGAACCCCAAAGAAGATAGTTTCAAGGATGTGCTAGTCAATAACATTACATGTTAGTGAGAAATTGAGAAGCAAATGGACTGAGAAAAAAAGTCATCACATTTGGGACGCCTGGGAGGCTCAGTTGGTTGGACGACTGCCTTCAGCTCAGGTCATGATCCCGGAGTCCTGGGATCGAGTCCCGCATCAGGCTCCCAGATCCATGGGGAGTCTGCTTCTCCCTTTGATTTCTCTTCACTCATGCTCTCTCTCACTACCTCTCTCTCAATAAATAAATAAAAATCTTTTAAAAAAAGTCATCACAGTTAATCAAACAGTGAGGTTAGAAACAAAATTTAGGTTGGGCTATAGACTTAAAGAATGAGTGATACAGAACAAGGAATAGACTCTGGACATTCACCTTATTTGTTGAAGTTCTGTGGCAGTAACAGGAAGAACAAAAAAACCCACAAACGTTACTAAAGAAGTACTAACAATATTTTTAAGAAAAAAAAATCAACATCAAGACCTTGTTTTGTCAAAAAGCCATTTCTTCAATAAGGGTAACCTCAGCTTTATATTATAAACACATAAGATCAATCAATTCACACTAAGATATGCATGATGGCCATTTTCCTTAGTTTCCTCAAGACTTAGTACTTTAAAAACAAAGTAAATAAAAACAAAGTTGATAAACTGCAAACCAACAAACACACAAAAATAAGATTCTTATTAAAATCTAAGCAACTGGTGGCTGAAATTGCTAGTAGGATTCCTTCATTTGATAAAGATTGACTAAACGTCCTACCCTTGTGAAGTTTATGTTTAGTGTAGTTGTCATGAGGTACAAAGGCGGAAATAAAGCAGGGGGAGGGAACTGTAGAACCAATGGAAGAGGCATGCTATTCTAAAAAAGTCTCACTGATAAGGTAACATTTAAGCAAAGACCCTATGGTAGTATGAGAGTAAATCAAATGGTCTTAAAGGCAAAGGTCCAAGACAGGTATGCCACTGATGAATGTGAAGAACAACAAAGAGCCCAGCATGGCTGCATTCAGAATGAATGATGGGGAAAACAGTAGGAGATAAGGTCAGAGCAGTAGGACTTTCTTTCTTTCTTTTTTTTTTTAACCCGGAATGACAGGAAAGTACTGGCTGGTTTTGAAAATGACCCAATTCACATTTTAAAAGCATTAGTCTGGCTGTTGAGCTAAAAAGAGACTAGAAGAGGAGGAGAGGGAAAAGGTGAAAGCAAATAAAGTAGGTAAGAGTTTATGGTAATAATTCAGGCAAATTATAACTGTCTTGGACTAGGGTGGTAGCAGCAGTGTGATTAAAGTGGCTGGGTTTCTGGGATATTTTAAAGGTAGAGCTGATAATATTTGCTGAAGGATTAGATGTGGAATATGCAGGGGGAAAAAAAGAGGTCAAGGAAATCTCTAAGGTTTTTGGCTGGAGCAACCAGCAAATAAACTTGACATTGAAGAAGGAAGTGTGGAAGATTAGGAGAAGAAGAGGGGAAGACAAAAGTTAGTCAGCTCCCATTATAGCAAGAGCCAACTATGCCTTCACTGTTCAAGACTGCTCACACTCTCTAAAAGCATACTGGATCGTTTGCCAAAGAGAAGGTATCATGTCTGCCTTTTTAGCATCCATTTCAATGTCTGATACATGATAAGGCTTAATAAATCTCTAACTCATGCATTCAATGTCACTTATACTCTGTACCATAAATACCCAATCTCAGTAATCATTATTCACTATAGCAAGATCACTCTTGATTATGTCTCTTACTCCATGTTGTTAAATCCACTCACATAATATAGTTATTGCTAAGTGTTCCGTTTAGACTGAATAATATGGGAGAGGTATAAAAGACTATTCACCAGTTGCTGGAAAAACAAAGGAATTTCTAATGGAAGCCAGAAAGAGATGTGAGAGTAAAAGCAGAGTGAGGTGAACTCTTTACCAACTCTGTCTCTTGTAATTCAGAGAGAAACCATCATTTAATGGGGAACCATTTGAATTAGTGAGTACAAACAATAAAAAGGGTAGCATTTTAATTGTAACTATTAAGAGAGAACAGTTTGAAAATTGCCTGGGAGGAAAACACAGCCATTTCACAAAGACTGAAGATAGATTTTTAAGCTAAGAGCTAATTTTAATATGAAGAGAAATATCTCAAGTTTAGTCAGGGCAATGAAACCTTAGCTAGTTTATAAAGAAATCAGACTAAATGTCTATAGTGACTGAAGCTGTTGAAGGAGAATGAGATTTGGGAAATTTCTGTGACTAAAAATCACAACACTCTCAAAGACTGTAAGGCAGAAACTAATTATTGTATTAATCAATTTAACTAGATTTAAAGGGAAAATTAAATGCCAGTGAGCATAATGGGACCTCTGGGTCCCATCAGAAGTCCATCTAAATCATGACAGGAAAAGAATAAAAAAAAAAAAAAAAAGATACTGGCATTATTCAAGAGGCTAGGATTGTTTTTTAGAAGTTGCTTTTGGATTGTTTTTAAGAAATGTGCCCTGAAGTAAATTATTTTAAAAGATGCAAATACTTGTAGAAGATGGTTAGAAGTATCTGTCAAAATTTACATGTGCTGGGGTGCCTGGGTGGCTCAGTGGGTTAAAGCCTCTGCCTTCGGCTCAGGTCATGATCCCAGGGTCCTGGGATCGAGCCCCACATCAGGCTCCCTGCTCAGTAGGGAGCCTGCTTCCTCCTCTCTCTCTGCCTGCCTCTCTGCCTATTTGTGATCTCTGTCTGTCAAATAAATAAAATGTTTTAAAAAAAAATTTACATGTGCATTCCCTTAGACCAAGCAAGTCCACCACTAGACATTTTTCCTATATATACATATACTTTCATAGATCCCCCAAGATATAAAAAGATTATTCTTCCACCTCTCCTTTTAATAGCAAGTAACTGAAAACAATCCAAATGCCTATGAAATCGAGACTGTTCAACAAAAGATAAAGAATCTATGTTACAGAAAGAGATTCTAAATAAGGAAAAGAAGGCTAGAATAAACTGTGGAGTTGAATTAGAATTGGAGGTATCAGTGTAACTCATGGTTTTTAATGTGTGTGTGTGTGTGTGTGTGTGTGTGTGTATGCACCCATACACACACATACATACACATGGATAGAAGCAGAAATATAGATGTGTATATGGGTGAGATATCCATATCTATATCTGTATCTACATCTATCTATCTATCTATAATTTCCTGTCCACTGAGCAAGCCTGGAAGCAACAACATTCCAGTATCAATGAACACACTTAGGACCCAGATCTTGGTTTCTAAATACCATTCTCTCATATAAAGAATCAAGGCTCCTTAAAGAAATGGCTGATGCCAGAGCAAGGTAAGAGAAGATACAAAATAAGCTTAGAATATTTTGTGGTACCATAAGTTAAGGGAGTGCTCAAAAAGTAATGAAGGTATGTAAAAGTGACATAGGAGCTAACCTGAATGAGCCTCCAATGGCTAAAGCTGAGAGAATTTGAACAAAACAAATAATGATAGCACTGGATTATAACCCCCAGAATAAAAATAAAGACCCCAAAGTCATCTGGTATAAATAAATGACTAAATATATAAAACAGAGAAGAGAAATAGCTCTTCCTCACAGAATACCTATAAATAAATATAGGAGAATGGACACAGAAAACTGCCATCAGGCAACACCTCAGTAGTAATTGCCACAGTCAAGGACCACTGATGGATGCTAAAATTAGTATGTTAGATTATGATGACAAAAAAGATTTGGATTGTTTTGAAGTAACCTCTTTAAGATAAAAGATAAAGAAAAAAAAGTAACTTTACAGAGGTACAGAGGAAAAACCTGATAGACACCATCTTAACCTTGTGATCAAGATTAATCTTAGTGGACATATTGACATAAGGTACGCTGATATAAAGCCTTGAGACAGGTAGAGCATCATTTTAGTTGTATTTTGATTAAAAATGCAAAACCTGCACAGCAAAGGAAACAGTTAACAAAAATCAAAAGAAAACTGACAGAATGGGAGAAGATATTTGCAAACGACATATCAGATAAAGGACTAGTGTCCAGAATCTATAAAGAACTTAGCAAACTCAACACCCAAAGAACAAATAATCCAATCAAGAAATGGGCAGAGGACATGAACAGACATTTCTGCAAAGAAGACATCCCGATGGCCAACAGACACATGAAAAAGTGCTCCATATCACTCGGCATCAGGGAAATACAAATCAAAACCACAATGAGATATCACCTCACACCAGTCAGAATGGCTAAAATTAACAAGTCAGGAAATGACAGATGCTGGCGAGGATGCGGAGAAAGGGGAACCCTCCTACACTGTTGGTGGGAATGCAAGCTGGTGCAGCCACTCTGGAAAACAGCATGGAGGTTCCTCAAAATGTTGAAAAGAGAACTGCCCTATGACCCAGCAATTGCACTACTGGGTATTTACCCTAAAGATACAAACGTAGTGATCCAAAGGGGCACGTGCACCCGAATGTTTATAGCAGCAATGTCCACAATAGCCAAACTATGGAAAGAACCTAGATGTCCATCAACAGATGAATGGATCAAGAAGATGTGGTATATATACACAATGGAATGCAGCCATCAAAAGAAATGAAATCTTGCCATTTGCGACAACATGGATGGAACTAGAGCATATCATGCTTAGCGAAATAAATCAAGCAGAGAAAGACAACTATCATATGATCTCCCTGATATGAGGAAGTGGTGATGCAACATGGGGGCTTAAGTGGGTAGGAGAAGAATCAATGAAACAAGATGGGATTGGGAGGGAGACAAACCATAAGTGACTCTTAATCTCACAAAACAAACTGAGGGTTGCTGGGGGGAGGGGGTTTGGGAGAAGGGGGTGGGATTATGGACACTGGGGAGGGTATGTGCTTTGGTGAGTGCTGTGAAGTGTGTAAACCTGGTGATTCACAGACCTGTACCCCTGGGGATAAAAATATATGTTTATAAAAAATAAAAAATTAAAAAAATAAAAAATAAAAAAAAATGCAAAACCTGAGTTTAATCATTAGAAAATATCAGACAAAACCAATTTAAGGGACATTCTACAAATATACATCCTGGACTCTTCAAAAGTGAAAGAAAACAAAAGACTAAAGAATGATCACAGATTGAAAGGGACATGACAACTATATGCAATGTAATGTCCTAAATGGAATTCTAGAATGAATAAAAAAAGGACAATAGTGGGAAAATTGGTTAAATTTGAAAAAGGCCTATGGGTTAGTTTACAGTATTGTATCAATGTTAAATTTCCTTATTCTATAATTGGACTATAGTTATGTCAAATGTTAACATTAGGGGAAGCTAGATAAAGAGTATATGAGAACTCTATAAACTACATATGAATTGTGATTTCATAAAATCTGATGAATTTTTTCATAAGGCTAAAAATAATTCAATGTAAAATGTGAGAAAAAGAACAAAGTAGATCTGTATACATTTACATGAAAAAAAAATATCAAGATGTATTACTACTTTAAACAAAATGAAAAAGAAAAAAGCAATGACCAGAATGGTGTAATATGATTTCTTCTAAGTGATATATTCATGTACTCATATACACAAATATATATACAATCATATATGTATATACATATTGGGTATATAAATAACAATTTTTGTAAGGAAACAAAACCATTAAAACTCATAATTGGGGATGAGGGAAAGTGAAGGTAAAAGAAGCAAGTGAGAGTTTTATTTTTGTTTCAACAAGTCTGCATTTCTACACAAAAAAAAGGACTATCTTTTTTTAGTCCTTTTCTTGGTTTCTTTTCTATACCTCCCTATATTAAAATAAAGGAATAAAAGAAAATTTGAAAATATTTAATTGTAATATTTATCATATAATTTAAGGGTTTGCTTTGTGGGGAAAAAAGTCATTAAGTCTTCAGCGCCATTGCTTAAATCTTCTACATAAACTATATTCTTTTGCATATAATCTCCAGTATTCTGAGTCTGGTTCACATTAGTTCTGGAATTAAAAGTTTTCCCACTCACTTCTAGTAGACAATACAACCTAGCATTTTGTTGTAGTGAAGCAAAAAGCATGTAGATTATTCTTAGGTATTATGAAAGTTTAGCTAAGAATAACATCACTTTTTCTGTGAAGGACCACATAGTAAATATTTTGCTTTGTGGGCTACATATCATCTCTGTCACATATTCTTTTGCTTTTTCTAAATAGCAATTTAAAAATATGAAAACCATTATTAGTTCATACTGGGTTCCCAACCTGAGGGACAGGACAACTTACTGCAGGATTCCAGACATTATTCTACCTCTAAGCTGAGTAAATAATGTACGTCATACATATATGTAATGATATTTCCTGAGTAGCTATAGATACACCTAGGATTAACATAAAACAAATTATTTTAAGAAGCATTACTGAATTCATATAAACTTCCTATCCTTATTAATTTTCTTAATCAGTGAATACCAAAATTGTAACTGATCTTCTATGGGGGGTTCATTAGATGTCTTAATATTAAAAAGGATGCCTCACACAAGGACTCAGGGAATGTAACTTCCATATACATCCTTAAAAAAATTACTTTAGGTTGAAATTCAATCAAACAAGAGAAGAAGCCATGAGATCCAGAGAGAGCAGATCAAATTCAGAGAGTAATAATGGAAAGTCCATGAATGAGACTTATAGAGATGACCAAGAAAGAAATAAGTTTATACTTACTGAAAGGAATAGAATTGTAAATGTGATAAAGACATATTTTGTAAGGGGAAAAAAAGCAATTTAAAAACTTGGGAACAAAAAAGTTGAATAAGAAACTTAAGTCCAAATATGAAATAATCTAAAATGTGTTATGGTCTTAAGCAGTTAAAAGAGTATAAAGGAAAGAAAGATTGTTTGACCTTGATGGTGGGAAAATTCTTTGAGTGGCTCAGTAATTGTGACATTAGACTATCAAAGTAGAAAATGTCAATCGAACTAGAACTTGTCCCAACACTAAAGGACTTTTATGTCATAATTCTGTAGATCCTTTTTATTGCTTTTCAATATTTGGAAACTTTCTAGAGCAAAGCATAGAGAATTTGGTTAGGATTGCAGAACAAAATGAAAATAACATCAATGCTAAGGTAAAAATGGCACAGTCCTGAAAGAAAAAGGAAATAAAAGGGTAGCAGTATTAATATTTTATCTTACATAACAGAGTATCAAAAAACACAAAAGTTGACAGAACAAAAAGTAGAAGTTAAAACGTTTTTAAAGTAACAGTGATAATCAATATTCTAAAATATTTATATATTTAAATATACTCATTAATATATTATAGATTTATATAATTGATATAATACATATCTTTTTATCAAATATATTTCTATCACAAAGCTATCAAATATTGGGAAGAAAAGAGGAAGTAAGAGAACATAGTTAACCATGTTCTATAGTTCTATAGTCTAACTATCAGTAGAACTAAAGTAATTCATCAAATAAAAGGAGGGGTGAGCATATTATTTGATCACAAAGAGATAAATATTGAAAGATTTAAAAATAGTAGAGGGGCACCTGGGTGGCTTAGTCGGTTAAAGCCTCTGCCTTGGCTCAGGTCATGATCCTGGGGTCCTGGGATTGAGCCCCACATTGGGCTCTCTGCTCAGCTAGGAGCCTGCTTCCCTTCCTCTCTCTCTGCCTGCCTCTCTGCCTACTTGTAATCTCTGTCTGT
This sequence comes from Mustela nigripes, assembly GCF_022355385.1. Taxonomy (NCBI): domain Eukaryota; kingdom Metazoa; phylum Chordata; class Mammalia; order Carnivora; family Mustelidae; genus Mustela; species Mustela nigripes. The sequence goes on from NC_081560.1 coordinate 162,907,619, forward strand.
CAAATAAATAAAATAAAGTGTTTTTAAAAAGTAGTAGAAAATCCCATGGTATCATAAGCTAATTCTTTGGAAGACTAATAAAAAATGTTAAAATCCCTAGCAAGTCTGATGAGAGGGAAGAGAAAGAAAAAATGAAGAAAAGGTATAGAACAATAATTTTAGAAAAGAAAAAGGAAATATAACCATTGTTAAAGTATTTTTAAATGATAGTGATACATATAAATAATATTATGTCACTAAAGTTGAGATGGACAATCTTACATGTCAGCAATAACTAACTAGAAAAATATAAAACATCAAAAAATTACCATTCATGACAACATATTATGGATGAATTATAATATATAAATATAAATATCTATAAAATAACAGGGTATATGCCCCCCAAATATATATTACCCTTATGGAGAAAATTATAAAACCTTATTGATAAAAGAAGGTTTTAATAAATAGAAAATTATGTTTTATTTGGGGGTAAGAATTGTTAATATTTTTTAAAATGCCAATTCTCCCTGTATTAATATATGATTATAATGTAATTCCAACAAAAATTCCACCAGAGATTATCAAAGAACTTGACAAAGTAATCTTAAAATTAATATTGACAAATAAAGAGCAAAGAACTTCAAAGAATGGGGAGCCACCTTGATTTTAGGTAATGATTACTACCCATTTTATTCTATGTTGACATTTGCCAATTCTGGACTAGGATGAAGAATAAAAGTTCTAACATATGTGTAACTGAGTCTTAGATGAATGGAGAAAAGAGAATTAGGAGGCAAGCAACATTTGAAGAAATAATAGCCAGGAATTTTCCAAACTTGACAAAAGAAATCAATTCAAAGATTTAAGAAGCTCAGTAAATCCTGAATAGGAAAAATATAAAGGAAATCTAGAAATATCATGGTCATATCGTGAAAATTCAAAGCCAAGAGAACAAATATCACAATCACAGAGCAATCACAGAGAAGGAAAGGCATATTACTTTCACCATAGCAACAATAAGACTGACAGCCCACTTTTCAATATAAACTATGCAAGTCAATGGACAATGAAACTTCTCAGAGTGCAAGCTTTTCAGCGAGCAATGATTTAGTTAGAAGAAAATACACTCCAAAAATGAAAATAAGACTTCTAAGACTCCATACATGTCAAACAAGATGAAGTAAGCCACTACAGCCTATCTCTCACACTGATGATAATTAAAATCTCTGGGCAGAGAAAGACAACCACCTAACTTCTCTGAAAAGTAAATACTAGCAAGCAGACTGTAAATTGAACTCAAAATCTGGAAAATGATCTGTAATGAGGGCAAGATTCATGGTCTTATTTGCCTTCTTTATTTCCAAGCTTTGACTGATGGAAGGTCCCAGTGGCAGAACTGCGCCATGAGTGCTAAAGCAAAAATTCTCAGAAACAAAACATTACCTCTAGCAATGAAATCAGGAAAAGAGGCTCCTGCATTCCGGACAGCAGTAGAGTAATACCCACTTCTTTTAGTCTTTTCCTTCTTTCTCTTTTCTCCCTCAGCCCTACCAGATGAGCTGGCCAGTTAGGAAATTTTATGGCTGTGTGACAATGATGACATAGGCACCTAAAACCCTGAGAAAAGATTCATCTTTCTGGATGGAGATATTTTAAAATGGGCTCCTAATGCCCAAATAATGAGGAGGAATTCCCTAGTGTTTTTTTCACCTTTTTCCTTCTCACCAGTTTGCCTCTCAGGTGACCCCAATCTCACAGAACTGCATGAAAATATGGGGGAGTAAAACCTGAAAATTAATAATAGAAAGATACTTGGCAAATTTCCCTAAATATGTGGAACGTATACCACACTGCAAGTAACTTTTAGGTAAAACAAGATATCAAAGGAAATTAATAAATACATTGTGCAGCGTAAAAATGAAAATAGATTTTATCAAAATTTGTGGGGTACAACCAAAACAGTGCTTAGAGAGAAACTGTTATCTTTGATTCTTCCATATAAAATGAAGACAAAAAGAAAAGCAAAATCCAAAGCTAACAGGAAGAGAAAAATAATAAAGAATAGAAATGAATAAAATTGAAAAAAATGGATAAAATCAAACCAAAAGCTAATTCTTTGAAAAAATCAATAAAATTGACAAAACTCTCACAAACTGACCAAGAAAATATCGGGAAAGGCACAAATTACCAATACTAAGAGTGAAAAAGAGGAATTAATATAAACCATATTAACATTAAAAGGAAAATAAAATATTATGAATGACTTTAAAGAATTTACATAAAATGGAACTATGCTATGAAAGACAGAAACTACAAACATTCACTCAGATAAAGTATTTTATAGGATAGTCATACCTTTAGTCATACATTTAAAGAAATTGATTTTATAATTCAAGAATTTCCAAAAAAGAAAACATCTAGTTGGTCTCACTGTTGAAAGCAATTCTGTATCAGTGAACACTTAAGGAAAAAATAATACCAACTCAACACAGTTCTATGAGAAAATAAAAGAGAACAGTTCTCAACTCATTTTAGCAGACTGACATTACCTGATGCCAAAATGAAACAAAAAAAATTATAAGAAATTTTTTAAAATGCTTATGTCTCTTATGAAAATATTTTTAATTCCCAAGAAAATTCTAACAAATTAAATCCCAAAATATAAATATATAAAAGAATAAAATGATCAAGCAGAGTTTATCCCAGTAATGGAAGCCTGATTCAAAATTCAATGTAATTCACCAAATCAACAGTCTAAAGAAAAATTACATTCATTTCAATAGATACAGGTAAATATTTTAATAAATTCAAACTCCATTCATACAGAACTATGAAAGAAGAGCTCTACCTTAACTTGATAAAGGGCATCTACAAAATTTTCCAACTCTTAAAGGGAGTTGGAACTTTTTAATATCTCGCTTTTCACTGCTGAATATGATATTAGCTATCAGCTTTTTCCTAGTCAGAGTAATTAGGCAAGAAAAAAAACCCATTTAAACTAGAAAGGAAGAAGTAAAATTGTCTGTGTTTACAGATGGCACAATCTTGAATATCGCAATCCTAAAGACAACACACACAAAAAATTACAACTAGCAGGGAGCCTGCTTCTCCCTCTTCCTCTGGCCAGTATATGTGCTCTCCTTCTCTCTTTCTCTCTCAGATAAATAAAATCTTAAAAAAAGAAAAACAACAACATACAAGGGTGCCAAGAATTCATAATGGGGAAAAGATTGTCTATTCAATAAATTTTGTTGTGAAAATTGGATATCCATATGCAAAAGAATGAAACTGGACCTTTGCCTCATAGTATATACAAAAATTCACTCAAAATGAATTAAAGGTTTAGATGTAAAACCTGAAACCATAAAACTTTTAGAAAAAAGCACAGGAGAAATGTTTCTAGATACTGGACTGGGCAATGGTCTCTTGGATATGGCATCAAAAGCCCAGGCAACAAAGCAAAACTAGACAAGTGAGATTATATCAAACTAAAAAGATTCTACACAGCAAAGGAAACAATTAACAAAATGAAAGACAACCTACAAAGGGAAAAAATATTTTTAGATCATATATCTTAAAAGTGGTTAATATCCAAAATATATAAGGCACTCTTACAACTCAATAGCAAAAACAAAACCCACAAGTAATTCAATTTAAAAATGGGAAAAGGACCTGAATATACATTGCTCTGAAGAAGACATACAAATGGCCAACAAGTATATGAAAAGGTGTGCAACATCACTAGTCATCAGGGAAATGCAAATCAAAGCCACAATGAGTTATCCCCTCATACCTGTTAGGATAACTATTATAAAAAAATAAAAACAAAAACAAAACAAAACAAACAAACAAACAAAGGAAAAGTGTTGGTGAGGATGTGGAGAAAAGGAAACCGTTGTGTCTGTTGATGGGAATATAAACTGGTGCAGCCACTATGGAAAACAATATGGAGGTTCCTTTAAAAATTAAAAATAGAGGGATGCCAGGGTAGCTCAGTCGGTTAAGCATCCATCTTCAGCTCAGGTCATTATCCTCAGGTCCTGGAATTAAATCCCGTGTTGAGCTCCCTGCTCAGCGGGGAGCCTGCTTCTCCCTCTGCCTGCTGCTCTGCCTACTTGTGCTCTCCATCTCTCTGTCATAAATAAATAAAATCTTAAAAAAATTAAAAATAGAATTATCATTGATCTAGCAATCTCTTTTGGATATATAGCCAAAGGAATTGAAATCTGTATCTTAAAGAGATTATCTGCACTCCTACCTTCACTGTAGCATTATGGACAATAGCTTAGACCTGGAAACAAACCTAAATATCCATCAGCAGTTAAATGGACCAAGTAAATGTAGCATATAGATACAACAGAATATTATTAATCCTTTAAAAGGAAGGAAATTCTGCCATTGTAAGGCTGAATAATATGCCCTTGTATGTATATACCACATTTTCTTTTTTTGTTGTTGTTCAGGAAACATTTATTATACCTCACTGACAGAAAATCAACATCTTCAGAAAATCTCTCGCATAGCCCTACTCAGCTTCTGAATCTTGGTTTTCACAGACCTATCAGCATATTTCTCTCCAATATGGACAATCATTGCACCCATGATTGATGGATCAATCTTAATTTCCAATTTCGATACTTGGCCTTTACTTAGGTACTTCTCCACACTGGATGCTCAGCATGGTTGAAAAGGCAAAAATGACTCAGGGATATTGTTCAAGCAACCATTTTCAGCAAGCAAACTGATCAGGCTGGACATGAGGGGAGAGAACATCTCTTTTGCTGTCATGTCATTTAGTCTTTTCACTTTTACTGTATGCTTTACACAAGGATTCATAATGGAAGTAGACATTTTGGGTTCTTTCAATATTTGTGCTACTCTCAACAATTCTTTTTCTACTTGTTCCATCTGTTTAGATGCAGCAGAATAAAGAGCAGCGGCATAGCAACCTTTGATACCATATACCTGAACGGGTGGCCTCATGTGCTTGGCAAACAACCTGACCACAGATGTACTAAAGCAACACACCTGTTGGGAGAACCCAGAAACTGCTGGGGTGGCCATCTTCTCTGGGTGGCTCTAGGTCCATATACTACATTTTCTTTACACATTCAACCATTGATAGATATTTAGGTTGCTAGAATAGATGAACCTGGATGACATTATGCTAAATGAAATAGACCAGATACAGAAAGACAATTACTACACTATCTCACTTACATGTAATTTAAAATAGTCAAACAGAGACAGAGAGTATAATGATATCTGCCAGGGATTATAATAGTAGATAAATACAGAAAGTTGGTCAAAGAGCACAAAGTTTCAGTTATGCAAAATAAATGAGTTCTGGAGATCTACTGTATGACAAGGGACGTTTACTAACAATATCGTATACTTAAAATTTTGTTAAGAGGGGAGATCTTATGATAAGTGTTCTTACCACTGAAAGACAAACAAACAAAAACCCCCCAAAAACCAAGGGGATGGAAAAACCTTTTTGAGATAATAAATAAGATTATGGCACTGATAGTGATGATGGTTTCATGGGTTTATACTTATCTCGAAGCACATAAGTTGAACACATTAAGTATCTACAGCTGTTTGTATGTCATTCATACCTCCATAGAATGGCTTCATAAAATCCCCTACAAATGTCATACTTAATGGTGAAAGACTGACTGCTGTGTTGTTTACAGTAACAATAAATTAGAGACATCTTAAATGTCCATCAATGAGAATTGATAATTAAAAGATAATTAACTATATCTATATGTATTATAAGAGATAAATCTGAAAAACAGAATTTAAAATGTTGCAGAATGATATATTGTCAAAATAAACAAATAATATCACATATTCATAATAGAAATACACAGTACGTGTAGACAATATTCTGTGTATATATGTCTATGTGTATTATGTATATAGTATAAATAAAATAAAAATGAGGACAAACGTAAGTAAAAAATTAGATTAGTGCTTTGTTGTCGGTGCCCGAGCGGCTTGTAGCGCATGTGCGGTGATGCTTCTGGGCTTGGCCATGCCCGCTCGTTGCCTCAGCCGCTGCTGCCTCAAGCCGTCGCTGCCGCTGGTGGCGACAGTGAGGAGCTGCTCCGGCTGGGCCTGCGGGGGGGCCCCGGGCACCGCACGACTTTTTTGGTGCCCGAAAGTAAACACGCCATTAAGATGGCAGCTGGATGCGAGCCAGTAGGAGGAACTTAGGATTTTGTATCTATGTGGCTACGAGTGATTGGTTGTGCAACCTTGGTATATATAGACATGCACGGGCAGGGGAGAGAGAGAGATCCCAACAGCTACGCAGAAATAAAGCTTGCTTCGCTGAGGTCTCCTGGTCGCTCTTGCTGGCGAGAGCGACAAGTGGTGCCGAAACCCGGGAAACCCGAAACCTACACCGAGGAGTTCTCAGTGAACTCAACGATCCAGTAAGTGTGCACAAAATTTCAGATAAGAAAAATTTCAGACGAGAAGTAAAAGGGTTCCTAGGCATAGGACAAGAAATAATGGGATCAAAGTTTACTAAGATGGGAGGATTACTGACGGAGGTGCTTAAGGCTAACGGCACTCTGCTAGACTCTAACCATAAAACGGTTAAAAATGTTATCGAGGAGCAGGTCAGAGAAGCCTCTAAGGCAGGATCTAGCAGAGGGGGAGAAAATTCAGAGGAGAGCTCCTCTGAAGATGAGCTTGGGGAAGCCATGACACACTTAAAATTAAAAGAGGAAGTCCCTAACGAACCTTTAAAGGGAAAGACATACAAAGAAGCCGGGAAAAAATATGACTCCCTAGCGCCCTCTGTCAGAAGGTCAAGAATTCCTACCCCTGAATGCAGGCCTATAGCGCCACACTTCATGCTCCCAAGGGGCATGTGGTTGTCCAGAATGTAGAAATGCAGGATGGAGGAACAGTATGGACTTTACTAAACCCTCCCCTCTTGCATACCCAGTGTTAGAAGATCAAAATCAACAGAGGTTTCATCAACCACTAGACTTCAAACTTATTAAACAGTTTAAGGAAGCAGTCACTACTTATGGGCCACAGGCTGCTTATACACTTTCACTTTTGGAAGCAGTCGGTAGCATGAACCTTACCCCAGACGATTGGACTAACATGGCAAAAGCAACTCTGTCTGGTGGACAATACTTGATATGGAAAACTGCTTGGCAAGACTGTAGCTCAGAAACTGCCCGGCATAACGCCACGTCAGGGAATCCCCACTGGAATATTGACATGCTCATGGGAGGAGGTCAATTTGTGGGACAAAACAATCAGATTGGGTACCCCCCAGGGGTGTATATACAGATAGCAGCTGCAGCCACTAGGGCTTGGAAGACCATACAGGGTTCTGGAGATTTGCAGGGACAACTTTCCAAGGTGTTGCAGGGGCCTAATGAACCCTATGCTGACTTTGTAGATCGTCTGCTCCAAGTAGCAAGGTGCATATTTGGGGATGTGGACCAAGCAATGCCCCTTGTTAAACAATTAGCCTATGAACAAGCAAATAAGTGGTGTAAAGAGGCTATCCGCGCTTGTAAGTCTAAGGACCTGATTACATATATCAAAGTGTGTCGAGACATCACTGATACAGTTGTTCAGGGCCAAGTTGTGGCAGCAGCAGTAGCCCAAGGGATAAGAAGTTTCAATGGAGGAACCAGGAGTTCTTCCAAGGCTTGTTTCCTTTGTGGAAGGGACGGTCATCTTAAGAGGGATTGTCCAAAGGGTAAAGGACCTCCTAGACCAGTCAAGCCCGCACCTGGGTTGTGCCCTCGTTGCCGTAAAGGGAATCATTGGGCTAATGAATGTAGGTCCCAGAAAAATATTCAAGGAAATCCCCTGCCGCCGAATAACTGGATTCAATCCAATTACTCAAAAGACAGGAAGCAGGGCCCCGCGCCCCGGGGCCCAACACAAATTTATGGCGCACTAACGCAAATGCCCAGGACATGGTATCCTCCCTCGGAGAAAGGCACGCAACCTCTGGATCAGCAAGGCTCGATATCAGAGCAGCCGCCCGAATGGTCCTAACTCCGGAGATGGGCATTCAAGCATTTGCCTCCGATCTAAGAGGGGGCCCCCCTCATGGTACTGTAGGTTTATTACTTGGCCGAAGCTCCACTTATCTCAAAGGTCTGATAGTTCACCCTGGGGTAATAGATTCAGATTATGAGGGAGAGATCAAGATACTGGTGTCTTCACCAAGGGAGGTTACTGCAATTAGCCCAGGAGATCAGATAGCTCAACTTCTCATACTCCCTAGCCATCATGAAGCCTTTCCCTTAAAGGAAAAGAAAAAGGTACGAGGGGTTTGGGGTCTACGGGAGTTGACCTAACATGCCTGACCCTGGATATGACTGATAGGCCCATAACTACCCTCAAGATACAAGGAAGGAAATTTTTAGGGTTACTGGATACGGGCGCCGATAAGAGCATCATCAGCCAACAAGAGTGGCCTCCGAGATGGCCCCTAACACAAGCAAAACAAACACTCAGGGGTTTAGGAATCGCTTAAAGTCCTGATCAAAGCGCAGCTACCCTTGAGTGGGAGGATGACGAAGGCCATAGGGGAACTTTTCAGCGCTATGTCTGCAATATTCCTATTTCCCTCTGGGGACGAGATGTTTTAGAACAGATGAGCGTCTGCCTGACAACTGAAACTATATACAGCCCCCGATCAATAGCTATGATGCAAAAAATGGGATACATACCAGGAAAAGGGTTAGGGAAACAGGAGCAAGGTAAAATAGACACCATCCCTTTCTCCTCAGAATATAAAGGGCAAGGCCTGGGTTTTCGGTAATGGCCACTGAGGCAATGAAAATAACGTGGAAGACAGATACGCCCTGCTGGGTGCCTCAGTGGCCCCTTACTAACGAAAAACTATCAGCTGCTAAAGCCCTGGTACAGGAACAGTTAGAGGCGGGCCATATGAAACCTTCTACCTCACCTTGGAATAGACCTATCTTTGTTATTAAAAAGAAATCTGGTAAATGGAGACTTTTACATGATCTTAGAGAAATTAATAGGCAAATGCAGAACATGGGACCAATACAGCTGGGATTACCCATGATAACCGCCTTACCGAGAAACTGGCCATCAATAGTGGTTGACATAAAAGATTGCTTTTTCCCTATCTCTCTGCATCCTGAGGATACAATTAAATTTGCCTTTACCCTACCTTCTATTAATCATGCAGAGCCTAACCAAAGATATGAGTGGACTGTCCTCCCTCAGGGCATGGCTAATAGCCCCACTATGTGTCAATTATATGTTTCTAAAGCCATACAGCCTATTAGAGAGACCTACCCTGATTTAATGTGTTACCATTACATGGATGACATATTGTTGTGTGGATCTGACTCTACTACAGTTTTGGAAGCCTTAGTAATGTTACAAAAGGAGCTAAATTCATGGGGGTTAATTATAGCCCCCGAAAAGATACAGGCTTCCAACATCAAAGACTATTTAGGCATGAAACTATACAATACCATGGTAAAACCTTCAAAAGCCTCCATTAGAACTGACAAATTACAAACACTCAATGATTTCCAAAAGTTATTGGGGGACATAAATTGGATCTGACCCTACCTGAAAATAACTACAGGAGAATTACAACCATTGTTTGATATTCTGAAGGGTGATGCCCCGTCTAGACTCTCCTAGGAGCCTTATTCTGGAGGTGAAACAGGCTTTGAGAATTGTGGAGGACAGGCTTGCCTTGACTTCAGCAGATAGATGTGATCCTAACCAGATAGTCCAAGCCATAGTGATTTCATCCCCTTCTTCACCTACTGGAGTGCTATGGCAAGGTGGGCCCTTACAATGGCTGTACCTCCCAAATACTCTTCCTCGGATAATCACAACATATCCAGTTGCAGTAGCCATGCTAGCTAACAAATTGATCATTGTTTGTATTTCTACTCTTGGAATCATACCTGACAATTGCATTGTGCCGTATACTAGGGAACAGATTCGCCTACTATGTGCTACCCTAGATGATTGGGCGATACTGACCACCTCTTACTCAATAGAATTTGATAATCATTATCCTTCACACCCACTTATAGAATTCACAAAGGGTATTGAATTCATACTACCAAAAATTAGTAGATCGACACCACTAAAAGAAGCCTCTACTGTCTTTACAGATGGAAGTAAAGAGGGCACAGGAGCTTATATCATAAATGGAATCGTGAACCCAGTCATAGTTCCTGCCAGGTCGGCTCAACAAGTAGAGCTACTAGTAGTGCTCCTAGTGCTCCAAAGATTTTCAGACACTCCCCTAAATATTATTTCTGATAGTCAATACGTGGTAAATGCAACAAAAAATATTGAAACAGCCATCCTCTCCTTAAGTGATTCACCTATTCCATGGATCTTAAGGCTACTACAAGAGGTTGTGCAACTGCACACTGCACCATTTTTTATAGATCACATCAGAGCCCATATGAGCCTACCAGGACCATTATCCGAGGGCAATGCTCTAGCAGACCACAATAGTCGTTTCCAACTTATTTGCCCTACCTTAGAACAGGTGAAGCTGTTCCATAGCAAATGGCATGTGAATTCTAATACCTTAAGATATAGATTCCATATCACCAAAGAACAGGCAAGAGATATAGTAAGGACCTGTGGGAATTGTGCTACATTACTCCCTCAGCCTTCCTTAGGGGTAAATCCCAAAGGCCTTCAAGTTAATCACCTATGGCAAATGGATGTCACACATGTACCTGAATTCGGGCAACAAAAGTACATACATATATCAGTGGACACTTATTCGGGTATCATAATGGCTACTCCCCTCACGGGGGAGAATTCAAAACAAGTCATCACACACTGCCTACGATGCTTCGCAGATTGGGGTATCCCAAAACAAATAAAGACAGATAATGGACCTGCATATACATCAAAATCTATCCATCAATTCCTAAGTCAATTTGGTATAGTCCATATTACAGGTATACCTTACAATCCACAAGGTCAAGGAATAATTGAACGCGCCAATGGCACCTTCAAACGATGCTTACAAAAAATAAGAAAAGGGGGAATAGGGGATGACTACAAGTCACCCCGTGATCTTACATCTCTCACCCTTTACATTTTAAATTTTTTGTCCTTGGACCATAATGGTATATCTGCAGCGGACAGGCATGCGGCGGTTACCCAACGCACTCTAGCCCAGGCAAAGTGGAAGGATATACTCACGGGCCAATGGAGAGGCCCTGACCCGGTCCTAAGATGGCACCGAGGTTCTGTTTGTCTTTTTCCACAGGATACCCAAGTGCCTATCTGGGTCCCGGAGCAACTGATTAGAGGAATCGATCAACATGGCCCGCCCCGTCCTGATTCTCAGCATGATAGCGATCCTGGTGACACCAGCATCCCTTCAACAGATGCATCAATGGGCAATAGTGAAAGCCTGGCCGTTCCCCACGCCACTGACGAATGAGTCCGCCATCCTCCCTCCTGTATACCTACTTTCATTCCCATGCCCGTTTCTGTAAATCCTAACAATTCGCCTGTATTGCTCTCAAGACATAAAAGAGACTTTGGGATCACTGCAGCCATTATTGTGGCTGTAGCAGCCTCCGCAGCTGCAGCAACTGCAGCGGCTGTAGCTCTCACTACATCTGTAACAAGTGGACATTCTCCAGAAACTATTGACAACCGGATGCATCCAATCACTTTCTGGACTTTGCATAACCTCCGGGGCCTATAATGACCTTTCTATTGCTGCTAATCTGTCGAAGGAGTTAAGCAGATAAGATTGACATAGCTCCATTATGGGATTGGGTATCTGTTGTAAATCCTTATGTTGCGCCGTTTTGCATCATTACATAAACAACAATGTAGGCAACAGTTGGTGCTAGTACAAGCTTGCATGGCACTGGAAGTTGGTACATTTCCCCAAATCTGGCTGGCAGCGCTAGATCGGTAGTCAATGACGGGTAAGATTGGCTGCATACACATAGCAACCTAAGCCAGGAGTTCTCCAACCAGGGGGAATTATCCGATGATGGGTAAGCATGTTCATGGCAGCTGACAACCTAAGACAGGCACGATCTCCTGCCTTGCATGCCTAATATAAAAGAAAAGGGGGAGATGTCGGTTCCCGAGGCTTGTAGCGCATGCGCAGTGATGCTTCTGGGCTCAGCCGTGCCCGCTCGTGCCTCAGCCACCGCTGCCTCAAGCCGTCGCCGCCGCTGGTGGCGACGGTGCGGAGCTGCTCCGGCTGGGCCCATGGGGGGGCCCCGGGCGCCGCACGACTTTTTCGGTGCCCGAAAGTAAACACGCCATTAAGATGGCGGCTGGATGCGAGCCAGTAGGCGGAACTTAGGATTTTGTATCTATGTGGCTACGAGTGATTGGTTGTGCAACCTTGGTATATATAGACATGCACGGGCGGGGGAGAGAGAACAGCTACGCAGAAATAAAGCTTGCTTCACTGAGGTCTCCTGGTTGTTCTTGCTGGCGAGAGTGACACTTTGTGATTACCTACGTGTTGGGATGAAGGGCAGTGGGACTGGAGAGGAACACTCAGGTGGCTTTAACTATATCTGAGATGTTTTCTTTGGAAAAAAGAAAAAAAAAGAAAGATGGGACACATGGTTGATTAAGTGTCTACCTTCATCTCAGGTCCTGATCTTGGGAGTCCTGGGATTAAGCCCAGCATCAGGCTCCTTGTTCACAGGAAGTCTGCTTCTCCCTCTCCCTCTGCCTCTGCTTGCCACTCCCCCTGCTTGTGCTGTCTCTGTCTCTGTCTCTCTCTCTCTCTCTCTGTCAAATAAATAAATAAAATCTTTAAAAAAATAAAAATAGAGAAAAGATCTGAAAGAAATATGTCCATATGCAAAGACTTCTCAGTCTTAATAAAGTTATTCATTGGTGGATAGATGGTACTTATTTCATCATTCTCTATACACTTTTTGTGTAGTTTGTTTTTTTCCAAATAAAAATACTAAAAATAAAAAAGTTTTAACATACTTGTTTTCATGAAAATGTTTGGCTCTAGAGAGGGGCTAAGGTAGGTAGTGGCAGAAAGGTAAGGAGAAGGAGACTATTGCTTCTTATCATAACCAACTCTGCACTATTTGATTTATAAACTTGTTGACTTACAACTATAATAAAAAGATTTTTATTTGTTTCAATGAAAATGGTTTTATACTGGAAAAGATTGAGGACTACTTCCCAGATTCTAAAATCTTTGATGCTTCAATCTTTCTTGTGTTCTTGAATCTAGCTGTAAATACATATTTATTGTTTGTTGTATTTCATTTCCTAAAGATGATGGTCCACCTTGATCTCTGTTTTCTAATCACTGGTCACAAATTTACTCCTTAGACACATCATTTAACTCTATGGTGCTTCAAATTCCTTATTTTTCAGGTATCAATAATAATACCGGTCTTGCCTACTTCCCAAGGCTATTTTAAATGTCAAACAAGAAAATGGGTTTCAATTTTCTTGAAAAATATAAAGCATATTTGAATTGAAGAAATGTAGGAGATCACTGAAAGATTGGGAAGAATTCTCAAGAGATCATACCATCACATTAACATCCATAGTCCAACCTCTCTTCCAGAACATGTCAGTAACCATAAAAAAAATCTTACTTCCATATATGTATCTTGGAGCCTCTAAATATGTTTTGTTGTCTGGTGGAGTAGAAGTGGAGGTAGCAGTTGTGATATCTGGTTAGGAACATTATGAAAATTGGCTTCTTTGGTCATGAAAAATATTTTTTTAGGAAGAAATTTCTTAAGATGCCATGATGACATACTAGCCAGTTTTTTGGTAAAGGTCCCATTGAGCCAGTGATAAATCTTACTATATGACTGTAAGAAGTACAACACTTCTTACTTGACTTAAAACAATGTTGGCTCTAGGGCTCTCCCATGAGGGAGGGGTGGGGATGCTAAATAATTCAGGGAAGTGAAATGACTATGCAGACATATGGGGCATCCCTCCAAAGCCTGTGATTCTAATGGGGAACAATAAAGAACTGGTCCAGGGAAGGAGGGAGGAGGTTAAGGAAAAAGGTCACTTGTTGGCACTGATTTAGTCACTTGGGTATTGAGTGTAATCAATGATGAGACATGGTCCTTGCCTTCAAGGAATTTATAGGCTGTTATATAGGGACTTGGATACAACAAGCAGATTATCAACATGGAACAAAATAATGAGGCAGAAACATATGAACTAGTCATGTTCACATACAAAAGCCACACTTTTATATTGTATTATATTGTATTTTTCTTTTGGACATGAAGATCAAATGCTGTCACTAAGTGTGAAGAGTCTTTGTTCAGAAACAGCATGGATAGACAAGTCCCTTTGCTGAAGCCACTGAAATAATGATAGTGCACACACCTGGTGGTTTATATTTCAAGTGCCCAGAAGCCCAAAGTTTTCAGTTTGTAATTTTGTTGTGTTCCAAAGACTCACTTATCAGTCAGCTGTGGGAAATTTGGCACATATTTTCACATAGAAAACAAAACCACAAATGGGGGTCCTATGTTAGACTGGCCCATAAAAGGTTGTACAAACCCACTTTAAATAAAAAAATTATACTACTAATGGTATGGTAGTGTCCAGTTCCTATGTGTACTACATGTGTGTCTTTCGAATTTGAAATGCCAGGATCCCCTTTCTCTGGATATAGTCCCTCATCTGCTAATACTAAACATGAAGATACATTGATTTTAAGCAATGACTCTGTGAGTGTGTATATGTGTGCCATGAAATATGCCACTCTGAAATCCTGCCACAGGAAGTGTAACTGATTATCTGTTCTAGCTGCTGCCCTTCCACATTCATTGATATGTTCATGCTGAGTTTCTATTTTCCATGAGCTATTTTTCCCAATGACTAAAAATGATGGGCAGAGTATTGAGGCATGCCCATTCTGGCAAGTTGCAGGACTTTTTTTTTTTTTTTTTTTTTTTTGCAAGTTGCAAATTTGGTTTGAGGACTTCCCATCACCCTTCCTAGAACCTTTTTTGGAACCATGCTGTAGTCTAAGATTCCTTCTATCATATTTTTCCTTTCCTCTCTCTATAGATGTTGGACTAATCTGAAGTCTTTCTTTCCTTTGACAACTCCCCTGCCCACAATTTCTGGCATAGATAGTCCTATCTTTGTGTCTCCTTGACATACTCAAACTCCTGCAAATGAGAATGAAAGTGGCCCAAGTAAGATGGGGATTTGGGACTGGCTCACTCAATATCTTGTGGGAAAAAAATACCATCTTGAGAGTGGGATGTGGATGATAAAGATTTCACTGGTAGTGACATAAGACAGGAGCCAGGTACAGAGATGCAGCTGCAAAAGAAATGGGTCTAGGGAAGACATCTACAAGGATAGCAGAGTTGCAGATTACTGCAAAACAGCATTCAGGCTCTGAAGAAAAATAATGAGAAATTGAGGGCCCTTAACAAATAACTAATCGCTAAGTGTGAGAGCCAAAGGATTTTACTGGTTGTTTATAAGGGCACCCTTATTTTCTGTGGTGGAAAAGCAGACCCAGCTAAGTAGAAAACTGAAGATCTGATAGTTACAGGGCTTCAGAGACATTTGGAGCTTAATCAAGACAGGTCTATTATCATAACATCAAGTCTCTGGGTGGAAAAACCCAGTACCCTGAAGTACGAGTTAGGGACATCTGGAATGATGCCCCAGATGTTGGAACTGAAGATGTCCCCGAGGCCCAGAGCTTATAAGTGGCCCACTCTTCCCAAGTAAGAGGTTGTACTTGCCCTGTATTGCAAAACACTGCAGAAGCCTCTTTCTGCAAGACAGCAATTTTCCTCCTCAGAACCTGCCTCATCTTCTCTTCTTGCTTCCAGCCTCATTACTAGAACTAAAGCCCAGCATTACTGGTTAAGGAAATGAAGAGATTATGCAGTTAATGACTTGAGAAAGTCAGCTAGTGTGTATAAACAGGAGCTAGGGATATACTCCTGGGATTAAATTTTGAAGATGTCCAACCAAGAGGGCCAGGATATCAGATGGATAATCAAAGAATCTTTGACTTGGTGTTTTCTTAGGACATGGGATTTAACACCCTGGCAAGGATGCCAGGCGACTGGGTAAACTCACTGCTAGGATGACATTTAGAGTAGAAATGCCCAAGTTTCCCTAGCAGATAGTAGAGGAAGGAATAAAAGAGACTGAGGGAAGTGCCCAGGCTAGAATGGATATATTAATAAGGCCAGAAGACCCACCAGAGGATTAGGGCCCATCAGAGAAGTCAAAGGACACCATTGCACCAAGGCCATAAGTAATGTGCTAGTAAAAAAAAAAAAAGAAAAGAAAAAAGAAATGAAGAAATGTGCTGATGAGAGGGGCACAGCATCTCCAATAAGTTCAGTGGTGGCTCTTAGCCACAGGTCAGATTTGGGCTTCTCGATAACCATAAGGATAGGATGATGGGGACCAAAACAATAGAGCCCAGGTGGTGGTACTTAACTATATGAAGCCAAAAGGTTACAATTATGATAACAGGAAGCAAGGTAAAAGGGGCAGCCAAGAGGGTCAAATCAGCAGGGAATTGTGAAGATGGTTAATAAAGCATGACATCCCTAAGGGCAAAAAGATGGGTAGCCAACAGGAGTGTTACTTAATATCTACAAACACAAAAAGACAAAAACGGATGAGTAGGAAGTTGAGGATGACTGCTCCATGAAAATTTCCTAATACCTTACTAGTTCTTGGTTCTGAGTCAATTTTAGTAGTTACTTAATATCTACAACTACAAAAAGACAAAAATGGATGAACAGGAAGTTGAGGATGATTGCACCAATGAAAAGTTCCTTATCCTTTACTAGCTCTTGGTCCTGAGTCAATCCAGAACCTGTTGACTAAAAACATGTTCAGATCTTTAGGGGTAACACTACAGCACCATATAATGATTCTCCTTCCCCCACAAAAGTACCTATAGTCATTCAGATGACCATACATAGAAGAAAAGAAAACACCCAGACATTTTGAGGAATATTTAGTACAGAGTCTGAGTAGACAGTGATACCTGGAGAATCAAAGTGTCAGTATGGCCCTCATAATAGAAAGAACATTATGAAGGTCAGGTAATGAATGGAGTCCTAGAATTGTGCCCTATGTGAATTGGATGTCTATTACTGATTGATTTGATTTGATTAGTAAATCAAGAATGAGTATGGAAAATATGGAGAAAGTTTCCATACTTTGGACATGGCTACAGAAAGTAACCTTCCATGTATAAATTCTTGAGGCAAAAATATCACTTGCAAAAAGCATTGAGAATGAGAATTAACTGCAGGGAGGTTGGAACTCTGAAGAGAAATTTATCAGACACTAGAGGTTTCTAAGAAAAATGAAAGCTGCAAGGACAGTCCTTCCATTAGCCTGCAGTAAGTTAATGAAAACAGCAAAGAATTATAACTGATTAAGGAAAATCTATTCCCTCTTCTTGTGAGGGCCCTTCTACTTTGCTGCTCTCTATTTAAAAGCTTACTTTTGGTGGCCTGTTCCTGAGATCCTAGCCAGAGGTATACGAACCTTCACCCAGAGTAAAGGCTGTTCTGTATGTGAGAAGTATTAAAATCAGCAGACATGGCAAGAATCTATTCCTTTACAGTTTTATTCTTTTTCTACTATAATATTACTTCCTTATTACTTTATTGTATTTTTTAAAAATAGGCTTTTAGTATTCTGCAACTCAGAACCTGTGGGTTCATTTAGATACCAGAACTACTTTTGCATCCATCAATACCCCATTAATAGACAATAAGAGACCCAGTTCTTAGATTAGCTCTCTTTCTATGAACCAATCCACAGGAGTAGAGAGGACTTACTCTTGCACAATGTTCAAGGACAACTATCCCAAATATTCTGGTTCTGGCACTTTTAGGATATATAGTAATGACATCCCATGTAATCTGTAATCTCCTGCTCTAAATTCCAATTTGTTTATGGAAATTTCAAATCAGATAGTCTTCATAAGACTTTCACACCTCCTCTGGAAAAAGATATTTTGGCAATATGTATCAAAAGCTTTAAAAATGCATATACCCTTTGACTAAAAAACTCCACTTCCATATACTTTCTCTGAAGAATTTAGAGAACTGAATTCCAAATGCGTAAGAATGTTCATCACAGGGGTGCCTGGGTGGCTCAGTGGGTTAAAGCCTCTTCTTTTGGCTCAGCTCATGATCCCAGGGTCCTGGGATCGAGCCCCACGTCAGCTAGGAGCCTGCTTCCCTTCTTCTCTCTCTGCCTGCCTCTCTGCCTACTTGTGATCTCTGTCTGTCAAATAAATAAAATCTTAAAAAAAAAAAAAAGAATGTTCATCACAACTGTGTTTAATGGTAGAGAGAGAGAGAGATAAAATGGGAGAGTGAAAGACTGGCTCAATTTCCAAGAATAAGAGAAATGATTAAATAAATCCATATGACAGATTTAATAAATGCACTACAGAAAAATGTTTTTTGACATAGGAAAATATTAATATTGTTAGATGAAAAATATATTGCAAAACAATAAATATAATACTTTTGTTTTAAAAAAGTCACTAAATAAATATTTATGTGCTTTTAAAGTTTTCTGCCTTGGCTGCAGTTCTGAGCCTTCTGTCTTATTCCAGCCTTAATGAAAATCTTTTAGATTAAAACTAACATCAGGAAATTTTAATCATCTTTTGGGTAAACATATATATACATATATATGTGCACATATATCTTAATTTTTTTTTATATCTGTATATCCATCCATCCACCCAATCATCCATCCATCCATACATGCACCTATTTTGGTCCTTAATTTCTTCTCTGCTTTCACTGTATGTGTGTGTATGTACATATGTGCATATGTGTACACACACCCAAAAATAGAGAAGACATTAAAAACCAGAATAGAAAATAATATAAAAGAATACTATTTTCCTGACCAACATTACAGTTCTCCTTGGTGAGATATTTAAGAGATGAAGAGATGATGTAATATTTAAGAGAATAATTCCTATCTGCTCCACATATTCCTATCTGCTCCCCAAAGCTAATGATTCAAGAAAATAGAAGCTAGAGAGCTATAGCTATGAAACCAATATCACCAACAACCACCCAAACAAAATGCAGCATTATGTTTAAATGATTGTGTCAGGTCTCCCTAGTGCTTCTTGGCGCTTGACTATATTATTAATGTGTGTTAGTGTGTGGGAGAAACCTCCTAATTCAGTCACACAATCAGATCAAAACTCTCAAGAGGTTCCCACTCATCCCAATCTCCATTCACCAGTTAGTTGAATCCTCCCTTCTTTTAGTCATTATGGCTGTGGCTGGTGAGGTGTGGGCCTGGACAGGGGAAAGCAGCAGCGCAGATGCTGCAGTTTTAAGTGAAATCAGGTGTTGCCTTCCCTGAAGTGAGATCTGGAAAATGTAAGTTCCTAAGTAACTGATATTGGCAGCTGAACAGTCAGTCTTCCCCACCAGGCTCAGCATTCCCTTCCCTTGCAAGAAGCTTACCCTTTTCCTCTTATATTGCCTCAGTCTCTTTCAGCTCCTCTTTAGAGCTCATTAAATAAGAATTTCCACTTTGTAGATATTCATCAGACATGATTCTAAGTGTATTGGGAATGAGAAGGTTTTGATGATAAAATACCACAAGTGTCAATAAAACACTCTCTAGCGTTATTGGTGACCTAGAGTCTTACCTGTGGAGGAAGTATAAAAGGTTTCTTGGCAGAGTGGGAAAGAATGGTTGGGTCCTGAATCTTTTCTCCATAGAGAGAGAAAACTGAGAGCTACAGGCAGAAACACAGCACACAAGTTTGATCAAATCAAGGCATTAAATGGAGTTGAGAGAACGTTCTTTGGGTTTCCTTTCTTTTTTCTTCTGTTGGTCAGTCTGGGAACATTCCATTAAGAATTGCAATCCAGATTGCAGAAAAACACATGAGTGCATACACAGCTGATGTATGATCATTTTTATTTTATTAAGTTTGGTTGATTTGCATAATGTGCCACAGCACATTTTAAGATTGAACTAAGTAACAGTGGGGAAGGTCTGGTAGTCCCATCTTAAGTAGGATGTGGCTCCTTTGGAGGATACAGCCTAACACTTACTCAAGGGTACCTGGATGAAATATGGATTGCTATGAGTATGGGGTCAGTGCCAGTGATTCTCTAGTCTAGTTGAGGCAAATGAAGTCTGTGATGAGACCCAACAATTCTGAGTTTAGCTGATGACTAAGGACCAAATCAGTGAAACAACAACCTCAGAACTTAAAATAATGAAAGAAACTATGGAAAGACCACTGGGGCTCTGACCAAATCTTAACTAAGAATGCATCATCACCCCATCACTCTTCACCCTAATACTCTCTCTAGGCAATCTGATCCATCCCTATGGCTTTACCCCTATCTATGTATAGCTAATATTTTAAAGATTTTTTTTTTAATTTGACAGAGAGAGATCACAAGTAGGCAGAGAGGCAGGCAGAGAGACGGGGAGTTGGCTCTCCACTGAGCAGAGAGCCAAATGCAGGGCTCGATCCCAGGACCCTGAGATCATGACCTGAGCTGAAGGCAGAGGCTTAAACCACTGAGACACCCAGATGCCCCTATAGCTAAAATTTTAGTTCCAAATTTAAATCTCTAGTCCAGGGTTCATCTCCTAAACTCCATCTATACAGGACATATCAATCATCTCTGTTAGAATGATCCATAGGCATTTCAAATAATACATGTGAAAAAATAAACTCATCAGCCATCCCAATAAATTTTTTAAATATTCTCTGAATTGATAAATGATATAGTCACTTACCAATAACTGTGGGAATTATCCCAGGCTCTTCCCTATCATCCATCACAACCAAAGCTGGTCATTCTAAACCTTTCCCAGATTTTCCCTTCCACAGTCCCTACCACTTCTACCATAACCCAGGCCACCATATCATTCACCCAAAAAACTGAGAACACAGCCTTCCCATTTACCACCCTTCAATCCTGTCTCCATACTACAACCCAGAGAGCTTTCTAAAAAGGAGATCAATACATCATCTGTGTAGCAGTCTTGCCAAACATATTTAAACAGAATCTAACCATAAGGAAACAATCAGACAAATCCAGTTTTAGGTGCATTCTATAAGAAAACTGGCTCAGAAAAGAATATTGAAAAAGAAAGCCCAAGTTGGTGGCATCACAATTCCAAACTTCAAGCTCTATTACAAAACTGTCATCATCAAGACAGTATGGTACTGGCACAAAAACAGACACATAGAGCAATGGAACATTATAGAGAGCCCATAAATAGACCCTCAGCTTTATAGTCAACTCATCTTCGACAAAGCAGGAAAGAATGTCTAATGGAAAAAAGACAGCCTCTTCAACAAATGGTGTTGGGAAAATTGGACAGCCACATGCAGAAAAATGAAACTGGACCATTTCCTTATACCACACATGAAAACAGACTCAAAATGGATGAAGAACCTCCATGTGAGAAAGTAATCCATGAAAATCCTTGAGGAGAATATAGGCAGCAACCTCTTTGACCTCAGCTGCAGCAACTTCTTGTTAGGAACATTGCCAAAGGCAAGGAAAGCAAGGGCAAAAATGTACTATTGGGATTTCATCAAGATCAAAAGCTTTTGCACAGCAAAGGAAACAGTTAACAAAACCAAAAGACAACTGACAGAATGGGAGAAGATATTTGCAAATGACATATCCGATGAAGGGCTAGTATCCAAAATCTATAAAGAGCTTATCAAACTCAACACCCAAAGAACAAATAATCCAATCAAGAAATGGGCAGAGGTCATGAACAGACATTTCTGCAAAGAAGACATCCAGTTGCCAAAAGACACATGAAAAAATGCTCCACATCACTTGGCATCAGAGAAATACAAATCAAAACCACAATGAGAAATCACCTCACACCAGTCAGAATGGCTAAAATTAACAAGTCAGGAAATGACAGATGCTGGAGAGGATGAGGAGAAAGGGAAACCCTCCTCTACTGTTGGTGGGAATGCAAGCTGGTGCAACCACTCTTGAAAACAGCATGGAGGTTCCTCAAAAAGTTGAAAATAGAGCTACCCTATGACCCAGCAATTGCACTACTAGGTATTTACCCTAAAGATACAAATGTAGTGATCCGAAGGGGCACGTGCACCCGAATGTTTATAGCAGCAATGCCCACAATAGCCAAACTATGGAAAGAACCTAGATGTCCATCAACAGATAAATGGATAAAGAAGATAAGGTGTATATATACAATGGAATACTATGCAGCCATCAAAAGAAATGAAATCTTGCCATTTGCAATGACATGGATGGAACTAGAGGGTATTATGTTGAGCGAAATTAGTCAATCAGAGAAAGACAACTATCATATGATCTCCCTGATATGAGGAAGTGGAGATGCAATGTGGGGGGCTGGGGGGTAGGAAAAGAATAAATGAAGCAAGATGAGATTAAGAGACTCTTAATCTCACAAAACAAACCGAGGGTTGCTAGGGGGAGGGGGCTCAGGAGAGAGTGGTGGGGTTACAGACATTGGGGAGGGTAAGTGCTATGGTGAGTGCTGTGAAGTATATAAACCTGGCGATTCACAGACCTGTACCCCTGGGGCTAATAATACATTATATGTTTATTTAAAAATTTTTTTTAAAAAACTGGCTCAGGCTCTTCAAAAATACCAACATCACAAAAGACAAAAATATAATTGATAGAACTGTTCTAGATTAAGGAAGACTAAAGAAGAAAACTAAATGTAAACATGATTCTTCTTTGCATCCAGGATTGATGGAGTGGGAATAGCTACTGTGCACATTATTAGGATAATCAAGGAAAACTACCATATGAACTTGGTCCTAGATGATATTGAATAAAAAAAGGTCAAGTTTCATAGGTGTTGTAATGGTATTGTGCTTATGCAGGAGAAAGTTCTTATTCCTAGGAGATTCATGCTAAGTTATTTAAGGATGAAATATGATGTCTGCAATTTACTCTCAAACGATTCAGCAAAAAATTACATAGGTAGATGGCTAGGTGATAGAAAGAAAGCAAATGTGGCAAAATGTAAACAACTGATGGATCTAAACTTTCAACTTTCCTTCTGGTTTTAAATTTTTCAAAATAAAAGTTGGGGGAAAAAGAGAGAGAGAGAAGAGACAATCACCACTGCTAAATTATTCCTCCAATAGACATTTTCCACATTATAAAGACAACTTGAATTTTTTTGAGATTAAAAAAAAATGGTGGGGAGAGGTCATTAAGGTTGAATTACCAAAACCATGTATTTTCATCCTCAGTACCTTGAGCAGGTTTAATTCCCAAGTAAGCACCATATCACAAGTTAAAGCAAGACTTAAAAGCTATATAAGAAGTGGCTAGATAGTTAGTTCAACAGACAAATTGAATCTAAGCCAGGCATTTTCTTTCACACAAAAGAATATGAAAACAATTATAAGCAGATTTTCATCAAATCCTCATAATAACCAAATGAGATATTAAATTCATTTTAGCAATGAGAAAAAAAGGGAAATAAATAAGGGAAAGCCTAACTGAATTATGTCCTAGAGTTTTTATAGCTTTTCATTATTATGTGATACTAGAAGTTTGCAAAGAGTAAACACGTTAACCTTTTACAAACAGGATAATTGAAGCTTTGTTTTCATAAACATTATTAATTTGTTGTTTGTCCTCTGTATTATGATTTTCTTCTGCCTCACAACAAAATAAAACAATTTTTTAAAACTCTCTATCAAGCCCGAATAAAATCCTTATTGAATTTAGGATAACAACCGGAAGGTTGCTTATGAAGGAGTCCCCATCTCCTTAACTTTTCTTTTCCCTTATTACATTCCCTTTTAAATCATTATGTTATAGTTACATTTAACCACTTGTATTTCCTGGAGGCATAGGTCCTCTCATGCCACTAGCATTTCTTGCTGGGTGTTTAAATCAAGAGAAAAGTGAGGTACCCCTTCATGCCACAGGTATGCCTAATACAAACATATTAGACACAAAAACACTCAAGACCAAACCTATGCATACAGGCAGTCAGGTCGTCAGGATTCTGCTTCCAGGATGACTACTACGGCAAGTCCCTCATCCTCACTGAGCCTCAGTTTGTTCATCTATAAAAGGCAGTGGTTAAATCAGATGATATCCAATGTCCATCTGCTCTCTGTCCTCACCATCAAATCTAAGAAGTGGCCTAAAGAAATCACAAGAGAACTTGTGTGATACATGCTGGTACTAAAGAGGTTTTCCTCTTAAAAAAAAAAAAAAAAAGAGATTTTATTTATTTGACAGAGAAAGACACAGTGAGAGAGGGAACAAGCAGGGGGAGTGGGAGAGGAAGAAGCAGGCTTCTGGCTCAGCAGGGAGCCTGATTCGAGGCTCACTCCCAGGACCCTGGGATCATGACCTGAGCCAAAGGCAGACACTTCGCGACTTAGCCACCCACATGCCCTAAGAGGTTTTCCTCTTAACAAAAAATCACCTCAAAGAAGTTATGAAAGTCAAATAAAGGATAAAGTTCCAAGCCACAGTTAAGTTTGATGGACTTAATTGATACGATATAAAAGAAATCCAAATGTGTCATCTTTGAGATTTATATCAAATTACATATGAAAATCTAAATAATACGGTGAAACAGAAGTTAAGTGAGAGATTAATTTTAAGTTGTGGTATGAAATTTAACTCAATTTTGGTTACTGGGCAGAAAATGGATTCAGGGAGCAGTGAGGAAATGCACAAATATGAATATAGCCCATGAAGGAAAAAATTCATTTCTTAGTGTCTCATTTTCCATCATCTGATAGATGCAGAGATAAATCATTGAAAGCTCTGAGGAATATCAATGTCTGAAATCCACTAACAGTGGAATGCCTTGCAATTATTCAATATCTCCCTCTCTCTCTCTCTTCCAAAAGACAGAGCTCCTTCCACATACTGAAACTGACACTTGGGTGGGGTGGAATAACTTGTAATGAAGCTGGAGGAAGAAGCACTTCCATATTATTTAACTCACTCACCAAGGGCAGTGGGTACACAAATGAGGGAAGGGTACTCTTTTCCTTACTGAGTGCCATTATTTTTTTGTGGGGAAGACTTCAGTCAACTAGCAATACTACTAGTAGTACTTCTAATAGTAAAACTAGAAAAACATATATCTTGAAGTCCAAACTATTGGAGTTAACTTAGAAAGTTTTTACCAAAAAGTTGATATCTAAGGGTAAGGAATTGCTTGGTTTGGAAAATATTGACTGGATAACCAAACATTGGTTGCAAGCATGGGGGAGCTCCCATAATACTTTTTTTTCCTTTATGCTGGAACTCTCTGAGCAAGCTTTTTCTTTTTGATTACATAAATTAAAATTGTTTCCTTTGTAAGAACAAAGTAAGGAAAAGGAAGAGGGAAAGAGGGAGAAACAGTATATGCAAGAAGGCAGATTTAGAAAAGAGGTTCTGAGAATTGTTTACAAAGTATTCAAAAAACAGGAAATACCTCCTTTCTCATAAATTAAAGGCAGAAAACTTAAGAGCTGAGGGAAGTGTGCAAAGAGCTAACATAGGAAATGAAACCATAGTCAAGCACAAAGCATAGAAAATCTCTAATTCTGAGAAAAAAATTGTTTATCAATTAGTGCTGGCAATGATTAACAAATAGCTAAATTTTTATTAAGAAGATATTTCATTTGTACAAAAATATTCGTGACTTTTTCAGTCTTGCTCCTTGTTATAACTTTTGAGATTTAAATAAGAAGAATTGGAGGGAAAATCACAGACGCATGGTTACAATTGTATTTCTTACATAAATAAAAAAAATACTTTTAAGTAAAGCATACATCAACAGGAGTTTTGCTTTACAACTTACACCCCAACTATCACATAGAAGATGGACTGGGGACTGGAGAGTGGGTTAGGGATAGGGATAGAAATAGAGATAGGAGATTATTACAATTCTATAGACAAGAGTTAGACTGATAGTTTAGATAGAGAAGATGAAAGAAAAATATAAGATAAATATATGTTTTCAACAGGAAAGAAGTTGTGAGTAAAAATACATTTGACAAATGTTAAAATACAGAAAAAATTCTGGGAAAATGCCTTCAGGTCTTTATTCAAATTTTACTATTTCAGAGTGAAGCCTTCTGTGGCAGAAAACGAAAAAATGCCATGATCACCACACCATTTCCTTTCTCTGGGCAGACAAGAAGACCTTTTCTAGCTTCCCTTGTATTGTACTTACGGGTAGGAACACATGACTTAATTCTGCAAATGAGAACATGAGTAGGAGTGATGTGTCACTTCCAGGCCAAAGCACCAACCTCTGGTGCTACCTCTATCTGTCTCTATCCCTAGAAACTATATGTCATTGTGGTAGCTTTAAAATATGGAGGAAGCATCAAAATATGAAGGAAGCTTGGAATCCTGAATTGCTGGGTGGAATAATGAATCACCTATGTCAGACTTCCTCTGAGCAGAAACTAAACTTTTAATGGGCTAAGCCATTGATATTTAGATTTATTACTACAGCAAAGCATAGCCTATTTTGATTAATACACCTTCTCTGGCCACCCTATCTAAAATTTCCTCTGCCCCTCTCCCCACACAAAAACCCAAACACACACATACACAATTCCCATCCTTCTTCCTTGCTCTTTTAGCACTTGTCACTCTATAATTTATAATGCATTTTATGTATTTATTTTATTTATTATCTCTCTTTCCTAGTAGAATGCCTTCCATGAGGCATGGATGTGTTTATGTGTGTTTTCTTCATTGTTATAACCCCACTGATACAGTGCTTGGAAGCCGCTCAAGAGATATTTATTGGATGAATGAACAGAAAGATAAGTTCAGTCCTGTCAGGAAAACAGTGAGATTTTAAATAGATAGGTATTAAGATGCATTTGTGAATTCAAATATGAGAGACCCATCCATAGACACATAGTTGGAATACATCAGTATGGTTGGAGCGTTCATACTTGAAGTCATAGAAATGAGTTCCTTCAAAGATGAGTGTTGCAAGTTACGTTTTCAAGAGCAAAAGCTGAGACAAGGTCTGGGTGTTTACTAAGGATCAATACCTTTCAAAGAAAGGGAAAGTTAGTGGATTGGACAGAGGAAGAAGTTAAAACTGCAGTGCAAGCTGAAAAATACCTCAGCCAACCTGATGCGGAGCTCTGAGGCAAACACTGACAGAGTTGTCCTGCATCAGACCAAAATGTTTGGGTCTTAGACTCCCACTTCATTCAGTCATTAATGTCAGCTGCCCTGAGAAGGGCTGACCTTGAGTGAGGAGAACCCTAAATGGGTCGAGAGCTGGCCTTACTCCCCAAAGCCAGGTGGTAAATACTTCTTTGAAGGGAAATCTGAGCAATATATCACCATATCTATCACAAATGAAAAAAGAAGAAAAGGTTATTGATTAGGGTTGTCAGATTTAACAAATACAAATACAATAATAATAATGCTATTTCATTAACACAAACCTGTCCTATGTAGTATTTGGGACATACTTAGGCTAAAAGTCATTTGCTGTTTATCTGAAGTTCAAATTTAGCTGGGTGTCCTGTATTTTATTTGGCAATTCAGCTGAGAACTGACTCTTACAGTAAAGACAGAGTTATCAGGAAAGAAGTAAGTGGAACTGTCATGAAGAGATATGAGGAAGTCACAGAATGATCCAAGAACCAAAATGAAGTAATAGTAATGAGATCTAAGGAAGGGGGTGATTTTTTTTTTTAAATAATAAGATGATGATAGAATAGAGAAACTTGAAAAGTAGAGAAGAGAGATAAAGGAAGGTATAGACTGAAAATTACTTCAGTGATAGAGGCCAGGAATAATATTCCAGTGTCAAATGACACGGAAAAGCAGAACACGGCTAAAAACTCTTTGGGGAATGGAGGTACAGCAGACCATGAGCTATGCCAAATTAGAGGTGGTAGGGCATGCGTTGCCACAAGATGGCACTCATAGTTCCTCTTTTTCAGAGTTTCTATCAATAAACATTCTGCAAATTTTTTACTGTTGTAGAACAAAGAGAATATCTTAAGTTTCACAACTTTACACATAGGTTATGTTTCATATTCTATCATTTTCCCACGGCCTGTCATCGTTTTCCCTTTAGACTATGAAGACATAGTGAATATTGGAATTGACTGGCAAGGGGTATGGGGGGGCAGGCATCAGTACCTGAAAGAGGGAGCAAAAGTAATGTTATTGCAGGTATTCAGTACAAAGCTTTAACAGAAAGTTGCTGGATTTGGTTATCAGATAATGATCGAGCTTCAAGAAAACTAGTATTGTTAGAAATGGAAACCAGACTGTCTGGTATTGAGGACTGACAGTGTGCTGTGAAAATGTGTTTAGCACATCTGCTGTGAAAGATAGGAGGGTAGCCAGGGCGACTTTTTTTAAGGAACAAATATGGGTGTGTTTGCCATATTCATAAGCCTCAAATATTTCATAAAAATACCTGTTAAATGGCAGTTGGGCTCACACCATAATATCTCTGCAGTACCAGTGCATTTGTGTTGCACTGGTACTTCTACTTAACTAACTCCATTAGTCCCCCAATATTACAGCATTTATATCTTTTCAAAATAATTTCGTATCTATTTCTCATATTACATTGCTCATAGAATGAATATTTGAATAGATACCTAAAGAGACCCCAGAATTTGCCTCACACTGCACAGCTAAAGAAAAATGGAGCCATGGAACAGTTTTCTGATGCCTAATTCCCTACCCCTTCTACTGAATTATTCTTTTTGTCACTTGATTTCTAGTTCAAGTTTTCCACTTATCTAATTTTTATTTTTTCTGGCATGCATACAATGAGATTGATTCTTTTTTTTTTTTAATTTTTTATTTTTTATAAACATATATTTTTATCCCCAGGGGTACAGGTCTGTGAATCACCAGGTTTACACACTTCACAGCACTCACCAAATCACATACCCTCCCCAATGTCCATAATCCCACCCCCTTCTCCCAAACCCCCTCCCCCCGGCAACCCTCAGTTTGTTTTGTGAGATTAAGAGTCACTTATGGTTTGTCTCCCTCCCAATCCCATCTTGTTTCATTTATTCTTCTTCTACCCACTTAAGCCTCCATGTTGTATCACCACTTCCTCATATCAGGGAGATCATAGGATAGTTGTCTTTCTCTGCTTGACTTATTTCGCTAAGCATGATACGCTCTAGTTCCATCCACGTTGTTGCAAATGGCAAGATTTCATTTCTTTTGATGGCTGCATAGTATTCCATTGTGTATATATACCACATCTTCTTGATCCATTCATCTGTTGATGGACATCTAGGTTCTTTCCATAGTTTGGCTATTGTGGACATTGCTGCTATAAACATTCGGGTGCATGTGCCCCTTTGGATCACTACATTTGTATCTTTAGGGTAAATACCCAATAGTGCAATTGCTGGGTCATAGGGCAGTTCTATTTTCAACATTTTGAGGAACCTCCATGCTGTTTTCCAGAGTGGCTGCACCAGCTTGCATTCCCACCAACAGTGTAGGAGGGTTCCCCTTTCTCCGCATCCTCGCCAGCATCTGTCATTTCCTGACTTAGTTGAGATTGATTCTTTGAAATTACCCTGTCTTGACTAGCTTCCATGCTATCTCAGGTATGTAGTAGTTAAAATTTACCTTTTTCCAGCATAGTATGGAAAAAAATATGCTCATTATCATCTCTACTTTTTACAAAACTGAGTATAATCCTGAGCTAACCATAAAAGAACTTATAAATTAATGTACCACTGAAGAGGTAAATGTACTACTGAAGAGGTAAAACCCTGTGTCTGTTGTTTTGGGTATATAGGGACTTCTGCTAAAATAAATTTCTACCACACAATCCAGAACAGTTTTCTTTTCAACCAATAAATCTAATCATTAACCATTTCTTTTTATCTTTTTTTAGTCATCAAGGTAAAAACATTACTGGTGTATATATTTATGTAAAAATCTGTTTTGATCCCTTTAAATGTAAAGAAGAGTGAAATGAAGACAATTTAGCTTTGTTTCCCCTATTCACCTCCTCCACCCCAAATGGAAAAAAGAGTAGAGGGGCTTCTATAGCTAATTCACCAAAAACTCCATATAAGTCAAACAAAAGAAAACTTCAAACTTATTTTGTGGCTAGGCCTCCATGGGGGAACAGCTTTCTTACTGAGTTGGAAAGAATAAAGAGTATTTTTGAACTTACAAGTGTCTGAAAACATCATGTCTGTAAAGTGAGGTTGGCATTTTTATGTATTTAAAAGAGTCTAATGAAGCTCCGCTCCTTACAAATTCCGACAAGAAAATGAAGAATGGGACATGGTTCCTGCCACCCAGGAGTCAGAGTGGTGGTTATTGCTCCATCCAATTGTACAAAGGAAACCTGTCATTTATAGATAGCTCCACAGTCTTGCATTAGCAAGAAAATCATGAAGACTGGCCCTTACCCAAAGAATTTACTCAGAGAGACATTTAATATGGAGTAAATACAGCCTCAAAGAGAACAGCTTTGAAGAAGGGCTTTGAAAAGGTCTGAAGAAGATGAAATGAGGAATGTTGTTACTTAGTGCCTTTATTAAACAAATGCTTGCCTTAGCTCTTCTCCAGCACGTCTCAAAATGTGGCAAATGACATGCCCACTTCACAGACAAAAAAGAAAAAAAAGACTTGGAATGTGAAGTTTTTCATTAGGATGGGCCCTAAAGCCAAAGGACTGTTCTCAAAGTGTGGGAATGTCCTATTTCTACTAGACTGGAGTCCCCTGCTCTCTCAGGGACAGTGTTTCAGGAACACTCCAGGATACTTTGGATTTCAGACATTCTCCCCTGTCATACCAGTTACATTTGCAAACTATTCTCCCTAATCCTTTTATCATATCCTAGTTCCTTGGGGCTTTCCTATAGGTAAAAAGTAAAAAGTATAGCTACCACTATAGCAGACAGCACCTTATGTGTTAACTTTTTTGGAGTCATAGGTCATAGACACAATCTAGTATAAAAATCAATAAAATCTAGTGGTGTTGAATAAGTTTTGTAGTTATACATAACATCACTCCCTGCAATTGATTTCTTTTTCTGCTGCTATTCATCTCTAGTCTTTTTACATATAAATGCATTCATCCATTTGACAAATACTATTGAGCACCTGCTATATGCCAGGTATTGTGCTAGACAATGTGTTTATAACAGTGTAAGACAGCCTAAGTCCCTGTTTTCAAAGACCTATATTCTAAATAGGTAAGAAAGGGAGAGTGGGAATGAGGGAGATGACAGGTAATAAAAAATTAGGTAAAATGAACAGACACTTCTCCAATAAAGACATACAAATGGCTAACAGACACATGAAAAAATTTTCATCATCACTAGCCATCAGGGAGATTCAAATCAAAACCACATTGAGATACCACCTTATACCAGTTTGAATGGCCAAAATTAACAAGACAGTAAACAACATGTGTTGGAGAGGATATGGATAAAGGAGAAACCTCTTATATTGTTGGTGGAAATGCAAGTTGGTGCAGTCACTATGGAAAGCAGTGTGGGGATTCCTTAAGAAATTAAAAATAGAACTACCCTATGACCCAGCAAGTACACTACTGGGTATTTGCCCCAAAGATACTGGATGTAGTAAAAAGAAGGGCCATCTGTACCCCAATGTTCATAACAGCAATGGCCACAGTTGCCAAACTGTGCAAAGAACCAAGATGCCCTTCAATGAACACATGGATAAAGAAGATATGGTCCAAATACACTATGGAGTATTATGCCTCCATCAGAAAGGATGAATACCCAACTTTTATATCAACATGGATAGGACTGGAAGAGATTATGCTGAGTGAAACAGTCAAGCAGAGAGAGTCAATTATCATATGGTTACACTTACTTCCAGGAGCATTAGGAATAACACAGAGGACATGGGGAGATGGAAAGGAGAAGGGAGTTGGGGGAAATTAGAAGGGGAGATGAACCATGAGAGACTGTGGACTTTGAGGAACTAACCGAGGGTTTTGGAGGGAAGGGTGGTAGGAGGTTGGGTGAGCCTGGTGCTGGGTATTGTGGAGGGCACATATTGCATGGAGCACTGGGTGTGGTGCATAAACAATGAATTCTGGAACACTGAAAAGAAATTTTATAAATAAATAAAAATTTTTTAAAAACCAGGTAAAATCTGATAGTGGGAATTCCTATGAAGACAAGAAATAAGGTTACTGTAATTATTGAGACTAGGTGGAGAATGACTTTCCTTTGAGTAGTCAGAAACTCTGCCCTGAGGAGACAGCCAGGGCCAACCATACACAGATCTGGGAGGAGACTGTTGCAGGAAGAGGAAACTGCAAGTACCGGAAGTTTTGAGACAGAACGACCTTGAAATGTTTGAAAACAAAAGAGTGCCAAGGTTGTTAAAAGCTAATGAAAGGTAGTAGGAAATGCGCATGAGTTCTGAGAGATCCAAGAGACGTACTGGGACTGCTAAATTGTGAAATTATACATGGGAGATCTCAAAATCTATGAGGTGCTGTTTTTAAAAAGACTCCTAAATATTTTAGTGTGTTTTTCCTAAGATCAAGAACAACTGTGAAAGTACAATTATCAAAATCAAGAAAATTTCATTAATATATCCAATAATTATCAAAATCAGAAAGTAACATTGATATAATATTATTATCTAATTTATAGATCTTACTTAATTTTTGCTAATGGTCCCAAAAACATTCTTTATAGAATTTGTTTTCATCTGACCCAGGATCACACATTTCATTTAATTTTCATGCTTCTTTAGTCTCCTTTAATCTGGAAATGTTCTTCATTCCTTCTCTTTCATGACATTGATATTTTTTTAAAGTACCAGCCATTTTTTTCACAGTATGACCTTAAATTTAGGCTTGTTTGGTGTTTCCTTAAGATTAGATTCAGATTGGGGCGCCTGGGTGGCTCAGTGGATTAAGCCGCTGCCTTCGGCTCAGGTCATGATCTCAGGGTCCTGGGATCGAGTCCCGCATCGGGCTCTCTGCTCAGCAGGGAGCCTGCTTCCTTCTCTCTCTCTGCCTGCCTCTCTGCCTACTTGTAATCTCTCTCTGTCAAATAAATAAATAAATCTTAAAAAAAAAAAAAAAAGATTAGATTCAGATTATGCAGATTATTAAGTTTATCCTTTTTATTGTGATCTATAAGGAGGTACACAACATCATTTGTTCCCTTATTAATATGCAAAGGGGATAAGATGGTAAAAAGGCATTTTAGCAAAGGAGAGATCAGTGTATGTTTATGCTTTAGATGGTGGCAAAAATACAATATCAATTCTAAAAGTAGAAGAATAATGTAGACAAATTCGGAATTAAATGCAAATGCAAGAAGGCTTTTCTCACTTCCTCAAACCCTGAATATAGGGCTTTAGGAAAACTTCAGGAGTCTCTAAAACGTTAAAGAAGAAAGAGATGGAAAACAGAATGTGAGTTATTAATAAGGGCAAAGGTATGTTAGCAAACTTTTAACATATAAAAATAACTGTGATTTTGAATATAAATCTATACAGTTTAAATAAAATAAACTAAATATTTAGGTACATAAATAAATTGCTTTTATACAGGCAATGCAAAAAGAATTTGTTGAGCATTTATGAAACTGAAATAAGTGCACACTCAGTGGCAATCACAAGGGTTTTCACTCTATGTAGCCTCCCTTCGATCATAGTATAGTGTAGTGTTGTGTAGTGTATTTTATTTACCATAAATACTAGTGAAAAGCAAACAAACAAGAAATGCGTGGTTTGAAATGTTGTCATAAGGAATAATGGAGAAAGGAAAGAACAGCAAATCCAAACCCTATATAGAAAATAAAAGAGTGGGTACAGATTGGCAAGAAGATCCATAATCTGAATTTAACTAGACCACTGGATCATAAAGGTCTTGGGAGCATGGAATATGGTTGTTCTCTGGGTTTAGTTTTTTTTGTTTTTGTTTTTTTTAAATCAATGTCTGTCTTAAAATAGGGGATCCAGAAATCAAATTCTCTATATGACTTAGATAAAACAGGACTGTTGCTTCTCTTTTTATTTCTATACTTCTATTAGTGCTAAGTTACCATGAAACCTAATCTGTAGAATTTCAGAGATGAAGAAGAATCAAGACTATCATTTATTTCATTTTCAAATGAGAAAAATTAATTGATTAAAGCTAAGTGACTTGCCAAAAGTTACCCAACAGTGACACTACTAGAGAGCAGACAGTTCAGGCCTGGAGCTCCAAAATGCTGGTAAAAGAGTCATTAAAACATCAGTATCAATACAACACCATTTATTTTTCAAATAAGTAGATTGTCGTATGGCTGTTGTATGACATATAGTTTGTATCCCTAATTCTCATGCTTCAGATAAGATGTTGCATACATATAATTTGCCTTTAAAGAACCTTGATTTTTAGAAAGCTTTTGATTATGGAAAATTCCAAATGTTTACAAAGTAAAGAGAACCTAATAAATCCCCCATGTACCTATAACCTAGCTTTAATAATTTTCAAAATTCTGCCATTCTTTTTCTTTATTGTAGCAAAATACACATGACATAAAAATTACCATTTTACCCATATTTAGGTGTACAGGTCAGTGGCCTTCAGTACATTCACATGCTGTGTCTGCCATTCTCACATCAGCTAAATCTCTACCCATTCCCTAACTATCCCACCATGATTCTGAGAATCTCACTTTTTAAAATCAGATATCTAACTTTTCATCCAAATTCACATGTGAATTTTTGCTCTAATCCTCAGTTCCCTCTACATGAGTGTTATAATACCTCTCTTTCAAAGTTGCTGTGAAGTTTAAAGAATGCACTGTAATTTCACATAACAGGCACTTAGTTCATTCACCCACCCATTCACACAGTAAGACTGTTCCCAAAGAAGCTGTGCTGATAACCCAATGGATTCCCTTTCACTGATGTGATGACTCTCAATTTTATTTGTATTTTCTTGACATTTCTTCATTGTTCTTTTTGTACCTTATCTAGTTGGGACCTATAAACCTAATTAAGTTTCCAATATAAGGTCTTTGTAGTAAAGTAATGATGTTCTTTATACTTAGTGTTATACTTAATTATAACAATAATAAAACAAACTCTAGTAGCCTAAGTGAGGAATTTCTCAATTTATTGCATCCCCTTATTCTAGAGCATTGGTGGGCAAATCAAAAACATCCTTGACTTCGCTTTATGGATGAATTACTATGGAGAGCATAGGAAAGTGCTGATTCCCCTTTTTCTGGGTCACTCCTCTGACTAGACTCTCTGATCTCTGATAGATTCTTCATAGCTTCACTTTTTCTTTCTGTGTACTAAAGGGGGAGATATTCTAAGACCTATTCCTCAGTCTTGAGTTCTTTTACAAGCTCCAATAGATAATTCATTCATGTGGTTTCAGTCTACGTCTATGAGCTATTACAAAATCAACATCTTTAGCTAGCAGTTCTCTGACCTAAGAATCTTATGAACTCATCAACATCCTCCCAAACTATTTTTCCCTCCCCAAAATCCTCTGTTTCTTCTGATGGGACCATCATTTTCTTGGTCATCCTGTCTAAAACTAGAGCCTCATCCTTAACTTTTTAAATCCTATATCCCCTATACCCAATTCAACTCCAATGAAGAGTGATTCTTCCTTAGAAGTACCTCTTTGATTTGTTACACACTTTTCCCAACTCCACTAATTGCGCACATTACAACCTAATTAATACAACAGCTCATGTGGTCAAATACAATTTCTAGCAAATAATGTTTAATCAAGAAATCAGAATTCTGAACTCTTCTAGAAATTAAATGAGAGTCAACCAGCCCTTCAACTAACACTTGGGGAAGGTTAAAAACACATAAATCCTTTTTTTTTTTTTTTTAAGCCAGGGAAAAAAAGCTTTTCTTTATTGGTAAAGCATGTTATTTTATAACTAGATATGAATAATGCAAACATCTGATAATCTTTAGAGAAATCACACCAACAAAATCTGAGTGCTATCTGGGCCTTCTCAAATACAGCTCACATTTCCCTAATTTTACAGTCTCTATATAAAAACTTATATTCCCATTATTACATTTAGAGAGCTCTTCAAAGGTGCCATAAAGTTCCAGTCTTGATAATCTCCAATTAGTGTCCTAGCTACATGGCTCTCAAGTTCCAGTTTACTAACTTAATATGCAAGCTAGAGATTATTTTAACTGAGAACATTTAACCTCTAATGACTGGTTTCCATTCTAAGCCCCCAGCTATACAAAACAGCTAACTTTCAGATTTTAGTTTTCTGCTTCCTTTTTTCCCTTTTGCATTCTAGTATAATACAGATAACTACTTCTCACATGACTCTTCTATCAAAGAAAACCCCAATTAACACTCACTCACTCCAGTGTTCTGGGGCTCAAACTTTTGTAAGTATGCATGCACAGATACATTTACAAATATATCTACCATGGTTACATTTGTTTAGTAAAGTCTTAGACATCACCTTAATGTCTATTCATAAGTAAGTAGGAGAGTGGGTGAGTGTATAGATAAAACAAAACTGCCATGAGTTGTTAATTGCTAAAACTGAATGAAGGGTTCATTATACAATCCCCCCCTTTTTTTGGCAAATGTTTAAGATTTTTTCCATAAATTAAAGAAATTAAGTTATATATCTGCTATAAATATGATGTAACACTAGAAAAAACTAACATTGATAATCTGTACTCATAGAAATAGGGCTACGATATGTGCTAAGTGAAAAAGAGCAAGTTAATAAACAGTAAGTACAGTATGGCTCCATATTGAGGTTCTGAAAGCTCTCTGTGCATTTATGGGTAAATGTATTTGCATATTCACAGAAAAAAGTCTGGCTAGAGACCCACTATACTGACAGCTAACCCTGGGAATTAGGTGGGATAGAAGTGGATGATTACATCTACTCTACATATTGTAATAAGGTTTGAATTTTTACCAGCATCTGCGAATAAAAAAAATAAAGAAAATAATAATAATAATAATAATAACATCTGGAATCTTTAATGCTACAGGGACTTGCAGACATTCTTGGGAGTACTGAATACTAAGAAATACTAAAGGTATATGACTATACTTCAAAGCATGCTACATACTGAAAGTAAAATCCATTTATCCGACCTATTCTCTCAAGGCATTGACTTTAATTAAGTGCTTTTCCTACTAACCTTATCTGGGATTGCCTTCTGTTACTTCCTGGCAAGGTCTTACTTAATTCTTTGATCTCTGTTTGTTATAGGCAGAACAGATGGAGGAAAACCCTAAAAGATTTTCTTGCCCTTTAGTTGGTCCAAATTCATAATTTTCTTCAGAATACTGATCAAAGTAAATTTATGTTTCCATGGCACCCAGTAGTTACTAACTTTCAGTTTGGCCCCCAAATACTCCTACTACTTCCATATTTTTACTAAGGGATCTGTACCCTCTCCCTGATTTTGTACCTACTAATTCTTGTAACCTTCAGGTACTATTTTCCCTGCCTACCGTTACCTCCCCACCCATGTCTGGGTCCTATGCCTTCCTCTATCATAGCACTTATCATATTATACTAAAATTGTTTACTGATCTGTCTCCCCTGTAAGACTGTAAGATGGCTGCAAGTAGGAGTGGATCCAGGCTTTGTGGGATCTGACAGTACTGTAAGAAAGGGAGCTTTCTTTAAGAATATAGGTTATTTAAAAAAAGAATATAAATTATAGATACAAAATTATGTAAAACATAACTTATTTTAAATGAAAAAAGAAATCAAAACAGATGACTGAAGCTTTAGAGATTAAGATTTCTCTTTTCTGAAACTTCCTTAGATAGTTTACTAGCAAAGCTTACATAGAAACACACCCTGATTGGCTTTACTGTCACATTACAAGCACTCACAAGGGCCTATGCAAGTGTTGCCTCCTAAAGTCTAAGCTTCATTAAGTTCACCATAAAC
Organism: Mustela nigripes; assembly: GCF_022355385.1. Lineage (NCBI taxonomy): Eukaryota > Metazoa > Chordata > Mammalia > Carnivora > Mustelidae > Mustela > Mustela nigripes. The sequence goes on from NC_081560.1 coordinate 162,945,570, forward strand.
CTATGTCTCGCTTCTTCATTACTAAATTCTCAGCAATTCTGAATCAGCCTAATGACTTATACATAATCAGTCTTCAAAATATAGTTGTGTTACATGAGAGCAAGCACTGATGGATATATCCTCTTTTTACCAAATCCCAGATAGAAACCCTTCAGTGACCTCTTATTACTCTTGATAAAAGACTATTGCATAGGGACACCTGGGTGGCTCAGTAGGTTAAGTGGCTGCCTTCGGCTCAGGTCATGATCCCAGGGTCCTGGGATCGAGTCCCACTTAGGGCTCCTTGCTTGGCGAGGAGCCTGCTTCTCTCTCTGCCTCTGCCTGCCACTCTGTCTGCCTGTGCTCGCCTTGCTCTCTAACAAACAAACAAACAAATAAATAAATAAATAAAATCTTTAAAAAAAAAAAAAAGACTACTGCATAATCTAGCCCTTGCTTTCCTCTCCAGCTCCTTTCTTCTTATATACCTAGCTACACTAGCTTTCTCTCCTTGTCTCAAAACCTGCCCATATGCAGTTCCTTCTGTGTAGACCCCTCATCTTACCCTCTACCTCACTTCAAATACTACTTTGTTAATGAAGACTTTCAGCATGGGCTAAATCTCCCAGTTATCTCACTCATGGTATTCTCTGCTTTTTCAAAACATTTTTCACAATTGTAATTACAGAGTTGTGTAAAAAGGAGTTCAATATCTATTTTGCTACTGGAACACAAACTTTATGAAGACAGGGGTCACAGTATTTTTTATTTATTTTACCCCATTTTAACACAATGCTGTGTATAGAGTAGGTGCTCAAAAATATATGTAGAATTGACGAAGAAATGAATGAGAATGAGTGTCTGAAAGGAAACAGTATATTGAAGGAAATACAATGTCTAAGTTCAGATATCCACTCAACACAGGAAACAATGAAAATTGTGTAATAGCTAATATTTTATTGCTTGCTCTATGCTAGGTTTTGCAGTAGAGTCTTTAAATGTAGTTTTCTCATCTGATCTTCAGAACAACCTTAAAAGAAAGTAGATATTAGAATCAGCTTGTTAATTTCCATAAAAATCCTGCTGGATTTTGATTTGAATTGCATTCACTTGACAGATCATTCTAGAGATCAGACTGACAATTTAACAACAATGAGTACTATAAAGCATGAATACAGCAAGAATCTCAATTTATTCAGGTATTCTTTAATCTATTTTATCTCTGTTTTATAGTTTTCCACATGCAGATCTTACACATATTATGTTAGAGTTATACCTACTTGTTACATAGTTATGGTGCTACTGTAAACAATACTATTTTTAAAAATTTCAATTGTTGGGACGCCTGGGTGGCTCAGTTGGTTGGACGACTGCCTTCCGCTCAGGTCATGATCCCGGAGTCCCGGGGTCGAGTCCCACATCAGGTTCCCAGCTCCATGGGGAGTCTGCTTCACTCTCTGACCTTCTCCTTGCTCATGCTCTCTCTCACTGTCTCTCTCTCAAATAAATAAATAAAATCTTAAAAAAAAATAAAAAAAATTTCAATTGTCAATTGTTCATTGTTGGGGTACAGAAAGAGTTTTTTTTTTTTTTTTTTTAAGATTTATTTATTTATTTATTTATTTGGCAGAGAGAAATCACAAGTAGGCAGAGAGGCAGGCAGAGAGAGAGGAGGAAGCAGGCTCCCTGCTGAGCAGAGAGCCCGATGCGGGACTCGATCCTAGGACCCTGAGATCATGACCTGAGCCGAAGGCAACGGCTTAACCCACTGAGCCACCCAGGCGCCTCCAGAAAGAGTTTGTAAAATTAACCTTGTATTCTGTAATATTGTTAAACACACTTATCAGTTTTAGGGATGTTTTTGTGGGTTCTTTGGAATTTTCTATACAATCATGTTCTCTGTGAATACAGAAAATTTTTTTTTTCAGTCTGGATGCCTTTTATTTCTTTTCCTTGCTTATTGCTCTGTTGAATAGAAGTGGTTAAAATGAATATCTTGCTTTGTTCCTTATTCAAGGGCAAACATTTAGTCTTTCGCCACTAATCATTAGTGTTTTTTGCACATTTTCTTTATCAGGTTGAGGAAACTCTCTTGTATTCCTAGTTTGTTGGAAGTTTTCATCATTAATGATGCTGAATTTTGTTGAATGCTTTTTCAGTATCTATTGAGATAATCACATAATCCTTATCTTTTTAAACTTTAATTCTAGTATAACTAACAAAGAGTATTATAATGGTTTCAGGAGTACAATATCATGGTTCAACAATTCTAAACATTATTTAGTGTTCATCTTGATAAGTGTACTCTTAATCTTTATCACCTATTTCAACCATCCCTCCATCAATCTCCCCTCTAGTAATCAACTGTTCTCTATAGTTAAAAGTCTGTGTTTTGGTTTGTGTCTTCTTTTTTCCTTAAATTCCACATATGAACTAAATCATATGGTATTTGTCTTTCTCTGGCTGACATATTTCACTTAGCATTAGACTCTCTAGATCTATCCATGTTGTTGCAAATGACAAGGTTTCATTCTTTCTGCAGCGGACTAATATTCTTTGTGTATATATATCACATCTTCTTTATCCATTCATCTGTTGATGGATACGTCAGCTGCTTCCATAATTTGGCTATTGTAAATAATACTGCAATAAACATAAGGGTGTATATATCTTTTTGAATTAGTGTTTTCATTTTGGGAGGGTTAAATACCCAGTAGTGGAACTATTGAGTCGTATGGTAGTTCTATTTTTAATGTTTAAGGAACTGTATTTCACAGTGGCTGTACTAGCTTGCATTCTCACCAACAGTGCAAATGATGCTTTTTCCTCTGCATCCTTGCCAACACTTGTTTTTTGTCATGCTTTTTATTTTAGCCCTTATGACAGATGTGAGGTGATATCTCATTGTGGTTCTGATTTGCATTTCCCTGATGGTTAGTGGTGTTGAGAATCTTTTCATGTATCTGTTTGCCATCCATAGGTTTGTTTTGTAGAAATGTCTGTTCACATCTTCTGACATTTTAAAATTAGATTATTTGGGGTTTTTGGTGTTGAGTTGAATAATTTTTTTGATATATTTTGGATACTAAGCCTTTATCAAATATGTCATGTGCAAATATCATCTTCCATCCCATAGGTAGGTTGTCTTTTGATTGTGAATGGTTTCCTTTGCAGTGCAGAAGCTTTTTAATTTGATGTAGTCTTAATAGTTTACTTGTGCCTTTGCTTCCCTTGCCTCAGGAGACTTATCTAGAAAAATGTTGCTATAGCTGATGTAAAAGAAGTTATGGTCTGAGCTCTCTTTCAGGATTTTTATGGCTTCAGGTTTCATATTTAGGTTCTTAATCAATTTTGAGTATATTTTTTGCATAAGGTGTAAGAAAGTGGTTCAGTTTCATTCTTTTTGCATATAGCTGTCCAGTTTTCACAACAGCCATTTATTGAAGAGACTGTCTTTTTCGAATTGTATATTCTTGACTCCCTTATTGAAAACTAATTGATCAAGTAATTGTGAGTTTATTTCTGGGCTCTCTATTCTCTTCCATTGATCTATGTGCCTTTCAGCCTATTCCACACTGTTTTGATTGTTATGGCTTTGTATTATATATTGAAATCCGGGATTGTGATACATCCAAGTTTTGTTCTTTTTTAAGACTGCTTTGACTAGTTGGGGTCCTCTGTGGTGCCATACAAATTTTAGGATTGTTGGTTCTAGTTCTGTGAGAAAATGATGCTGGTATTTTAATAGGAATTGCATTAAATCTGTAGGTTGCTTTGACTAGTATGGCCACTTAACAATATTTTTTGTTCCAATCCATTAGCAAGGAAAATCTTTCCATTTGTTTGTGCTGTCTTTAATTTCTTCCATCAGTGTTTTATAGTTCTCAGAGCACAGGTCTTTCACTTCCTTGATTAAGTCTATTTCTAGGTATTTTATTTTTTGGTACAATTGTAAATGGGATTGTTTAATTAATTTCTCCAGCTGCTACTTCATGAGTAGTATATAGAAATAAAACAAATTTCTGTACGCTGACTATGTACCCTGAGACTTTACTGAATTCATGTATCAGTTGTAGTAGTTTTTTGGCAGAGTCTTCACGACTTTCTCTATACAGTACATGGCATGTACTAATAGTGAAAGTTGATGTCTTCATTATCAATTTGGATCCTTCTTCTTGTATAACTGCTATGTCTAGGGTTTCCAGCACCATTTAAATAAAAGTGGTAAGAGTGGACATCCTTTTCTTGTTCCTGATTTTAGGGGGAAAGCTCTCAGTTTTTGCTTTTGAGTATGATGTTAGCTGTGGGCTTATCATATATAGACTTCATTATTTCGAAGTGTGCTACCTCCATATTTACTCTGTTGAGTGTTTTTTATCATGAATGGATGTTGTCCTTTGTCAAATGCTTTTTATGCTTCTATTAAATGATCATATGATTTTTATCCTCTTATTGATGTGATCATGTACCATGTTGATTGATTTATTTAACCTCCTTATATTTGTGTTTTTTCTAGTGTTTTTCTTGTGATCAATTTCTAGTTTTACAGCATTGTGATCAGAAAAGATACATGGTATGACTTTTATCTTTTTGAATTTGTTGAGACTTATTGTGGCCTAATATGTGAACTGTTCTGGAGACTGTTCTACATACACTTGAGAAGAAGTGTACTCTGCTGTTTAGGATGGAATATTCTGAATATATATGTTAAATCCATCTGGCCCAATGTGTCATTCAAAGCCAATTTCCCTCTTGATTTTCAGTCTGTATGATCTAATCACTGATCCAAGTGGGGTGTTAAAGTGCTTTACTATTATTGTATTACTATCAATTACTTCCTCTATGTCTGTTACTAACTGTTTATGTGTTTGGGTGCTCCCATGTTGGATGCACATTGAAAATTGTTATTTTCTTGATTATATACTGTGCTTTGTCTCATGTTACAGTCATTGTTTTAAAGTCTGTTTTGTCTAATGTAAGTATCGCTTTCCTTTCTTGCATAGTAAATGTCTTTCCATCTCTCTCTTTCAACCTGCATGTATCTTTAGATCTCAAGTGAATCTCTTGTAAGCAGCATATAGATGGGTCTTGTTTTGTTTTGTTTTTTAAATCCATTCCATCACTCTATGTCTTTTAATTGCAGCATTTAGTCCACTTACAGTCAAAGTAATTATTGATAGGTTTGTATATATTGCCACTTTGTTACATGTTTTATAATTGTTTTTGTAATTCTGCTCTGTGTCATTCTTCCCTTGCTCTTTTCTCTCATGATAAATTGGCTTTCCTTGGTGATATACTTGAATTCCTTTGTCTTTATATTTGCATATATATTACTAATTTTTGATTCATGGTTACCAATTAACCATAATATAATATGTTATGCATATAGCAGTCTGTATTAAGTTGATGGTTGCTTAAATTTGAAAACACTCTTTACTCCTCTCCATCCATGTTTTAAGTGTGTGGTGTAATACTTTACATCCTTTTATTTTGTGAGTCAGTTGAGTGATTTTTATAGATAGCAGATTTTTAGTATAGAAAAGCAGATTTTTACTGCTTTTGTGTTTCCTACCTTTCTTAATCCTATTTATAGTCTTTTCTTTCCACTCAGGGACACCCCTTTAACATTTTTTGTAAAGCTCGTTTAGTGGTCCTGAATTCCTTTAACTTTTGTTTGTCTGGGAAATTTGTCACTTTTTCCTTCTTTTCTGAATGATAGACTTGCTGGATAGAGTATTCTTGGTGGTAGGGTTTTTTTTTTTTTTTTTTATTGCCAGCACTTTAAATTTATCATCCACTCTCCTCTGGTCTGCAAAGTTTCTGCTGAAAATCACCTGATAGCCTTATGAGGTTTCCCTTGTAACTATTTTTTTCCCCTTGCTGCTTTAAAAATTCCCTTTATCACTAGTTTTTGCCATTTTAATTACCATTTGTTTAATTACCATTTAATTACCATTTGTCTAGGAGGTGTGAACCTCCTAGGGTTGACTTTGTTGGGGGCTCTCTGTGTCTCCTGGACCTAGATTCCTGTTTCCTTCTCCAGATTTGGGACGTTTTCAGCTATTATTTCTTCACATGAATTCTCTGCCCCCTTTTCTCTCCTCCTTCTGGGAGGAGTGAAAGTCTATAATGATAAGTGAAACTCTATAATGTGAGAATCTTATTATGCTTGATTGTCTTGTTCACTTTCCCAAGTATATTTTCATTTTTCTTTCTCCTATTCACCTTGATTACTTTCCATCACTCTGTCCTCCAAGTCCCTTATCCATTTACTGCTTCCTCTGGTCTACTACTAATTCCACCTAATGTATTTTTATTTTATTTTTTTAAATTTACTTTTTATTTTCAGTATAACAGTATTCATTATTTTTGCACCACACCCAGTGCTCCATGCAATCCATGCCCTCTCTAATACCCACCACCTGGTTCCCCCAACCTCCCAGCCCCTGTCCTTTAAAAACCCTCAGGTTGTTTTTCAGAGTCCATAGTGTCTCATGGTTCACCTCCCCTTCCAATTTCCCTCAACTCCCTTCTCCTCTTCATCTCCCCATGTCCTTCATGTTATTTGTTATGCTCCACAGATAAGTGAAACCATATGATACTTGACTCTCTCTGCTTGACTTATTTCACTCAGCATAATCTCTTCCAGTCCCGTCTATGTTGCTACAAAAGTTGGGTATTCATCCTTTCTGATGGAGGCATAATATTCCATCGTGTATATGGACCACATCTTCCTTATCCATTCGTCCGTTGAAGGGCATCTTGGTTCTTTCCACAGTTTGGTGGCCGTGGCCATTGCTGCTATAAACATTGGGGTACAGATGGCTCTTCTTTTCACTACATCTGTATCTTTGAGGTAAATACCCAGTAGTGCAATTGCAGGGTCATAGGAAAGCTCTATTTTTAATTTCTTGAGGAATCTCCACACTGTTCTCCAAAGAGGCTGCACCAACTTGCATTCCCACCAACAATTTAAGAGGGCTCCCCTTTCTCCACATTCCCTCCAACTCATGTTGTTTCCTGTCTTGCTAATTTTGGCCATTCTAACTGGTGTAAGGTGGTATCTCAATGTGGTTTTAATTTGAATCTCCCCGATGGCTAGTGATGATGAACATTTTTTCATGTGTCTGATAGCCATTTGTATGTCTTCATTTGGAGAAGTGTCTGTTCATATCTTCTGCCCATTTTTTGATATGATTATCTGTTTTGTGTGTGTTGAGTTTAAGGAGTTCTTTATACATCCTGCATATCAACCTTTTGTCTGTACTGTCATTTGCAAATATCTTCTCCCATTTCGTGGGTTGTCTCTTAGTTTTCTTGACTGTTTCCTTTGCTGTGCAGAAGCTTTTGATTTGTATTTTTTAATTTCATTTATTGAGTTCTCCATCAACGGTTTGTTCTTTTTTTCTGTTTTCCATCTCTTTGCTAAGGGTCTCACTGAGGTTCTCCACTCTTGAGAAAAGTCCACTGAGTATGTTTATGACCTTTACTTTAAATTCTCTACCGGGCATATTAGCATCTCTGTTTCATATAGGTCTCTTACTGTGATTTTTGCCTTTTTCTTTTACTTGGAACATATTCCTCTGTCTCCTCATTTTGTCTAACTCTCTGTATCTCTTTCTATGTGTTGGGAGAGTCAGCTACATATCCTGCTCTTGAAAGTAGTGGCCTTTTGAAGAAGAGGTCCTGTAGTGCCCCGTAGTGCAGTGTCCCCTGTTCACTGGAAATTGGTGCTTCAGTGGTGTCTTCTATATATACTTCATGTGCCCTGCTATTGTGTCTGAGCCAATTTTGCTTTCAGTTCAATCATCTACAATGGTTCTCTTTGCCTATTGTGGGCAGGGTTTGGTTCCTTTGTTGTTAGTAGATCAGTCTGGGACTGTTTTGAGTTTAAGCCGAGTCAGATGAGGTGCTTCCAGAGATGCAGCAGCACGTGAACTTTGTAGTGCGGTCAGGAGAGGATTTGCTGTTGCTGGGTTGAAGGGGGCAGATTGACAAATATGTTGTGGTATTAGCAAGGTTTGCATGGGTCTGCTGTGGGAAGGGACTTGAAGCTGTGGCCTGCTGGAGTGTCTGCAGGAGTACAAATGGGTGAGATGCATTGTTTGCATATTTGGTGTCAGGTGTTGGAAAAGCAGGGATTCCCTCAGGTATCTGTGTTTATGCTTTGGTGTGGGGAGGGACATAATGTCCACCATGTCTTTTGTTCCCAGAGAAGTCTCCCAATAATCCCTGCCCCTCCAGTACATGTTCTGAGAATAGTAAACAAATCTCCCTTTCATATACACCTAGCATTTTTCAAACTGCTGCTTTCTATGTTGTATCTCCACAGAACTATTTGCTGTGCTATTCTCTTGAAGGGTGGAGACTTAGTTTCTTCTCAGCTTCTCAGTTCTCCCATGATCCTGCTGATTTTTAAAGTTCCAGGCTTTAAGTATTGCTGATTGTAAGAACTCATGAACTAGGTCCCTCTGGTTTTCAGAGCCAAATGTTATAGGGATTTGTCTTCCTCATGCAAGCTCACTGGTGTGAAAATCTGTTTCTCTCCCTTCTCCAAGCTCATGGCATCCCTCTCCTTCACACTGTCCCACAGATCCATTTAGCTCTTGACCATGTCTCTGCTCTTCCCATCCTCTTCGATGTGTTCTCTTATCTGTATTTACCTGTAGAGTTTGTTGTGCCAGTCTTCAGGTGGTTTCCTGGGTTATACACACTAAAGTGACTGCTAGCTAGTCATATGCAAAGGACAAGGTGAGCTTAACATCCTCCTATTGTGCCATATTCCCCAGAATACCCCTTTGGTCTTTCTTATTTAGTCTGTAGAACACTGATTTTTGAATGTAGAACCAACTTTGTATTCTCAGCATAAATGCTACTTTTTTACATATTGTTAGCTTCAATCAGCTAATATTTTGTTAAGGATTTCTGATTCTGTGTTTACAAGAGATGTTGCTCTGTAGTTTGTAATGGCTTTGTCTGGTTTTTCTATCATAGTAATACTAACTTTATAAAATGAGTTGGGAAGCACTTCCTCCTCTTTTATTTTATTAAAGAGTTTGTATATAATTGGTATTATTTCTTCCTTACATGTTTAGCAAGGTTTATCAGTGAAGCAATATGAGCCCAGAGTTTTCTTTGTTGAAAGGTTTTTAAAAATTCAATTTATTTCCTTAATAAATGCAATACTATTCAAGTTATTTCTCCTTGACTGAATATTGGTAGCTCGGGTCTTTTAAGAACTTGGTCTATTTCATCTAAGTTCTTGATATTTGGGGTATATAATTTGTGTCTTATCTCTCTCTCTCTCTCTCTCTTTTTTTTTTTTTTGATCATTCCTGCTAGAGATTTGCCAATTTTATTGATTTCAAAGAACCTGGTTTAGTTTAATTTTCTCTATTGTTATTCTGTTTTAAATTTCACTGATGTCCGTTCTTAACTATTTCCTTCATTTTGCTTGCTTTGGTTTTAAAATTTTCTTCTTTTTATAGTACAATGATCTTGACACTTAGATCATTTAATGCCAGAAATTTCCCTCAAAACAGTGCTCTAGCTGCATCCACAAATTTTAATATAGTGTATTATCATATTTATTCTATTTAAAATATTTTTTAAGCTTCCTTTGTGACTTCTTCTTTGACCCATAGGTTATTTAGATATGTGTGGTTTAACTTACAAATTTTTGAGGAAATTCAAAATATTTGAGGAATCTTCCGGATATCTTTCTGTTATTGGTTTCTGGTTTAATTCCATTCTGGTTAGAGGATATACTTTGTTTGATTTTAGCCCTTTTAATTTTATTAAAATTTGGCCTGAATTTATGGCCAGAATATGGTCTATCTTGGTGAATGTTTCTGTGCACTTGTAAAGAGTGTGTATTTTGTTGAATTGAATGTTCTATAAATGTTAATCAAGTAAAGTTGGGTGACAGTGCTTTCAGGTCCTTACCCTTATGATTTTCTACTTATCCTATAAATCATTGTGAGAGGAATATTGACTCCAAGTAGAAATGTCAATTTGTCTATTTCTCTTTTGAATTATATCTGGTTTTGCTTCACATATTTTAAATTTCTGTTTTGCATACACATTTGGGATTGTTATGTCTTTTTGGTGAACCAACCCCTTTATTATTATGCAGTTTTCCTCTTTACCTATAGCAATACTTTGCCTCATTTTAATAAAGCCACTCTAGCTTTCATTCGATTAGTGTGGTTCTTTTTCATACCTATGCAGCAGTAGCCAAGGAAAATGTTACATTAATACAAGATAGGTTTCAATCACAGGACAATCTTCTTATGGGTAAGTCTTACTCCATCTTCAATTCATAAGGAATATTGTTCAGAGAGAATTATGAATGGATCAAGAGTTATTAATAGGAGACTTTTTGGTATCAATTCTAACTTGACCTCAAGTGTCCTGACTCCTATTGATTTGGAAATGGGAAAGACAGGAATGAAAGACTTCTCCACAAATTCTCAAACTTTACTATGCACAGGAGTCACGTGTGAATACCTGTTAAAAATACAGATTTCTGGGTTGCGTGGCTGGCTTATTCAGTAGAGCCATGTGATTCTTGATATTTGGATTGTGAGTTCAAGCCCCCATGTTGGATGTAAAGATTACTTAAAAAATTTTTTAAAGGGGTGCCTGGGTGGCTCAGTGGGTTAAGCCTCTGTCTTCAGCTCAGGTCATGATCTCAGGTTACTGGGATCAAGCCCCGCATCAGGCTCTCTGCTTAGCAGGGAGCCTACTTCCCCCTCTCTTTCTGCTGGCCTCTCTGCCTACTTGCGATCTCTCTCTCTGTCAAATAAATAAATAAAACCTTAAAAACATTTTTTTTAAAAGTTAAAAAAATATATAGATTTTGAGGCTCACCCTCAGAAATTCCAGTGCTAGTACTAAGGAATCTGCCATTTTATTTTTTTAATTTTTAAATTTTTTAAAAGATCTTATTTATTTACTTGAGAGACAGAGACAGAGCATGGGGTGGAGGAGCAGAGGGAGAAGAAGACTCCCCATTGAGCAAGGAGCCCAACAAGCTCAGTCTCAGAATCCTGAGACATGACCTCAGCCAAAAGCAGATGCTTAACAGACGGAGCCACCCAGATTCCCAGGAATCTGCCATTTTAGCAAGCCACCCCAGATGAATCTGATGCAGATATTCCATGAACCATACTTAACAAATACTAACCTATTCGGTGCTCTTTAAAGCAGAATGGTCCAGAAAAACCAATGTCATACAACCACACATGTAATTTTGAGTTTTTGGTAGACCCTTTAGAAAAAATAAAAAAGAGAGGCTTCTCTCTCGCCTTTGTCTGCTTCTCCCTTGTCCTCTCCTTCTGCTTCACCATCCCTCCTCTTCTCACGTGCTTTCTCTCTCTCTCAAATAAATAAAATCTTTTTTAAGAAGTAAAAAAGAAAGAACATATGAAATTAATTTTAACTATACATTTTATTTAGCCCAATATATCCAAATATCACTTTGACATATGGTACTGGCCACATTTCAAACACTCAGTAGTCACGTGTGGCTGGTGGATAAAAACAGTACAGATTTAAAGCAATGTTTCTGAACATATTTGATGACAATAGTCACCTCAAATTTTTTCTCCTTTTTTTCTTTGAATACTTTTTAAATACATAGTTAATAAATTTCTCCCTTTAAGTAATGAAACTTCCATTATTCACAGATGCTTTGATTGTGTACATTTAAAAAATCCAAAAAATCTGAAGATAAAATTTTAGAATGAGTAAGTGTATTAAGTAGGGTCACTGGATAAATGTCAAGCTAAAAAAAAATTATATTTCTACATTCCATCAACAAATAATGAGAAAATAAAATTAGGAAAACATGAGACTATTTTGAATTATATAAGCATATGAAACCAGATTGCTTTGAATAAATTTAAGGATATATAAGACATCTACAGAGAAAACTATAAAATATTGCTAAAAATAAAAGATAAATTAATGAATGGATATGTCATGTTCATTGGCTGGACAACTTAATTCTCCCCAACTGATTTATAGATTGATGGTTTCCTAATCAAATCATGAACAGGCTTTTTGTAGAAATTGGTTAAATAATGCTAAAGTTCATATGGTAATGTGTAAGTCAAGAATTGCCAAGCCAACCATGAAAAAGAACAAAGTTAGAGAATCTATGCTATTAGACATTAAGGTTCATATATCTATAATAATTAAGATATTGGGTGCTTGGGTGGCTCAGTTGGTTAAATGTCTGCCTTTGGCTTAGGTCGTGATCCCAGGGTTCTGCTTCTCCCACTGCCTCTGCCTCTCTCTCTCTCTCATGAATAAACAAATGTTTTTAAAAAAGAGTGGATGGTATTGGTATAAACATGGGCAGAACGAAGTCCAGAAGCATACCTAAGTTTATCTGGGTACTTGCTTTATGATAAAGGCTACACTGTGGACAAGCAGGGAAAGAATGATCTTTTTTAAAAAAAGGGGTTTGGCAGTGAGATACCATCTCACACCAGTCAGAATGGCTAAAATTAACAAGTCAAGAAATGACAGACGTTGGTGAGGATGTGGAGAAAGGGGAACCCTCCTACACTGTTTATGAGAATGCAAGATTGTGCAGTCACTCTAGAAAACAGTACAGAGTTTCCTCAAAAAGTTGAAAATAGAGCTACTCTATGACCCAGCAATTGCACTATTGGGTATTTACCCAAAAGATACAAATGTAGTGATCTGAAGGGGCACCTGCACTCTGATGCTTATAGCACCAATGTATATAATAGCCAAACTATGGAAAGAGCCTAGATGTCCATCAACAGATGAATGGATAAAGAACAGGGGTAATATATATACAATGGAATATTATACAGCCATCAAAAGACCGAAATCTTGCTATTTGCAACGACATGGATGGAACTAGAGGCTATTATGCTAAGTGAAATAAATCAATTAGAGAAAGACAGTTATCATATGATCTCATTGATATAAGGAATTTGAGAAACAAGACACAGGATCATAGGGGAAGGGAGGAGGAAAATGAAACAAGACGAAGCTAGAAAGGGAGACAAACCATAAGAGACTCTTAATCTCAGGAAACAAACTGAGGGTTGTTAGAGGGTAGGGGGGTAGAAGGGATGGGGTGGCTGGGTAATGAACATTGGGGAAGGTATGTGCTATGGTGAGTGCTGTGAATTGTGTGAGACTGATGAATCACAGACCTGTACCCCTGAGACAAATAATATATGTTAATTTAAAAAAAGAAAGAAAGTAAGTAAGTGGTTGGTCAGCCAGAAATGCAAACAGAAAAAAATTAACGTACCCTGCCTTACTACTTCATATACAAAATAATCAGTTCAATGGGTATTTTAGGTCTAAATGTAAAGGGTAAAACAATAAGACAAAATAATACAGAAGAATATATTCATTACATGGGGCAGACAATAATTTCCTGAATAAAAAATCACTAAATAAAATGCAAAATATTGATAAATTGAACTACAATACAGTTAAGAACTTCTTTTCATCAAAAGACACCACTAAACCATGAACAGAATACAGGGTGGGTAAAGATATTTGTAATACACATAATCAACAGAACGATTACATTCAGAATATATGAAGACCACATACCTATTTGATAAGAAAAAGACAGGTAACAGAAAACAAGTAGATTTCAAAAGGCACTTCATGGATGATACCCAATGGTTAAACATTTGAAAAGGTGCCTAATTTAATAAATCACAAGGAGAATGCAATGAGATAACACTGTGTACTCACCAGAATGGCTAAAATGAAAAAGACTATTGATGTCAAGTGTTGGTGAAAACACAGAAAAACTGGAATAGCTAATGGGGTTTGTAAAGTGAATAACCACTTTGGAAAACTGTTGCACAATATATAAAGCCCAAAATCTTGGACCTACCAATTTCACTCCTAGGCACATGTCCCCCAATGGAAATGTTCACCAACATCTAAAACTGTGTAGAAGTACTTTTATTAATAGCCCCAAATTGGGAAAAGCCAAATGTTCATCAACAATAGACATTAAATAAATCTGATATATTCAAATATTAGAATACAATATAGCAACAATAATGAACAAACTATAGCTATATGCAACACAAATCTCACAAAAATATTGAATGAAAGAAGACAAACATAAAAAAAATCCTCTTTCCACCTGTATTAAGTTCAAAACAAGACAAGATTAATTTATAGTATTTGAACTCAGAACAACTGGTTATCTTTAAAAGGAGATAAAGGTTGGTGAGAGAGTGTGGTTGTGCCCAGACCTTGTCAAAACTGGTAATGATCTGGGGTGCTGCGTGGGTCTGTCAATTGAATGTCCAACTCTTGATTTTAGCTCATGATCTCACAGTCATGAGATGGAGCCCCAAGTCGGGCTCAGCACTCAGCATGGAGTCTGCTTGAGATTCTCCCTGTCCCTCCCCATCTGCTCCTCCTTCCACTCTCTCTCAAATAAAAATAAATAAATAAAATCTTAAAAGAAAAAAAAAACCAACAAAAAACCTAGTAATAATCTACTTCCTGAACTGGATGGTTGTTACACAGTTTTGCTCACTATAAAAATGCATCTTGCTATTCACTAATGCCATATGTACTTTTCTGCATGTATGTTCTTATGCAATAAAATTTTGTTAATAATAACTCTGAATATATTCCTTCATTTTTCCTTCATGTGGTACTTGGAAGATTTAGTGTGTGTATTAACATCTTTTATCATCAGAGAACTAACTAGGTTAGCAGTGTCACTTCATTTACCTTATCTTTAAAATGAAGTAGTTAATCTTTAGATGACTTCAGATGTCCACTGACTTCTAATATTATATTAGTCAATAAACTGGGAGAAAGATTTAGTTACATTCTGATTCTCATACTATTATTTTATTCCCTTAAGCCATTCAATTAGGTCATCTGAAGACTAAATTAAGTGATGGAACTTGTCTTGAACATCAAAACCACTTCTTGAGTGGGCTTTGTTTTTAAGAAAACCCTTCAGGCAGCATTAGTTGTTGATGTTTTCACTCTTAAAACCCTTTTAATACCTTACTTCTACTATAGCTCTTAGAAGTATGCATTGAAATTGTTTATTTCTCTATCCTCTTTAACAGTCTGTATACTTCTTAAGGATAGGAATTCCCTCCTTCTTATTCAGTATCATGCCTTTTTTACTTAATGGGTAAAAGACACCTGCGATTCAGAAACAAAAGGCTTCAGTATGAAAATACTCTGTACAATGGCAGAAACTGAGCTTCAGGGGTAGTTACACCTCCTGGCAAGGAGAATTTACATGAATTATTGCTTGCCACTTCCTGAATCTAATCTTAGGGTAAAAATGCTCATGTGAACACAAGCAAACTTTATTAACAAAATTTCTAACATAATGAGAATTTTTGCTTCACTTTAACCAAGAAGTTAAAAAAATAAACAGCCATCGTATATGTGGGGAAAAGACTTGATGGTTTAAAACATTCTTTAACTTAACATCCCTTGGTTAAAAGCAAACACACATTTCAGCCCTAGAGAGCATGATTCTCCCCTCAGAATCAATGGGAAAGCAGGGCCATGCATTTTCAATAGTGGACATGAAATTCAATTTTATTCACAATAGTCCATGCAGATTTTTCCCAAGTTATTTTTATATTAAGGCATGCTTGAAAAATTTCAACCCAGATTTAGGTTTAAGTTTCCCAGACTTGGTAAGTAATTGCGGCAGTAATGAGTTCTTATGTCTTAATTTGGTCTGTTCCAGATGTTAACATCTAGATTGTTTGTTTTTCATTTTCCACCCCTCTGCATTTCCTTATAAAACAGTACATTTTTAACTGTTCTGATTTTTTATATGGTGTGTGTTTGTGTGTGTGTGTGTGTGTGCATGTAAGAAATCAGGAAGAAGTCGGGTGGGCAGGAAGTTTAAGATCTCAGTGCTATGCCAATTTGGCCAGTTTTGTCTGCTGGAGAGAAGCTGCAGAAGGACGAGTTTTACCTCCACAGAAGTCATACTGATCTATATTTGCAAGATGGTGTGGTCCTAAGGAACATGCATTCAGGGCTGCTGGTGTGCTTCCCCTAAGGCAAGTTCCATATTGGTGGTCCTCTTTGAATGGGAAATAAAATCCCTGTGGCAGAGTTGGCTTTGCTGTACTTAACTCAACTTATTCCTCTCCTTTTAAAGGAGAGGAACTAGGGGAATGAGTCCCCTCCTATAAACCAGCACAACTGAGTAACCGGAAAAGCTTGGCTTATACATCCAAGCTAATAAAGTAGTGTACTGATAGAATATATTAATAAGAACCTGCATTTTAGACCCAGCTGGTGAGCAGCTGGATGGCAGCTGAGATCTGGGATTGTTCTTCAACAGATAAGGGAGACCTTGCTCAAGGGAAGTGGTTCTCAAATTTTAGTGTGTATGGAAATCACTAGAGCGCTTGCTAAAAATGCAGATTCCATGGTCACAAGCCTAAGAATTCTGAGCCAGAAGAACTTGGATATAACCCAGAGATCTGCCTTTTTAATGAGCAGCCTCAGGTGATTCTGAGGCAGGTGGTGGGAAACCACATTTTGAGAAATACTGTTTCTCAGAGTTACTAATATCATCATTCAAGATCTTTAGCAGCTGAAAAAGTTAAATAGGCTTTCAACCAATCTTTTCAGTTGGTTTTTGACAGCTGAGTCCAATCCACAGCTGGTTAAAGGGGCTGGATAATGACCAGAGATAGGTTTGATCCCTCGGGATAGAATGCTTAAAGTGGTTTGGGGACCTCTGTTTCTCTCCCACCAATAAGGGGATTGGACGGCTGCCACAGACTGGGCTGGAAATCCAGCTGGCACAAAACTTGGAAGACAATCCTCAGTGAGGCCTGGGTTCAATATCTAGCTGCTAAAGACCTTGGCTGTCCGCCTTATAGTGTGCAGTCAATCTCCAATTGATATAATGCTTTGATAACGTATGAGCAGCACGGGTTAAATCCAGAAACTGTAAAGTACTTAGATAAAAGTTCTAAGACCTAAAGTTTGGTCCCCAAATGGCATGGATCTTGGACAATATTTGGGAATGAATTTAATCCTCAAATAGTAAGAGTTTTGGATGTCAGGAATGAGGTCTGGGTTCAATCTCTTGTCATTAAAAAGTTTGGAAGACCCGCTTGGGGTCTGGTTTCAATCGTCAGATGGTAAAGAGTTCAAATGACAACAATGGTTTCTAGGTTCAAGTGAAAGCTGACAAACAGCCTGAAATAAACTGCAAGATCTGGGTTCAATCTCAAAATGTTAAGGGTTTAGATAATTGTCATGAGGAATGAGTTCAGCTTGGAAGATTCTAAAGTCTAGGTGAGGTAGCTAAGAATCTGCACCAGATGATTAGAGGCAACTTGTGTTCATGATCCATGTGGGAAAGGATTTAGACAGTGGCTTCTATTTTCAAATTATGAGATAGGGTACCCAGATACCATTGATCCAGGGGTACACATTTAGCTAATGAAACAAGAAGCTTGAATTCCAGCCATGGAGTAAGAAAATATGTGTATACAAGTACTATGTCATGGACTAATTTTGCAAAGAATACTATGGGACTTCTCCATATCCATAACTATGGAGATATAGGCACCAGGGCTGGGAATGTGATTCTTGAAATGATGGAACTCTTTTGCCAGGGCTTTTGCTGACAGAACGACTGTTTTATATGGCTACAAGAGCAGATGTCTGAAAAGCACTGAAATCTACGATGTGTGTTCCTAAGTAGGATGACAGCTGGCACCACTGCATAAAATCTTGTTCCTACTTTTACAGTTTCACTAATACTTTTCTTTCTGATTGTTCTGATTTATCAACAAACAGCAGTTCCTGGAAACTTTTAAAAGCATATTCAAATAGTCAAGAGGCAGGCAGCTCTCCAAACACCTCTAACAATCCATGAGGCTCTTTGAGAGACAAAAATGGAAATGATCACTTAGAGAAGAAGCAAAAATCAAGTCATGATAACCAACTAGTTTTCTTCCTGCAGATATTTTTTCTTTGACCTGACAATTCAAGGTGATTTTTAAAAAGATGGCTTCATTAGGGAACTGGTTTAAAGCATGGATATATCTGCCAAAACCTTCCATACTTCTTAAATCTGAGCATGTTCTGAAGAATATTTTTTATGGAATAACCATGCTTCAGAATTCTGGAACATACTAGGCATTTGTTTTAAGACACTTATTGAAATAATATTGTTATTAATAGATAAGATTTATTTAGCACTTATTATATGTTAGGTACTGTATGAAATATCTACTAGGTTATTTAATCTACTAGGTTATTATATCTACTAGGTTATTTAATACCTAACATGACCCTATAAAGGAGGTCCTGTTATTATCCTCATTTTATAGATAAAGAAACTAAGACACAGATGTTAAGAAAGTTTCCTAATATTACTGCTTAAGGCTACATTTCCCAGCATCCCTTGCAATTCAGTTGTAATCACATGATTAAATTCAGCCAATGAGAAATGTGAGTAAAAGTGATACATACCACTTTTGGGCCTAGATTTTTAAAACATCTGGTGCAATCACCAGATTTTTTATAACCTTGTCACAGTAAGCTTAGATGTCAGTGGTTCAGATGACATAATAAGATGAACAAGGATTGTTAACATGTTTCAATCAGACTTTAAGCAAGAAACAAGTTTCAATTGTGTGGAAGTATTTCCACAAAATTAAGATTTTACTGATTCTTTTAGTACCACTATGTTTAAAAAAATGTCAAAAAATAAACAATGTTGTCAAATTATAAGACACACACTTCCCCCTTCCCCCTTATTTCACAGATGTTGATTGTGGAAAAAAGGACAGGACTTAGCTTCTTCACAATGGGGACTCAGGCAGCAATTTCAAGAGGTTCTAACTACTTAAAGAGGGGGCAATATAAGCTTCAAAAAGGATATTAATTGCAACTGATAGGAACTCACAAAATATATTTAAATCCATTAATATATATTAATATAAACATATATAATTTATATAAATATATAATTTATTTAATAAAAATATATTAAGTCTATTAGTCTATACATAAAAACCAACTGGTTAGGGTTCCTGGTTGGCTCAGTCAGTTAAGTGTCTGCCTTTAGGTGAGGTCATGATCTCAGGGTCCTGGGATAGCTGGGCTCCCTGCTCAGTGGGCAGTCTCTTTCTCCCTTTCCCTCCCCTTCCCCTGTTCATTCTGGTGTGCTTTCTCTCTCTTAAAAAAACCAAAATCTTTTTAAAATTTTTAAAAATAAAAAACCACATTGTCACCTTTGGAGGATGATAGAGACCAATTAATTATCTTGAAAAATGGTAAATAAGGGAAAAGAATCACTTATCCCATCCCATCTTTCCTGCATGGAAATCCTACTTATCCCACTTACCATTGATTAACCAGTAGATGTGGGAAACAAATTTTTATAAAAACATTCCAATTGATAAATTAAAAATAAATGACAGAATATCACCATTTTTGCAACCTCCAATGATTTAATTCATTTGGACACTGAGCATCAATAGCTGCTATCATCACAAAGAAGAGGGGCAACCAGACACCATGCCTTCTTAATGAAAACTAAAAACCATCTATAGACTTGTCCAGAGTGTAGTCTAAAGACACTGGAACCATTTCAAGGGATTTGTGAGGTCCTTACATTTCCAAATACATATCTGTGTGAGACCAGGTTTTCTTCAAATACTTCAAATAAAATAATATACTGCAACAGATTATATGCAAAAGCAGATATGATAATCCAGCTGTCTTCTATTAAGGCAGATAGTAAAGAGATTTGCAAAAAAAGTAAAACAATGTCATTCTTCTCACCATTTTTTCATTCTATAAAATAGTTATTTATGATTTTAAAATGTTATTTATGTTAACTTGAAATGGGTTTATTATTATTATTTGAATTATTATATACATATTTAAATTTCTCAGTTTTAATTCTGAATATGGAAAATATTGACAAATATGACTTAAGTCAACAAGTTTTTAGAGAGGTCTTCAAAAAATTTTAATGAAAGAATCCTGAAATTAAAATGCTCGAGAACTGTTGATTTTGCTAGATATCAAACCTGAGTCTGATAAGCCTCTAGATCCAACTGTCAATTTTCAGAAAATACAGAGGACAGAGAAACATGTTGAACTGCAACACAGTATGCAATCAGCACAAGTCAGGCTGTGGGAAACTCTATAGGTCAAATGCCCTGGATTCTTCCACAGACAAACTATAAGGAACAGAAAAGGATACAGGGAGAACTTACTAAAAGAGACTTCAAAACATTATTTTTTTTTTTATGGGCAAGACTATAATGTTTAGGGATATAGACTTGAATGATAAAAAGTATAAAGAAGTATAAGGAAGTGATTGCTGGAGCAATTACTGGGGAGGGAGGGAGGGAGTCAATAGGGTGGGGCATACTGAAGGAATTCAGGGTGACTAAAACGTTTTACTTCTTGACGTTAGTATTGTTATAAAGGTGTCCAATTTATGATAACTCATCAAGCCCTGAAGAGTTCATCTTAGAATCAATAAGGTAGGGAAAGCTCCTGAGCCATTCAATCCTTTCCAGGACAGGAATGAGTGCAGAGCCTGTCTGCTTAACAATTATGCTACACTGATGGATGAGTTGCAACTGGAAAACACCACCTTTGAACTCTATATTTAAAAGAAGATGAGTGGGACGCCTGCGTGGCTCAGTTGGTTGGGCAGCTGCCTTCGGCTCAGGTCATGATCCCAGAGTCCTGGGATCGAGTACCACGGGCTCCTTGCTCAGCAGGGAGCCTGTTTCTCCCTCTGTCTCTGCCTGCCACTCTGTCTGCCTGTGCTCGCTCTCGCTCCCTCCCTCTCTCTGACAAATAAAATCTTTAAAAAAAAAATAAAAGAAGATGAGATACTAACTACATGCCTCTCAAGTTCTTATGTCTGTAACTCTAATCATGGGTTCTCACACCTTTTCTTTGGAATATAAAACCACCTTTAAAAATTAAGTAATGCTTCACGTATTTAGTCAACTGCCTGAGTTATAAAGCAATCTCCTGCCTCCTTCAGACTCTTCAAGATTCCATGCAGATCTCTAACACAGAACCTGGAGTTCCTTGCTGTCTTTAGTCACTTAAAATCTACCCTTCTCCTTGCAGTAAATTAGCACAGGGCAGACTCTCAGGAAAGCACTTACATAATGATCTGACAAACTTTAAAGTGGTTTCTAATAAAAAGTCACAGATTTCTGAGCCAGATGCATAGAAATCCATGTCATTTATTCTGTTCCTCCAACACTTACTTAGAGCCTACCTATTCTTATTTCATACACTTTTCTTAAATACTTGCTTGTCAGATTTATATGCTTATAGAATGTTAGAATTGACAAATTAGAAATGGAGAGGGATGAAGATAGACTGTCAATTCAGCAAGTGTATATTGTATATTATGTGCAATACACAGTTAAATAATGGAAGATAAAAATACATGAGATAAGAGATAAACAACTCAAATCATAATTTTTTAATATTAGATAATAATAAAAACATACCTAATATTTATAGAGGGAGGGAGGGAAGGAGAACAGGAAGAAGGGAGGGAGTAATGAAAGGAAGGAAGGAAGAAAGGAAGGGAGGGAGGGAGGGAGGGGGTGATGAACGGAAGGGCAAAAAACCAAAAAACAGACACTCTACCAAAATCTTTTTCAATATAGTATATGCATCAGTCAGAGTTCAACCGGAAGAAGTAGACCAGTAGAAGCTAGGTTTATTATAAGGTTTATGCAATTATGGGATCTGACCAACAAGTCTGAAATGCATAAGACAGGCAATCAATTAGTAAGGGCACAGACAAGTTGCTGTCCATTAGCAGAATTTCTTCTTCCCTCAGAAGTCCCAAACCTACTTTATAAGGCTTTTCAACTGATTGCATCAAACCCCTACCCAGATTAGGATAATTTCCCTTAAATAAAGTCAATTGATCACAAACTTCAATCACATCAATAAACTACCTTAAAGCAGCACCTACGTAGCATTAGTTTGAATAGCTGGGGACTTTAGCTTTGCCAAATACACCAAAATGCCTTCACAGTATAAGACAGCATTATCATTAATACCCATAGGTTGACTCAGCAACATTAAGAAATGTATGCATTATTTTCAGTCAGTGGTGACTCAGGAATTTTTGTGTTGGAGAGGCTTGGAGGCAGTAAGCTTGTTATAATGGAAGCTTCAACAGAATTTGCACTGTACATAAGGTTGAGAAATAACTGTCTATTTATTTCAATGAATGGGACAAGTACCAGAAAACAGTGGGAGGTCCTAAGGCTGCTATTCAGTGTTACCTACTTGACACTATTGCTATTTCCTTGGCACTACTATTAATTCCTTTTTTCTATCCATAAGAATAAAAAGATAAAATTCAGAGCAAACACCAAAATCAGGATAGTCATTACCTCATGAGAGAGAAGAAATTGAATCTGAGAGGGGTACAAAGAAAGCTTAAAGTATAAGTAAAGTTTTGTTAAAAAAAAAAAAGATCTGAAACATATTTGAAAAAAATACTAATATTTGACAAATCTGGGTACTAGATACATGGATATTAATTGTATTATTCTCTACATTATTCTGTATGCTTAAACTATTTAATAATATATTAAAAGGCATCAGGAAAATATATTATATATTTCAGACAATTTCCTCTCAAAAATAGTTGAAACTGTCCCTAAAACTGCAAGTTGAAGTATTTTTTCTCTTTAATCTCCCATAACAGTTTGTATCTCTCACCCACGTTTCAAATCCTACTGTAATCGACTTTCAAGTCATACCTGGATTTAAATCCCAGCTCCATAAGTTACTAGTTCAATGACCATAGACAAATTACTTTATTCCTTTGAGCTTCACTTTCCTAATCTGTAGAGATAATAGTGTTTATCTCACCTTTTCCTTATATAGATTAACTACATTAAAATTCAACAATAATGTACATATAGTGTGACACAGAAGAGCAGCATGTATTGTATTGTTTCTGCCTACCTTGTGACATAATTATCTTTTTACATTTTTATCCTTTTAGAGAAGGATCCAGGCCTGATTCATCTTTATACTCTTCACAGCACCTAGCACAGTGCTACATGTTCAAATGATTATAAAAGAATGTGGGAAGATATCCATTTCCCTATTTACCCATGCTACTGGCTTCCTAAACCCTCAGCTAATCTATGAGCAGAGCTCTCCTGACAACTCACATAGGGGCACATCTGTGGATCCCCTATATAGTCTTCACCTGGCTAGAGGACTTTAGAAATTTATGATTTCCTTTATATTTAAAATTCATAAACCATCTAGAGAGTTAATATAAAACCATAATACATCAGTTCTAGAAATAGGCCAATGAAAAATATGTGATTCATATTTTACTACAGTATGTCTTTACTAATGTAGGTAATGAGCCATATAAAGAACATCCACTTCATTCATCTAGACATAATTAAAATACAGAAACTTTATAAATTAAAGGCCAAAACCAAAGCCATGCAACATTAAGACTGAAAATTTGAATGCAGAAGTTAGGAGAGGTAATTTTCTCATGTTACTGATGTCTAATAACTCAACTCACATAGCTCGACTATTGCATTTAATATTAGTTTTGAAGCTCTAAACTCTTACAGATTCAAACCCTTCACAAAACTGCACCAGTAGTCTGTTCTTAAAAGATAAAATGGAGATTTAAAAAAATGAATTATAAAAAGGTAAAACTTTTGTAATCAAATTCATCATTCATCTCTTGAGTGTAATAGAATATCTATGATATTTAAGACACCATCTTAATTTCTAGGATAAATTCAAAGATAAAGTGATCTGGAACCCAATCCATCAGATTCTTACAATTAAGTAAGAGAGCTAGGACATACACACAAATAAGTGACCCATGCAAAGTATAAACAAAGTGTCATCTGGGCTTTAAAAAGGGGGAATTTACTTTCTACCGGAGGAAGAGGTGATAATAAATTAAAAATTTCAAGAGTGACACTTAAGATCATCTTCCAAAAGCAGGAATTAAAGCAACTAATTACATTTAAAAATATTTTACAAAGCCTCTTAATACCCTTTTATCTAATTCAATCTATCCCTCCACCCACCTTCCCTCTGACAACCACCAGTCTGATCTATTTGAGAGGCTTACCGTGGTTTGTTTGTCTCCTTATTTCTTTGTTCATATGTTTTGTTTTTTAGATTCCACATATAATGAAATCATATGGTATTTGTCTTTCTCTGACTAATTTAACTTAGCTTATACCCTCTAGGTCCATTCATGTTGTTGCTAATGGCAAGATCTCATTCTTTTTATGGCTAAGTAGTATTCCATTACACACATACACTAACTCCACATCATCTTTATCCATTCATCTATCAATGGACACTTGGGTTGCTTCCATATCTTAGCTATTGTAAATAGTGCTGTTATAAGAATGCACAAACTTGCACTTATCAAATAAATAAACCATGGAGATGAAAAGTACGAAATACAGAATATGGTCAATAATACTGTAATGCATTGTATGGTGACTACACTTATCATGGCCAACACCGTGTAATGTATAGAATTGTTAAATCAATATGTTGTGCACCTGAAATTAATATGACATATATTAATTATACTTTAATAAAAAAGTGATCACTGAAAAAATATACATCTGCATTTAAAGATGTACATTCTTTTTTTTTTGCCTTTATTCATTTAATTTAAATTTTGTTAGTTAACATACAGTGCAATATTGGTTTCTGGAGTAGAATTTAGTAATTCGTCACTTAACATACAACACTCAATACTGATCACAAGTGCCCTTTTAATGTCCATCACCTATCTAGCCCATCCCCTATCCACCTCCCACCATCAATCCTCAGTTTGTTCTCTATCATTAAGAGTCACTTATGGCTTGTTTCCATCTTTTTTTCCTTTCACCCTTCCCATATGTTCATCTGTTTTCTTCTTAAATTCCACATATGAGTGAGGTCCCAAGGTATTTGTCCTTCTCTGACTGACTTATTTCACTTAGCATAATACACTCTAGCTCCATCCATGCCATTAAAATGGCAAGATTTCATTCTTTTGATAGCTGAGTAATATTTCACTGTGTACATATACACCACATCTTCTTCATCCATTCATCAGTCAATGGACATGCAGGTTCTCTTCATACTTTGGCTG
Organism: Mustela nigripes; assembly: GCF_022355385.1. Classification (NCBI taxonomy): domain Eukaryota; kingdom Metazoa; phylum Chordata; class Mammalia; order Carnivora; family Mustelidae; genus Mustela; species Mustela nigripes. The sequence goes on from NC_081560.1 coordinate 162,970,750, forward strand.
TTGATAATTCTGCTATAAACATCAGCGTGCACGTACCCCTTCAAATTTGTATTTTTGTATCCTTTGGGTAAATACCTACTAGTGTAAGTGCTGGATCATAGGGCAGTTCTATTTTTAACGTTTTGAGGAACCTCCAAACTATTCTCCAGAGTGATTGCACCAGTTTGCATTTCCACCAAAAATGCAAGAGGGTTCCCTTTGCTCCACATCCTCACCAACACCTGTTACTTCTTGTGTTATTAATTTTAGCCATTCTGACAGATATGAGGTGGTATTTCATTGTGGTTTTGATTTGTATTTCCCTGATGATGAGTGATGTTGAGTATCTTTTCATGTGTCTGTTAGCCATCCGGCTGTCTTCTTTGGAAAAATGTCTCTTCATGTCTTTTGTCTATTTCTTAACCAGATTGTTTTTTGGGAGATTTTGTTTGGTAACTTCTTTATTGATTTTGGATACTAACCCTTTATTGGATATGTTGTTTGTAAATATCTTCTCACATTCCATAGGCTGCCTTTTAGTCTTGCTGATTGTTTCCTTTGCTGTCCAGAAACTTTTTATCTTGATGAAGCCCCAACAGTTCATTTTTGCTTTTGTTTTCCTTGCCTCCTGCAACGTGTCTAATAAGAAGTTACTACAGCTGAAGTCAAAGAAGTTTCTTCCTGTGTTCTCCTCTAAGATTTTGATGGATTACTGTCTTACATTTAGGTTTTTCATCCACTTTGAATTCATTTTTGTGTAAGTGTAAGAAAGTGGTTCAGTTTCATTCTTCTGCATGTTGCTGTCCATGTTTCCCAAAACTATTTGTTGAAGAGACTGTCTTTTAAAATTAAGGACAATCTTCACTTCCATTTCATTTTTTTTGCAAATAAAGTTATTGGAGCTTGAAATATTCAGTGGCTTGTTCAAGATCCTACAGCTGGTGAACTTAAAGTCAAGTTGTTTTATTTCACGTCCACTGTTCACTCCAGTAAACAAATGATCTCTGATTAAGAAAACCTCCTATCAGGATAGAGTAAGAAGTCATTTACAAGGAAAAGTGAATTAATAGGTCAGCTAGGATGGATTATCTAGTAAGTAAAGGAGAAGGGAAGAAAATATGGTTGAAAATAGGCAGGAGCAGATGGTAGGTCTAGAAGAACAAGGTATTGTGCCTGGACTATATCCTGAGATGTTAAAAAGTTCTGAACATAGTGTGCCATGAGTTATGAAAATAGGAAGGGAGAATAAACATGACAGCACACAGTGAAAATCGATGGGAGAGGTGATAGGCTAGAAGCAGGGACAGAAGTTGGGAGCTATTTCAATACAGAGGAGAGAGATAATTAGGGCTTGGGCTAGGGTGATAACAGTGGGAACAGAGAAGAGGGGGACAGAGACTCTGCAGGGTTTGAAAACCAACTGGATTTGGGAGAAGAAAAAAGAAAAAGTAACATTTACAGATGACTCCAAATGTTCAAGCCTGAGTGGCTCAGAGGAAGACAGTGTCATCAATTAAAACATGAAATGCAGAAGAAAAAAATGTTTGGAAAGAAGATGATAAGTCAACGTTTAGTCATACTGAGGCCATACGTGAGAATGGTTAAAGACATTAGCATGTTTGGCCCAGAACTAACAAAATGAAAGGAAGTCTTGATAGCCATGTTTACTTGAAGGTCTGTCATGTTTAGAGGAAAAATTTTTATAACGTACAGTATATAGCACTGTATTCATCATAATTATTAATTCATGTCATACTGTAATTATTATTTAGTTAACTAATTAACACTTATAACTCAAACCCAACACAAGAAATAATACTGGTAATGACACATTTGCCTATATGCTCCTTCTCTATCCTTCTCTATACCTCTCTGATAGTAGTTATTCTAAGGTTTTTTGTTTATGATTCCCTTAGCTTTTCTTTTTTTTTTTAATTATATAATTTTATTTTTTTTTCAGTATTCCTAAATCATCATTTATGAACCAAACCCAGTGCTCCATGCAATACGTGCCCTCCATAATACCCAGCACCAGGCTTGATCAGACATATATTCTAAAAAGTATATTTCTTAGTTTTAGCTATATTTAGCTTCATATAAAATATATCATGACTTTTTATACTCATGCTTCAATAATCTTCTGGAACTCACTTTTTTCACTCAATAGTATTGCTAAGGTTGATCCTTACTTCTGTGTAGCTACAATGTATCTGTGAAATCATACTGTCTTTCCCCCAGAATTGCATCTGTGAGTAAAAAAGGGACCACAATTGCTCCTCCTGAGCACAACCTCCATAAGGATTCCTTTTTCAGTAATTCTCATGTACTAGGCTAATGTGAGAGTTGTTAAGGAGATGAAAAAATTACATTGTCTTCTCCAATAGAATGAAAATTCATGATTTTTGGCAGGGCTTAGTCTTCCTTATTCACTGTAGAATTTCCTTGCTTGGCTTATAATAGATACTCAAGATATATTTACTCATGTACACTGAAGCAATCGGAACTAGTACACAGAAAACATCAGTGATACAGGATAGAGTAGGTCATCAGAAGATTTTTATGCACTTACGTAGGAGCCACAACACAGTGCATACTCCAAGTTCACCATGGCTATGGTCTCTGCCTCCACAAGTTTTCTCTTATAAGGGACAGTATCCTGTTAGATGAGCTGGTTCTGGTTGAGTCTGCCAAACTATTTGCTTCATTATTTTATAGTCCTATCAATGACATGAAGTTGGAGTCATTGAGATTTACTATCTCTTCTAACATAAGATTTTATATTAGAATGTAAAGGAAATGGTTGATAACTGGAAGGAGAATATGATACAGAACACAATAAATTCTTAGTTATGACCAAACTGAAGTGAAACAATGATACAGCTAATTCAAAAGTTATAGGCATTTGGCTTTAGGATTTGGGCACTTATGTTTGAATGGTTCCCAATCTAGGGAAAGGGAATTCAAATGTCTTGGTTCTAAAGCCTCCTCATGATGATTTTACTGCCTGGTGAGGAAAGGTAAATTAAATATTAAATATTGAGTCTTCTGACTCAATTTTAGATACATACATTTCTTCTATTTTTATAAAATGTTATTACCTCAATTCTAATTCTAGCTAAATATGAATGCTCTTTCATTCTTAGGATGGCAGTTACATTGGAAAACAGAAATTCCTTGGTTCTTGTAAGGAGTAACCAATAGCAGGGGCTTATTTAAATAAGGCATTAATTGACCTGATTCTATTTCCAAGTTATGTGACCTTAGGCAAATCACTTTACCTCTCTGGGCCTAAGGTTCTTCATCTGTAAACTGAAAGTAGACTATATGATTTCTGAGATGTTTTCCAACTCTGATATTCTCTGGATTCATAAGTATAAAAGAAGGGGAGAGAAGCTTCCTCAGAAGTCTTCTGCAGGATTAAAACCTTCCTTAAAAACAACTGAGGATTATGGAGTAGTTGTCTCTAGATTGCAAGAATCTTCATTTAGAATTGTTTATGTTGGGGTGCTTGGGTGGCTCAGTGGGTTAAAGCCTCTGCCTTGACTCAGGTCATGATCCCAGGTCCTGGGATCGAGCTCCGAATCTGGCTCTTTGCTCAGCAGGGAGCCTGCTTCCCTGTCTCTCTCTGCCTGCCTCTCTGCCTATCTCTGTGAAATAAATAAATAAAATCTTTTAAAAAAAAGAACTGTTTATGTTTTAGGGTTTTGGGCTATGCTTGAATTTATGATATTAAGCTATTCATTTTCTTAACTGGTTTTGATAATTATTTAAATTATAGTAGTACATCCAACATAATTTCCTTAGGCCTAGATAAGCAATTGAAGAATTTTTTAAGTTTAAGAATTTATCAAGTTTTGATGTGTATGCAGAAAATTTCAGGAACAGAGAAAAATATTGATGAAATGAAAAAGTCAGCACCATGGAATAGCAGTAATCACAGATTCAATGCACTTGAACCCAGTTCATACCAGAGTATCAATTAGCCAAGTGATCTTGGGAAGATTACTTAGCCTCTGAGAACTTCAGCATTTACTGTCTTTTTAAAAATGATTTATTTGGGGGGGCACCTGAGTATCTCAGTCAGTTAAGCATCTGTCTTTGGCTTAGGCTGTGATATCAGGGTCCTGGGACTGAGGCCCACATTGGGCACCCTGCTCAGCGGGGGAATCTTCTTCTCCCTCCCCCTCCCTTCCCCCCACCCCAGCTCATGCAGGGAAGGCAGAGGAGGGAGAGAGAGAATCTCAAGCTGACTCCACACTGAGTGTGGAGCCAGACACAAGGCTCGATCTCACAACCTTGAGGTCAGGACATGAGCCAAAATCAAAAGTCAGATGCTTAACTGACTGAGCCACCCAGGAACCCCAGCATTTACTTCCAATAATAGCTACCTCATATTAAATATACACTATGTACTGGGCATTGGATAGGTTTACATTACATATATACTTCTAATATTTAATCTTTACCACAAGTCCTGAAAGTAGGTATTACTATTCCCATGGTACAGATGAGAAATCTGAAACTTAGATTGCTGACATTACCTGAGAACCCCAAGATTCTTTTTCTAGCCTTTTGACTGAAAACCCCAACTTCCTTCCAGTGCACTTCTCCATTAGCAAATTACATCAAATCAAGAATATTTATTTCTATTATATGCAAGATAAGGCAAATGTTAATGCCAGTAAGATTCTAACTTCTGAAGACATTGCCAAGTATGACAGAAATGAAATCGAGGTAACTTTTAAAGTTGCACCTGGGAAGGGATAGGTAGTAAGGGATGGCTAGAAACCAGGGAGCAGCCTCAGAACTAGGTCGGGATGAGGAACACATTGAGAAAAAGAAACAGAAAACAATTTGCCAAACGAAGCCAGGAGCACGGGTTCAAGGCAGGAGAGCTCATTACTTTTACTCCTCTCAACCCACTCAAGTCAAGCTGCAGTGCTAGAGACTGGGTGAATAGCCTTAAGATGACTTTCAACATCAGTTTCTCATCTCCTTTTACTGTTTCTAATAATTAGGTGGTAGCAATGATGCCATCTTTGATGGTATCTATCTCCTGTGTAAATCTCTCTACTCAGAGCACCACCACATTTATTTAGCAAATCACAAAGTTTTGGGTTAAAAGACCAACATGTGAGGATAAAGAAATGGGCAGATTTTCTTGAGAAGATAATAATCTCTAGAGGCCACTCTCAAGGAGACATTCTAAAAGTGTTATAAGCAATGGCAGCATTTTATGTTTTCCATGGTGACCACTTTGAGGAACAATCCTCACTTGGATGCATAAATCCTGTTCTTGGTCCAGTTGTCTTGTTTTCTTTCTGAGTGAGCCTCATTATATTCCAGTCACACCTGGTGTGTGTCTCTGATGTGGCTGTGAGTAGGCTGAACAAGGGACTTCCCGTCTACTCTCCAGTGTGTCTTGGCCAGTGCACAGGTGTGTCATAGACTAACATACGTTTGGGAACTGGGTCATTTGCAGGCTGAAGGCAGCTGGAGTCTTTAGAGCACAGGCTCCTATTGATTGTCTTGGGACTGCTCAGTAAAGGAATCAGAGCTTGTAATTACCAGTAGTTGTGTTTCCCAACCAAGAGGAATTCTTTTCCATTCCGTGTATTTCCCCCTTGAACAGATGCAGAAAAAGGGGCCTTAGGCCTGGCATGTGGTGTGGGATTTCTGTTTCCTATCAAGCAAGATAACTTTACAGATTCTCTTCAGGCTAGAACTTATTCACCATCAGATGTGTTTTTGTCATGGCTGATTCTACAGAGAAATATATTATTATAAACTTACTGATAGAAAATGTTTATTTTGTCTATATAGAGCTTAAGAAGAAAATACCTGGATAAAAAGTTGGTACCAACATTTGAGAATTTAAAAAAAGAACAAATCAAAGTTTAAATTTTTGATAGCTATGTAATATCTTGCTTGCCTACTTCCTGGGATCACTATAGAGATGTATTTATCTAAAAAATGCTTTGATAAGCAAAATGTTCTATTTAGATCTAAAGTATTATTTCTTGACTAGGAAGAAAATTAAACCTAATGACTTTACTGACCGTGTTCATATATGAATTATTTTAAGTTCTCTTTTGATAATTACATTAAGAAATATTGAGGGGTGCCTGGGTGGCTCAGTCAGTTGGGCTTCTGACTTGATTTCAGCTTAGGTCATGATCTCATGGGATCTCAGTGGGAAGTTTGCTTCTCTACTTCTTCCTCTCTCTCTGCCCCTCTCTCCACTCGGACAAGTGCACTTTCTCCCTCAAAATAAATGAATAAATCTTTAAAGAAGTGAGAAAGAGAGAGAGATATTCAATTAAAACTTCTACCTCTTTCAAATAGAACACTCTTTAGCATTAGTTAGAACTTCAAAAAGCATGATAGCTATTTTATTTTCAGATTTCATGTTTTGGATTTTTGGAACAGAAAACATAAAGCAGGTGATATAGCAGTTGTTATATTATCCAGAAGTGATGGCTTAAAATTAACAAGAAATAATTTTTAACTTTATGAGTTCAAGGAACAGAGACTGGAAAGTAAAGGTACAAGGGTATTACTGTCAAATTAACCAGCTCCTACAGGCCAGAAATTGTGTTATACCCACATTTGAACATGCCAATTCTAACAGACTCCTACATTCCTTACATGGTAAATCAATGTAGAAGAAGTCTGAAATACCTATAAAGTTTTATTTCTTAATCTTTTTGAATACATGTTCTGCCAGCCAAGAAGAGTTTTTGAGTTTTAGTTTCTGTTATTTTACTTATGGAAATAATGTTTTTTGCTTTTCAAATATAACATTAAAATATTGAATGTACCTTTTCAGACTACTCATATGACATTCTACCAATGCATTCTAAAGTGTCTCAAAGGCTTCCCCAAGTCACCAAGAATAAGTACTCTGGATGAATATTTTCATATAGGAGACAAAATTTTTAGGGCCCAGGATGATTATGTGATTTAAACAAGAAAGGTCAAACAACTAGTATGCACTAGATCTGGGATTAGAATTCAAGATTACTAGATCTTTTAGTTCTGCTACGCTACTTTCTGCACTTGGTTATATATTTCTTTTTCATCACAGCCTGGATTTTGAAGTTCAGATGAAAAAGAACCTGGAAACCCAGCATAAGGCTGTATGTGAGTATGCTCAGCATGGACATCTCCCTTGCTATGTAGATCTCCTGCACATATTTTGTTGCCTTGTCTAGAAAACCCAGGAATGGGGTAGCAACTGTTAGAGGTATCACTGGAATAACCAATCTACAATTCAAATGTCTCCATCATTAAGGAAAAAACTTCCAGTAAAACCTGAAAAATCAAAAGTTACTGAAACTCAAGCCAACAATCAGATTTTTAAAAACAAATAAAGAAATGCTTTTTTAAAATGAGCTTCCCGAAGGTAGCTAACAAACTGCTATAATGACACATTGTTTTAAATGACAGGGTTCATACCAATGAGTGCAAGAGATGAAATCTGTAATGTCCTGTACAAGTCAGAGAGTGTGTATCTGCAGATGCAAAACAACCCAGAGAAGTTTCAAGCAAGCATAAAATACAGAGGAGGAATATGGCTGAAGTTAGCGCAAGCATATCCTTAACAGTCTGGCACAGTTGCCTCTTCAATTCACCATCCACCTTTGGATTCAATAACAACATTTGATAAGAAATACAAACTCCAGATTGTTAAGAGGTTCCTAGAGGTATGTGGATGTGGAATTAAGAATGGAATCTATGACCCCTTGCCTTTCAGTCAGACATGGATCATACTGCCTCCCAAAATGCACTAGATAACTCCTTTACTTCTAGTCACAAATAACAGCCTATTTATGGTATACCTGCTATATGTCAGGCACTTGCTAAGTACTTCATATTATCTCATACAATACTTACAACTATGTAGGATGTATTTATTATTATCCCCATTTTATAGTGAAGGGAACTAAAGCTAAGAAATGCTAATAAATGGCTGAGCTGAGGTTAAACCCAATTTGCCTAAACACTAAAGCCTGTGATTTTAACTACTACTCCAGATACTGCTACTGGATTTCACTTTCTGTGCCATTTTGTTGGCACAGAAAATGGTACTGGGAATTGGACTGGGAATACATTCTTGTATTCTTAGGCAAAGTGTGACCTCAACTAGAAAAAAAATTGTGATGGTTGATTGATGTGTGCTGTAAGGGGTGATAAGTGGTAGCAGTGAAATACACATCAGGTATGTGCCAATGCTACCCAGCTAATGCTTCCTCTATGAAATATTACTCTCTCTACATACGGTATGTGATCTACTCTGTATACCAGCTTATGTCATGTCTACATGACCATATTTTGCCAAATGATTATCAGAATACTTGGTTTGTCAACTTAACAGAATTTCCTTAATGAGTACTTTATTAGGACAGTCAACCTGTATGATTACTGTATTTAAGGGAAACAAGGACCAGCCTTGATTTCTCTATAAAAATGTGATAGCTCAACTGAGGTAGCAGAACAAGAGAAATCAGCATAGTAATTTTATAAATGTTAATAAGCCTTTATGCACTAGCTAGATGTTATCTATGCATATCATTTATAAAATGATTACAGTGAAAAATAGAAAAAGATTAAGACTAAGATGAAGCTGATTTGTCCACAGTGAAGGAATTAATTCAAGATTTGAAACTAAAAATGAAAACAGACCCATAGATCAATGGAACAGAATAGAGAGCCCAGAAATAGACCCTCAACTCTATGGTCAACTAATCTTCGACAAAGCAGGAAAGAATGTCCAATGGAAAAAAGACAGCCTCTTCAATAAATGGTGCTGGGAAAATTGGACAGCCACATGCAGAAAAATGAAATTGGACCATTTCCTTACACCACACACAAAAATAGACTCAAAATGGATGAAGGACCTCAATGTGCGAAAGGAATCCATCAAAATCCTTGAGGAGAACACAGGCAGCAACCTCTTCGACCTCAGCCGCAGCAACATCTTCCTAGGAACAAGGCCAAAGGCAAGGGAAGCAAAGGCAAAAATAAACTATTGGGATTTCATCAAGATCAAAAGCTTTTGCACAGCAAAGGAAACAGTTAACAAAATCAAAAGACAACTGATAGAATGGGAGAAGATATTTGCAAACGACATATCAGATAAAGGACTAGTGTCCAGAATCTATAAAGAACTTAGCAAACTCAACACCCAAAGAACAAATAATCCAATCAAGAAATGGGCAGAGGACATGAACAGACATTTCTGCAAAGAAGACATCCAGATGGCCAACAGACACATGAAAAAGTGCTCCATATCACTCGGCATCAGGGAAATACAAATCAAAACCACAATGCGATATCACCTCACACCAGTCAGAATGGCTAAAATCAACAAGTCAGGAAATGACAGATGCTGGCCAGGATGCGGAGAAAGGGGAACCCTCCTACACTGTTGGTGGGAATGCAAGCTGGTGCAACCTCTCTGGAAAACAGCATGGAGGTTCCTCAAAATCTTGAAAATAGAACTGCCCTATGACCCAGCAATTGCACTACTGGGTATTTACCCTAAAGATACAAATGTAGTGATCCAAAGGGGCACGTGTACCCCAATGTTTATAGCAGCAATGTCCACAATAGCCAAACTATGGAAAGAACCTAGATGTCCATCAACAGATGAATGGATCAAGAAGATGTGGTATATATACATAATGGAATACTATGCAGCCATCAAAAGAAATGAAATCTTGCCATTTGCGACAACATGGATGGAACTAGAGCGTATCATGCTTAGCGAAATAAGTCAAGCAGAGAAAGACAACTATCATATGATCTCCCTGATATGAGGAAGTGGTGATGCAACAGGGGGGCTTAAGTGGGTATGAGAAGAATAAATGAAAGAATCTGGGATTGGGAGGGAGACAAACCATAAGTGACTCTTAATCTCACAAAACAAACTGAGGGTTGTTGGGGGGAAGGGGTTTGGGAGAAGGGGGTGGGATTATGGACATTGGGGAGGGTATGTGCTTTGGTGAGTGCTGTGAAGTGTGTAAACCTGGTGATTCACAGACCTGTACCCCTGGGGATAAAAATATATGTTCATAAAAAATAAAAAATTATATAAAAAAAATTAAAATAGACTGAGTCGAAGTAAGCAAAGGGATTAAAAACTAAGAAAGGGTAAAAAGGGCAGTAAGGTTAAAGAAAGAACCCAATCAAAGTTGGAAACTCATAAAAGTTGTATTTTACTCTAAAGAAAGGATTATTTACTCACCACTTATATTCTGGCAATTTTTATCACTGTACCACAACAGATGGATCTTGCAGATACAAGGAATAGAACATACACTTCACAGGCCATGGAAATGACTGAGAGTGCCCAAGTCCTGAGACCTGGGCAGGAAACTCAGGTCCTTAGCATTCCTTTTTTTCCAACACATGCCTTTAGGAGCAATACAGTCTTACCTGCTAAACTCTACTAAGATGAGAAAGTACTAAATGCACTTAAGATTTTTCCTATACCCTCTTCTCTTCTTCACTCTGTGTTCCCTTCTGTCCTTCCCTTTGCTGCCTTTCCTTCCCCTCTTTGTTCTCTCTTTCCTCTTACAAGACGTTGTTGAGAACTTAGTATGTTCCAAGAACCTTGGGTTTACACAAATGAATCAGATTCACTCTCTGCCATTCCAAGGCTCACAGTCCATGGGGGAGAAGAAAAATAACCTAGTATAATTTCACAGCACTTTACAAAACACTTTCTTAGACAGGGCAGGGAATTACTATCTTCCTTTTCAAATGAAACAAGTGAAGTCCAAAGAGGTTAAGTGAATTTTCCAATATCAATACTTTTATTATAGAATATGGGTAATAAACAAGAGGTAGAAAAGGAACAAATGAATGAAAAAAAAGTGAAGGATACTCTCTTTCCCTCCCAGATAAGTAAATTCCACCACAGGCTACATAATTAGTATGCATATGCTTTGACATAAGTGTACACAAACACACATACACACATATAAACACATGTATGTAAATGATAACACTTGGTATATTTGAAAGTACTCTGCACCCTGCAAAAGACTAATAAGCAAGTATAAATTGGCACCACTATTACACAGAATCAGAGTAAATAATAAGCAAAAGAGTAAGCTAAGATCTGAAATATCTTGCAACCATTCTTCTGCTTCCAAAAAATAATACATTTCCAGGTTCGGGAAACCTAGCTGGGCTGATGAGTTCTAAAAATAATGAATGAATGAAGGAATGAATGAATGAAGTCTTCCAAGGTAGGAAAATACTGGGTTTTCCTACCTTGGAAAATCAGGAAGTTAAGGAACAGATTCACCAAAGGCTTTGGAAAACCAGGAAGTTAAGGAACAGATTCACCAAAGGCTTTGGAAATGAAACCCAAGACTTTAATACAACCATAGGGTCTTCTAAAGTGGAAAAAAAAATGAGAACTAGAAAGTGGGCAAACTTATTCTTCTTTCTCAATATATGGATAAATGTAATTATTTGATAATTCACTATTAGTTGAAAAATAAAAAATAATAAGAAAATTGAATTCAAAAATATGTGTTCTTCTTTGATGTATGAACCAGTGAATTCAAATATACCATGACATCCCTTTTCTAAGAAGGGCTAGTTTGATAGAAGTTGATGATAGAGAAGTTTCCTGATAGAAAAGGCCTCTCTGTACTACACAAATCATCCCATATGGAGTGGATTGCACATTACAAGCCCTTATGTAAGTGACGAATATAGCTTAGAAGTGATGAGGACAGAATTAGTAAAAGGAGTTCTGGCAATTTTAGAAGAAGCAATTATCTGTAACAAATTGGTAGACTACATTGCTTACTAGGAGGTAGATATTATGCCAAATGAGTTAGAATTATTATTTTAATTCTCCCAATAAGCCTGTAAAATGGCTATTATCATTGTCATTTTATTAGGAAGAAATCTCAGAGAAGTTGAATAACTTTCCTAGGTAAAACCATATAGATTTTGTTTTTCCCTTGTCTTGTCTTCCTGGAGATCTGAAAGAAATAGATAGTGATTCAGCAGGTGAACCAGAAAGGTAGACTAGAAATGACTCTAAAATTTAGGGTTTATAAATACATATCAAACTGAGGTGGCAATGTAACTAAAACTAAATATCTGAAGCTCATATAGTCTGTGTTTTGAGATTGACTTACATAATGATAACAAGACTTCAACAGTCAACCATACATGTTGAGTTGAGGTAAATTTGGAAGGGAAAAGGTACCTCAGGAGAGATATCCATGTGATCCAGACCTTATATAATCTTAGGATATGAAACCTGAAAAGGTCTTGATGACAGAGGCAGAGACTTACCTGAGACTTAGCTTCACTGAAAAGAGGAAGTCTTGAATTTTAGTGATGCTATTGTTGCTGCTGTTTCTCTCTGGAATGCCTAAATGTCATTTTCCACTTGTCCTTAAACTCCTGCTGCACAGATTTCTACAAAGTGGAAAGGTTTTTACTTTTTTTCTTTCAAAACAAAGCCAGAAAAAAAAAAAAAAGAAAAAGTGTTGTTTCTCAAGAAAAATATGTCCCATAACCAACTCAAGCCTCTCTTGTAGCATCCTCCCAGATCCTTCCATTCTTCTTCTTTCTGAAAAAAGCAAGTATCTCTCACTCGAAACAACACTTTCTCTGTAGTTTCTCCCTGGCTTTTCACCACTTTGGTCTTTGTTCCTAGATTTCTTCACATTTTGAAGGGTTCTTTCTTTAAAAAGTTCTGTAATCCTACATTCATCACCTTTAAAGCCTAGCTAGAATGCTGGCTCCTTGAGGTCATTTAGACAAAGACTAAATTAGTTTTTATTTTAATTGTACTTAGTTCCACTTCCAAGAGAGTTTCTGTAGGGGATCAGACGAATTATTTCTGGAGTCCTCACCTCTACACCACCAAATCCTAAGTAATCAGAATGACCTAGTCAAAGCCATTTTGGTAAGGTTTCTCCTACATTGTTTTCTAAGAGAACTGTAGAAATAGATGCTGTGATTAGGAGGTAAACCAGGAAATAGAGATGACAAATAGCTCTAAATTTAGAGTTTATGATGAATCATCCATGTCAACAAGACTGATGTCCGCTATAGTAGCCCCCATTTTCATTTACACTGGAAGAACTAATCCTCTTTAAATGAAGACTTCGTAAACCTTATAACCTTGCATCTTTTCTAATAACCTACAAACTGAAGGAAGAAACCAAAGAAATAAATTAAGAAAAGTAAGATGAGGTTTCTACCTGCCACTATAGAGCTGCTAACTTCCTTGAACAAAAGCTGAGTTTTTTATATGCATATAACATTCATTGGGTCACTTATTTACTTAAAAGCTTCAAAGCCCTCTGCTGGGCTATATGTTGTCTGGCTGAACTAAAAAAAAAAAAAAAGAAAAGAAAAGAAAAAGGAATAAGAAGGTTTAAAATGTAAATTAAATACAAATGGCAAAATCCACATATCTGAATAATTACAAATGAAAGTCACAGAGACATTTTCATAAATATCTTTGTCATTAATCTTCTCTGAAAAAGTCTTATGCAATAGACTATGGAAGACTGAGCCATTTTATTCTCACAGCTAAATGAGAAGGAACAGCAAAAATTCCCTAAAAGTTCTCAGCAGATGGGCTTCTAAAGAAAACAAAGACAAAGGGGAGATGCTTTCCATGCTGCCTGTGATAAAGCCAAGTAAGTCATTGAAGCAAGTTGTTCCATTCCTCTCCAGAGAAGCAAGGAGCTTCAATAAACAAAACTCCCTGAGATCTGAGTTCTAACTCAAGTTCTCCCAGTCAGTGTTACTGCATTTGGTGTTGACAGTAGACAAAAATAGAGCTTCCCATCTTTATCTTTTTCTTTCTCTTTTTTTTTCTTTCTCTTTTTTTGGGGGGTCAACTCTCCCTATTACCTCTTCTTTCCTTTCATATCCTCTCCTTTCCACATATATCATTAGGAAAAATGTTTTGGCATAGTGAGATGACATGGTTTAGAGTAAAATGGCCAAGAAGCAGTTAAATTGCTGTCTCCCTCATGAGCCCACTGTACCCATAATAATATCTTCCTCAGCACAAACTATTCCATACATTTGGAACTTGAAAGTATATATAAGAGAGCTCAAACAAAATCCAGAGCAGAATCCAGAGCAGTTAGAAAGAGGCAGTTTATGATCGTATGCCAGAAGAGATGGTCTAACTCTACTTCTAACTGCATGACTTTGAGCCACTCATGTATTTGCTCTGAGCTTCAGTTACTTGATCTGTAAAATGGGACTAAAGATCCTAACTGTCTCACATATGAGATATGTGCAATTGTTCTGTAAATTGTGGAGTGCTAGACAAGTGAAAGGCAATAGTTTTATCTTCTTCATTTTCCTTCTGGTCTTTTCTCTGATTCTAAGTGGGTTAATCAGAAAAAGCTAGACAATAATCATGACTTATGTATCTTGATAATTTTTTAAAAGTATATTAAGAAAAGCAATCTGGAATAACATAACAAGAAAATGTTTCCCCCTTTCCTTTACCTTGAAAATTAAAGATCATAACAACAAGAATGAGAATTTAAAAGTAAAGTTTTCCTGAATGTCCTCTGTTCTTTCTCTTAATTTTCTCTTGACTGCTTTCCTTATATTGCACATTTCATGCACACTTTACATCATAATGACTATTTTATGAGTTAATGATTCTTTTATGAGAAATGGTTTACTGTGTAATCAAGCAGAGAGAGAATTGTCTCAAGGTTCACTTATAAGAAATGCAATTATGAATTGCTAAATGTACTACTTACATAGAGAAGATTGAAATCTGGGTTTTTTTTAATTTTTAAAATGTATTATTAATCATAAATGTCAACATTTCTTTGCTTGTCAAGGCCAACTTATGACATTTCTACTTCATTCATGGAACAAAATGACTCCAAAGACCTAGTATCCTAGTGATCTATAATTGAGGGTAAATTTCTTTAACTGGAATTTAGCAAACATTTATGAACCTACTGCTACACACAGGCAGTATGATGGGGGGAAGTAAGTAAGGACAAAAATGAATTATAGATATAACTGCTGCCCTCAAGGAAGTAAAATTCTAGAAGACAGAAAAGAGAATGACATACAACATATATAGAGTAAACCGAGAAACATGAAAACCAGAATCCATGGGCACTAAAGAAGGAGGGACCATTCACTACTACTGAAGAGAAAAACAAACAAGCTTTTTATATTTGTTTTATAGGAAGTTATTCAAAATCACTGAGGTCCTTATATATAATATTCACTTACAGTAACCAATAAAACTTAAAAAAGAAATTTATCTATTCAACATCTTTAAAAGTTCTGGTGTCAACCCAATGGACTGTTGATGTCTTCTTAGAATACAGAAAACTTCACTCCCATCCTTGTGACAAGAAAAAGCCAGGTACTCAACCAACTTTCTTCTCAAGCTCATCAGAAATCTGAGAACAACAAACTAATCTCAAAGACATGCACCTCCAAGCAGAGATGGGATACCTGTACTTGTTTACCCTGGGCACAGCATGGGAGTAGGAGATGCCAGACATCATATAAGCTTATAAGAACCAAACTAAAAAGTTCAACAGCTTGAAAAAGGCAGAATGTGGACTACAGAACCCCTGGGAACCTGAGATACAAAGGGAGTTTTGCATGAGAGAGGGTTTCAGAGGGGAGGGGTGTGGAGGGATGGGTTAGTCTGGTGACAGGTGTTAAGGAAGGCACATGTTGTAATGAGCACCAGGTGTTATATGCAAATAATGAATCATGGAACACTACATCAAAAACTAAAGATGTACTGTATGGTGACTAATGTAATAAGAAAGAAGACAAAACAAAAAACAAAGGGAGTTTTGCATCCATTTGCAGCTTTTCTCTCTGAATCTCATTGGGTATACATTAAAATGATTGGGGTGGGGCAGGCAGGAGGGCAGGGCATGAGGGAGAGGGAGAGCTGTATTTGGTGGATCAAGCCTGGAAGAGATGGGGTAAGGGTAAGAGAGGAAAATAATAGTCATTCCAGAAAAGACACAAAGCCTATCCTGGTTCTTTTCCTGTCTTCTCTAAGGTACAAAAGCTCTAAGCTGCTAGGGAACTGGAAGCACACTCTATCATTATCAGGGCACTGTTGAAAACACATTGTAATTGAGGGAGAGAAACAGAAATGGAGAAAACCCACTACAACTGTGAGTAGGGCAGGAAACAATCCTGGGCCCAGACCATTAGAGACTGTCTATCACCCTGAGTGAGGCAGAATCTCTTATAAGAAAGCCCAACTTCTAAGATCCAGGTACACAGGGACTAAGACAAATGCTGAACCAGAACAACACAGAATAACTTTCCTGCATTTTGCCTTTCCCAACTAAGCAAGCAAGCACATAGTTACTGCACATGTACATATCCATTGTCTTCAAATGAATCAGAAACATTGTAATAGGTACTATTTTAGTGTTATTCCCAAAGAGAACTCTCCCTACTCAGGGAAGCCTGTGATCAGCTGCAGTCTAACCAAGACTTAGTGACCCAGTGGTTGGTCTAGCTTTTCCATAATACAGATATCTCCTCCCCTTCCATCACTTCCTCACACTCATCTTCTCCTCAGTTGTCTCTTACCTCCAGACCTATGTCCATCAAGTCTTGATCATAAAATATTATAATTAGTAGAGTCACTCAGAGCTATCATCTCTCAGGAGATATCAAACCAAATATGTAGAGTCAGCTCCCTTTCTGGGACTTAGAATTAATTCATCCTCTTCCTTTAGGACCTTCTATTCATCTAAATATGTTGGTCAGGCCTTCTTATTTATCCCAAAATTGCCTAATTCACTTAGAGTCCCCTTTGAGTACTTGCATAGAGAAGACTTCATATGTATACTGTGTAGCCAGAAAATTCATAATAGAAGAAATAAAACACATTTATATATCTGTACAAGTTAGACAATAGCTCAGTACCACGTGAAGGCAATTCAGCCCTTCAAATGCTAGCTGGAATAGGCACAGTATTATCTTTTTGGAGCAAAAAATAGCTCTTTATTGGTTGAAACACTAAACACCATAAATTTTTAAATCATTCCACAAAGTATATTAATATACATACACATTTACCACATAAAAATGAAGTTTTGAAATACAGAATAGGAAACACACACACAAACACATCCCTAAATCAAGTTCCAAAGACGTGAAAAAACCTATAGCAGTCAACCTTAATGGAGGTGTGTCTTTCACCAGAGAATTAGATTAATAATCAGAAGCAAATATGAGGAGTTAAATGTATATGAATTTTATTTAAAAATCATTTTTTATGTCAAGTATAATTAACATACAGCATTATATTAGTTTCAGTTTTACAATATCATAATTCAGTAGTTTTATACACGACCCAGTGCTCATCATGGTAAGTGTTCTCTTAATCTCCTTCATCTATTTCACCTACCTACCTCTCTTCTGGCAAACACCAGTTTGTTCTCTATATTTAGAAGTATTTTTTTTTTAATTTGTCTCTTTTTTTCTTTGTTCATTTGTTTCTTAAGTTCCACATTGGGAGATACAGAGAAGCGAGTTGGGGGAAATCGGAGGGTGAGACAAACCATGAGAGACTATGGACTCTGAGAAACAAACTGAGGGTTTTGGAAGGGGGAGGTGGGGGGTATGGGTGAGCCTGGTGGTGGGTATTAAGGAGGGCATGCACTGCATGTAGCACTGAGTGTGGTGCATAAACAATGAATTTTGGGTCAATGAAAAAAATTAAATTTAATTTAAAAAAAAGAAAAAAAAGAAAAGAAAATTCTATATATGAATGAAATCATATGGTATTTGTCTTTCTCTGACTGACTTGTTTCACTTAGCATTATACTCTTTAGATCCAGCCATGTTGTTGCAAATGGCCAGATTTTGTTTATTCTTATGGTTAAGTAATATTCCATTGTACATACTATAAAATTTATAAAATATTTAAAATTTAAATATATATAATATATAAATATACATATATGCTACATCTTCTTTATCTGTTCATTTACTGGTGGATATTTGGGTTGCTGCCATATCTCACCTATTGTAAATAATGCTGCAATAAACATTGAAGTGCTCATGTCTTTTAGGATTAGTGTTTATGTTTTCTTTGGGTAAATACTCAGTAGTGGAATTAGTGAGTCATATGGTACTTCTATTCTTAAATTTTTAAGGAACCTCCAAACTGTTTTCCACAGTCATTGCATCAACTTGCACCCCTACCAACAGTGTATAAGTGGTCCTTTACTGCCACATTCTCACCTTGTGTTTTTCATTTTAGCCTTTTGGACAGTTGTTTGGTGAAATCTCATTGTTGTGTTGATTTGCATTTCCCTGATGATTAGTAATAGTTGAGTACCTTCTTAATGGTCTATTGGCCATTGATGTCTTCTTTGGAAAAATGTCTATTTATGTCATCTGCCCATTTTTAAATTGTGTATTTTTTGCTGTTGAGTTATAGAAGTGCTTTATATATTTTAAATATCATCTCCTTATTGGATACATCATTTGCAAATATCTTCTTCCATTCTTTTTGTCTTTTTATTTGCTCATGGTTTCTTTCACTGTGCAAAAGTTTTTTTATTTTGGTGTAGTCCTGATAGTTTTATTCACATTTGCTTCCCTTGACTCCAGAAACATATCTAGAAAAACATTTCTACTGCTGATGTCAAGGGAGATTACTGTCTATGTTTTCTTCTAGGAATCTTATGGTTTCAGGTTTCACATTTAGGTCTTCCATCCATTTTGAGTCTATTTTTGTGTATGGTATAAAAAAGTGGTTCATTTTCACTCTTTTGCATGTAGTCATCCAGTTTTCCCAATACCATTTGTTGAAGAGATTGTCTTTTGGGGTTGCCTCCTTTGTTGCAGATTAATTGGCCCTAAAAGCCTGGGGTTATTTCTGGACTCTCTTCTGTTCCATTGATCTATATGTTTATTTTTGCACCAGTACTACAGTGTTTTGATTACTACAGCTTTGTACTGTAGCTCGAATTCTGGGATTGTTATACCTCCAGTTTTGTTCCTTTTTAAGATTGTTTTGACTATTCAGGGTCCTATGTGGTTCCATACAAATTTTAGGATTATTATCCTGTGAGAAAATGATGCTGGTATTTTAATAGGAATTTCATTAAATCTGTAGGTTGCTTTGAGTAGTATGGCCACTTAACAATATTTGTTGTTCCTATCCATGAGCAAGGAGTATCTTTCCATTTTTTTGTGCTGTCTTCAGTTTCCTTCATCAATGTTTTATAGTTCTCAGAGCACAGGTTTCCTTTATTAAGTCTATTTCTAGATATTTTATTTTTTGGTACAATTATAAATGGGTTTGTTTAATTAATTTATCTAGCTGCTACTTCATGAGTAGTGTATAGAAATGCAATGAATTTCTGTACACTGATTATGTACCCTGAGACCTTACTAAATTCATTTATCAGTTCTAGTAGTTTTTTGGCAGAGTCTTCAGGGTTTTCTCTATACAGTATCATGTCATCTACAAACAGTGAAAGTTGACTTCTTCCTTATCAATTTGGATGCCTTTGTTCCTTTTTCTTGTGTAACTGCTGTGGCTCGGGCTTCCAGCACTATGTTCGATAACAGTAGTAAGAGTATACATTCTTGTCTTATTCCTGAAATTAGGGGAAAAGCTTTCAGTTTTGGGTTTTGTTTCTGTTTTTACCATGAGTAATGATATTACCTGTGGGCTTTTTATAGATGGCCTTTATTATATTGAGCTATGTTCTCTCTAAGCCTACTTTCTTGAGGGCTTTTGTCATGAATGGATGTTGTCCTTTGTCAAGTACATTTTTTGCATCTGTTGGTAGGATAGCATGGTTTTTATCCTTCCTCTTAGTGATGTGATACTTCACATTGATTGATTTGTGAATAGCAAACCACCCCTGCAGTCCAGGAATAAATCCTACTTTTTGTGGTGAATGATTTTTAAAAATGTATTGTTGAATTTGGTTTGTTAATATTTTGTTGAGGATTTTTGCATCTATGTTCATCAGAGATATTGGCCTATAGTATTCTTTTGTTGTAGTATCTTTATCTGATTTTGGCATCAGGGTAATGCTAACTTCATAGAATACACTTGGGATCTATCTTTTCTATTTTTTGGAAGACTTTGAGAAAAATAGGTATTAACTTTTTTATGGGTTTGTTAAGTCTCTATTTCACTTATTTCTGCTCTAATCTTTTTATTTCCTTCTTTCTACTAGATTCAGGCTTTGTTCTTTATCTAGCTGTGTTAGGTTGTTTATTTGAGATTTTTATTGTTTATTTAGGTAGACCTGTATTGTTATAATCTTTCCTCTTAAAACAGTTTATGCTGCATCCCAAAGATTTTGGATCATTGTGTTTTCATTTTCATTTATCATGTATTTTTTAATTCCTCTTTGATTTCTTGGTTGACTCATGCATTGTTTAGTAGCATGTTATTTAACTTCCATGTATTTCTGTTCTTTCCAGATATTTTCTTGTGATTGATTTCTAGCTTCATTCTGTTCTGGTCAGAAAAGATGCATGATATGATTTCAGTCTGTTTGAGTTTGTTGAGACTTTTTTGGTGGCCTGATATGTGCTCTATTCTGGAGAATGTTCTACATGTACTTGCAAAGAATATGTATTTGGCTGTTTAAGGATGGAATGTTCTGAATATATCTGTTAGATCCAGCTCATGTCACTCAAAGCCAGTTTCCTTGTTGATTTTCTCTCTGGATGATCTATCCATTAATGTATTATGGTGTTAAAGTTCCCTCCTATTATTGTACTAGTATCAATGTCTCCTTTAGGTCTATTAACAGTTGCTTTATATATTTCAGTGTCCCATGCTGGATGCATAAATACTTATAATTGTAATATCTTCTTGTTGGATTATTCCCTTTATCATTTGTAGTATTCTTCTTTGTCTCTTGCTATCTTTGCTTTAAAGTCTATTTTGTCTGATTAAGTATTGCTCCCCCAGTTTTTTTACTTCCATTTGCATGATAAATGTTTTTCCATCACTTCACTTTCTATCTGTATGTATCTTTAGACCAGAAGTGAGTCGCTTGTAGACAGCATATAGATGGGTCTTGCTTTTTTATCCATTCGGTCATCCTATGTCTTTTGATTGGAGTATTTTGTTCATTTACAGTCAAAGTGTTTATTGATAAGGTATGTACTTATTGCCATCTTGTCACTTCTTTATGGTTATTTTTATAATTCTTCTTTGTTCCCTTCTTTCTTTCTTTGTTCCCTTATGGTTTCATGGCTTTTTTTACTGATATGCTTGGATTTCTTTCTTTTTATTTTTTGCATATCTGTTACAAGTTTTTGATTTGTGGTTACCATTAGTTTTACATATAACATCCTATGCATACAACAGTGTATATTAAGTTGATGGTCACTTAATTTGAACCAATTCTAAAGGTCTTAAATTTTTACTCCCCCTGACATCTTTTATGTGTAGGATGTCATTCTTTACATCCTAATAAAGAGTTATTAATAATGAAAGTACTGCAAGATCCAGCCTAACACAGTTTTAAGCATTATCTCAAATAGTGGGTACAGAGTGAAAACCTTACATATGCGGGGTACAGAATATTTTCTAGATTGTAAGATGTCAAAGAAAATCTAATTTGATCTCACATAATATTATGAAACCAAAAAATGTAGAGACTGAACGTTTTAGATAGTTTTATAAAGGAAAAACATGAGTCTTAGAGGCAAATAATAGTAACTATCAGATAATAATCATAAATATCAATAGTTATAAGGTATCATACATCTTCTCGTCCAATCCTTAATAATTGTTCAAAATAGCTATTACTCCTATTTACAGACAAGTTGAGGTTCAGAAAGTTTACATAGTTTGCCGAACACTAAAACAAAGGTTGCTGAATGCCTACATGAATGAATTTGTCTTAATCCTGAGCACCAGTATCTCTGGAGACTGAAATCTCAAGACAAGAACTGACCCTGAAATTATAAATTCTGCCACTCTTGACCTTAATTGTCTAGAACAGGGTTACATGCTGGCAATTAGCAGCCTATAAAACAACAAGAACAAAACTCTTGAGTCATGATTATTAAGTTTTGATTTCTTGGCAACTTTGAATATCTGTGATATTTTTAGGTCACCTAATAGAAAACCAAATTTTAGTATAGGAATTTCATTTCTGTACTTGATGGTATTAAAGCCACAGGATTCATTAATACATCATTAGGAAGTTAGAAAGAGTAAGTTTGGAGAAGAAATAGTGGTCCATATCAGAGACTTTAAGCTAGAGATGGAAAGTTCTTCGGAATTGTGGAAGGATGTCAAACTCAATATTACTAGTATATGTGAATTGGTATTACAAATTATTTGTAAGGAAAATGAATTCCTGAGAAATCTGTTCAGAATGTTGCTGTGAATAAAATAAACCAGCAGAGGGGGCTGCCAAAAGAATATAGAAGTTACATAGTCCCTACCTTACCAACAGGCTGTATTACAAAAGTTCGTTTCAAACTTAATTGTTGAAGAATGCAGAATTAATTTCACCAAGGAAACAATATTCTAAATCTGGAATCAGCACTATAGCCTGCAAGTCAAATATAGCCACAACCTGGTTATGTATGGCCTACAAGCTGAAAATGGCTTTCACACTCTTATTATGGTTGAAAAAAATCAAAAGATGACTAATATCTCATGACACATAAAAATTATATGTAACTCAAATTTCAGTGCCCATAGATAAAAGTTTTATTGGACTATAGCCCCGGTCATGTGTTTATGTATTGTCTAAGGCTGCTTTCATATATAAGAGCAGAGTTACAACAGACACCCTATCTCTCACAAAACCTAAAGCACATACACTCACACGTTATCTGACCCTTTACAGAAAAATTTGCTGGTCCTCATTATAAATGAATATTACATTCCCAATTTGGCTGGCAAAAAGTGATATTTAAAATGTGATTGTGCTATGGTGTTAATAACATTCCTAAGTCTATGCCTGGTGGCATTCCAGCTGTGTAGGCATTGGATATCAGAGCAATCTTTTCAAAGTCAACTTTCCTACTTTTGTTAATGCTGTTCAGGCAACTCTGAATATTCTTTCCCCAACAAAATAAATAAATAAAAATAGCTAGCATTTATGAGTTAACAAATTGAGCCTTTCTAGTAAAGTACTGCACATGCAATGCTTTATTTATTCTTCACAACAACTCAGTGAAATAGTTGCTATTAATACGCCCATTTACAAATGGGGAAATTGAGACCACAAGAAGTATTACTTCTAGTAAATGTTAGAGTCAGGATACAAACTCTGGCAATCTAGAATATCTAGATTGAAAATCTTGAATATTATGCTATTACCCACAACCCACAGACTATACACCTTTTTCAACTTTTGAAAGTCTCTCAACATTTTAGACTTACTTAAATATGCCAGTTTCTTCATGAAGCCTTTCTTCCCTATGCCTACAAGTTCAAAATAACTACATTAGTTGTTTTATCAGCCCTCTGCACATCTATGAAAGAATTCTTTACTCTGGATTCTAATTTATACATCACTACTCCTCACCCCCCATAGGCAAAAACACAGACAAAATGTGGATTTTAGGCTCACTGAGGGCAGGGAACTACAGTTCACTGTATCATACATAGTAGTTGCTTTATAAATGCATTTTGATTGAGTGTATTACAGTAGAAGAAGCTAGTTTCTAATATTAAACAAGAAATTGTAATGAAGAAAATTTCTCAGCTGGTAAAGACACTAAAATATTCTCATTATGAAAGGTAGGAAGCTTGGTTTCATTTGCTGTTCAAAGTGAGTCATAATTAAGAAATTTTCTGACCTACATAACCATCTCAAGCAAGCCTTAAATATAGCCAAATGCAGCATGGGGGGATGGTGTGAGGGAGCTTGAAGAAGCTCTTTTCATCATATAAGATCTAGCCAGAAAAACAGAAGCCCCAGTATTCATCTCCCTGTGGGATTAAGACAGTGCTTTTTCAATCTTTTTTATCTACTCAATATTTTATTTAATTAAATCCTACATAGAGATCCCAATTATAAAACAGACAAAACCAAAACTTGTGATAGAAGTCATGGCAGTCGGTAGGAGAAGAATAAATGAAACAAGATGGGATTGGGAGGGAGACAAACCATAAGTGACTCTTAATCTCACAAAACAAACTGAGGGTTGCTGGGGGGAGGGGGTTTGGGAGAAGGGGGTGGGATTATGGACATTGGGGAGGGTATGTGCTTTGGTGAGTGCTGTGAAGTGTGTAAACCTGGTGATTCACAGACCTGTACCCCTGGGGATAAAAACACATGTTTATAAAAAATAAAAAATTAAAAAAAAAAAAAAAAGAAGTCATGGCAGTCGGAGAGGTGAGGAACAGAAGGATCTAGGATTCTTCCATCTTCAAGGGACTCCTGAAGCACCACACCAAAACATTTAGGACACAGAGCACAACTTGGTTTGGGAAACCATACTGAAATAGATGTTAACTCATCCATGCATTTTAATACACTGTACTGTATTACTTACTAACTCATCAATTATACCTAGAACAAAATAGGCCTTGGAAGCAATCAGCATTCAATATCTGCCTGTTGACATAATGTGAAGATAAATTTTGATAAATACAAGGTCAAGAAAAAATCTGGAGGAATCCAGGAGAGGACAGACACAAAAGGGCAATCATATCAGAGAATCACCGGATAACCAAAGATTATTACCCTGGCACTATCAAGAGGGGGATGTGGAAAAGAGACTCAAAGGGCCACATCTCAACACTGCAGGTTGACCCTAGAGCCACTACTGGTAAAGAATGTGGTTACTTTCACTTATCACTGTAAGATGTCTCATGACTTAAACGTCACCTAGAAGGGGTAAATCTTTGAAAGATAAGCTCTCTAGTGTTCACAGGGATAATGAGTTGTCCAGAATGATATCAAAGTGGAAACCCATGCTTAAACTGAAAAAAATTAATTAAAATTAATTAAAAATGAATTACCCCTAATTAAATATTGGTTGGCAGACATATCAAGAAAGTATTCCATTGAATCCTTAACAGGGTACTGGCTGGGTTGGACCCAAGTCTCAAATACCTATAACACTGTGTGGAGCAATGTGACATCTTTAGCACTGTGCAACCAGAGTCCCAAGGGTACTGGAGATCAGGCTGATACCATGAGAGCCCAAGAGAAGAAGCAGCAAGCTGGTCTCCAAAGAGGAAAAAAAAAATAGAGATGAAGGGATTTAAGGGGCTTTACTGGTGATCTTCAAATTGGTAAGATCTGAAGGTCTCATAATTCCAAATGTCAATTCTCAGAAATTAAAAAAAAAAAAATCTCCAGTTTGAGATTCACAAGTCTGCTTTGAAGTCCTGTTACTTCCACTTACTAGACTTATGGCTTGTTATTTAACCTCTCTGATCTGTCCAGTGGGGCTAATAATATTTGTTCCACTTCCTTGTGTTGCTTAACCTAGTATTAAAATGTGGATGAAAAATTGCAAAATATTCAACTTAATGCTACTTAATGCTATTATCAGATCACCAGTTTAAAATCTACAGTTTTACTTGCTTATGCCTATGGGAGATTGACTGTAGAAAGATACACTAGTGTTTACAAAATAGAACAGAATCCCTAGAGAAAATTTTGAAACAAATACTTGCACAAAGTCCCAAAAGAGTACAGCAAGCAAGAGACAACTATCAAGGAGACCTCACTAGGCTTCTTGGGACAAGAGGTAGAAACAATGTTGTTTGTAAGTGGAAAGGAAAATCCTTGATTCCCCCAGGAATGAAACATGTGACAGCAGTTGAAGAGAAGGAAAAGAGAATCTTTTTTGACTACTGGTTCCCACAAAATCACAGGCAATGAGACCCAAACCTTGGGAAAAAAATATGGGAAAGGAAATAACAAGGCAGTTAGAATCTAGGAAATTCCAATGCCCAAATCACTGACATTACTTCTGGGAGATCTTGTCAGTAATTTCAATGGCTAGGAAATAGGAATAAGTCTGGTTAAAGACACACACACACACACACACACACACATACACACATACACACACACCCCCCTACGTGTGTTTATATGTATGATCTATAAGTGTGTGTGTGTGTGTATATATGTGTATATAATTTTTAAATTTATTTCCCAATTTAGGAGCATTTTGTCCTGTCAACTACATATATATAGTTGCTGCTGTTTCTCTCCTTTTACTGCCCATTGCCACTAAAGGATCGTCAGTAGAGGAAACTTACAGCCAGTGTCCACTTCTTCAATACCCTCCTGCTTCAAGTTTAGAAGGGACTAATCTTAGAGGTACTCAAGCCTACACTCAGTAAGATAGCTCAGCAACGTTATAGGTTAAATAGATCTTCAGTGCTGGCCTAAAAACCTTAAATCTCCTTTATGTGCTTACTAACCTTATAAGGAACTTTTTCTAATAAGAAACATCTTCTGAGCTCTCAAGCAATGGTAGTTGGATTTTTAAGAATCTGTTAGTTGAGAAAATACATAATAAAGATGCTATGAACTCAAAACTTCTAAATGAATTTCAGTTTTTATTTATCACTATAATATATATTTAATATATATATAGTAAATACATATATATATATAACTGAGAATTTATATACACTATGTAAAACATAACATTTATTTAGCCTTCAGGTAATAATTAGTATGTAAATGGATTAAAAAACTTCTAATTCTGTAGTCCATGTTAGGAGCCATTTATAACACTAATCTCACTCAGAAAATGCATTCTGGGTTCTAATCCATCAATCATGCCCAACTAATGATAATGGTTAAACATTAGACTGAGGCAGTAATTTTCAACTTTCTCTTCCTTATCATTTCCCCTAAGAGCGCTTTAGGACATTTTTTTTTTTTTAAATCAGCCTCCCTCCTCCATGAAATTTTAATACCATACATATTCTGTATATCTGTTTTATTGCTATACCCCTTTGAAGGGGGACAAACTGTTGTACTATCTAAAGGTTTTCACACATATTCCCCTAAAAACCAATTTTTCTTTGGGGCTATGTTGCCCCTATTGCAAATGCATGGACTAAGGAATTGTCTTATTTAATCCTTACATGAAGATGGGTATTATTATTATTATTCCCATTTTTATAGTTAAAGACAGTGAGCCTATGAAATGCTAAATAAACTTACCCAGTTTGTCAGACTCACTAAGCCTACATGAGGACTGTGTGAAAATACTATATATGGTATGTTCCCCAAGCCAGCCAACAAGATACCCACAAATACAAGTTATTCCTAAAGAATGATATTGTCAAAGCCATGCATTCTGCATCAAGAAAAGCTGTTATAGAAATAGCCAGGTTTTCTTTCTCTGACAGTCATTATTTGACTAAGCCTAGAAAAAGCTGTCTTGATACTAGAGTAATTTTAGAACACTACTGATCAAATGTACATTATTTTAAAATACTTACAAATGTTTTAAAATTTTCATTCCCTAATAATCCAAGAAGTTTTAAAAATTATGGTTCTCAGACAATTTCTTTCTTCAACGACTTAGAGGATATGTGAGAGCAAGTTTTACCATTAGGTAATTTTAGCAAGCATTAAAGATATTTAACTAGGTCAAATTAATTTTTTTACTATTATCTTCACAAACTGTTACCAAAACAGTTTGTGACTATTATTATAGGAGAACAGATATATAAAATGTTGGCTCTGATATAGAGATTTATGGCAGCAAGATGGTGGAGGAATAGGAGACCTAAATATCATTGTGTCCCAGGAGTTCAGCTAGATATTTATCAAACCATTCTGAACATCTACAAACTCAATAGGCGATCAAACAGAAGAAGAGAAGCAATTCTAGGAAGAGAAAATTGACAACTTTCTAGAAGGTAGGACTTGCAAAGAAGTGAATCCAAGGTGATATACAGAAAGAGAGACCATGAGAGAAGGGCTGGCACCCAGGAAGCCGTAGACCAGTGGAGCACAAAATCGGAACTTTTAGAAGTCTACTCCATTGAGGGACGTTGCTCCAGAGGCTAAGTAGGGGGTAGAGCCCTCATGAAACAATGTGGTCTCAGGACCCATGGGGTCACAGAAAGACCAGGAGTGCTGAGTGTGGCAGAGCTCCCAGGTATCAGAGTGTGGAAGCCAGCTATAGAGACAGAGCTGAGGAATGGACTCTCAGCTCTGGGTTACCTTAAACCATGATACAAAGCACAGTTGGACCACTGCCCTTCCAGCAGGGACCCCACAAGTGGCAGATCTGGAGAGACCCCCTTCTTCCTCCTCCAGGAGGACCAGTGTGGGATGTGCTGCAAGAATCTGCTGGGTTTCCCAAACAGGGCCATGTGCTAGAGATAGAAATGCTTCATCACAGGCTGGGTGAGCTCAGAGTGTGGCCAGAGACCAGGGAGGCGGGAGGGATTGACTGCTTTTTGTTGATGGTGCATTGAGGAGTAGGGCCCTGAGCTCTCAGCTCCTCTGCAGCAGGAGATTGGGAGGCCGCCATTTTCCTTCCCATCCTCCAAAGCTGTACAGAAAGCACTCAAATAACAAAAGCTACTGAGGCCAAAACTGAGCAGAAAACTTATCCTGGCCCCTGGCAAGGGCAGTGCAATTCCACCTCGGGCAAAGACATTTGAGAATCACAGAAATAGGCCCCTCCTCCAGAAGATCAGCACATCCAGAACATCCATCCAAGATCAAAACCAAAACTTCAGAGCTACAGGAATATAGCACATAGAATTCATGGCTTTTTTTTTTTTTTTCCATGATTGCTTAGTCTTTCAAAATTAAATTTGTTAAATTTTAGTTTTTCTTGTTCTATTTTTTTCTCTTTCCTATTTTAACATTTTTAAACTATTTTATCTTATCAATACCTTTTTAAAAATCCTTTAAAATTTTCATTGTTATAATCATATTCTATCCTTTCATTGTATTTAACCTTATTTTTTGTAGACATATAGACTTCCCTTTCTTTATAATTTTGGGATATAGTTTCTTCTAATAGATCAAAATTATACCATAAATCTAGCACATGGCTTTGTTCTAGTCTCCAGCCTGATCACATTCTTTCCTCTTTTTTTAATTTTTTTTTCTAACAGCTTCTTATCTTTTAAAAAATCTTTTTAAACTTTCATCTTTACACTCATATTGCATCCCTTCATTGTGTTTACCCTTATTTTTGTATATATATATAAGTTTTTCTTTCTTTAAAATTTTAAAATTTAAAATTTGGGGAGGCAGTTTCTACTAACAGGCCAAAATACACCCACAATCAAGTGTGTGGCTCTGTTCTATTCACCAGTCTAATATATATAAAACATTATAAATTATATACTATATATAAACACATATTATATATATTTATACATATAAATATATATTTATTTATAAGTTATGTATATGTATATGTATATGTATATGTATATGTACTTCTTTCCTCCTTTCTTCTCCCTCTGGTTTTAGAGTCTCTTTTGATATGGTTAGTGTATAATTTTCTGGGTTCGTTGCTACCTTTTTAGTATTTAGTTCTCTTATTCATCTATTCTTATCTGGATAAAATGACAAGGCAGAAAAACTCACTTAAAAAAAAAAAGAACAAAAGGCAGTACTGACAGCTAGGAACCTAATCAATATGGACTAGAGTTCAGAATAATGATTATCAAGGTGCTAGCTGGGTTTGAAAAAGCACTAAAGATACCAGAGAATCCCTTTCTGGAGCAATAAAATCCCTTCCTGGAGAAATAAAGGAACTAAAATCTAACCAAGCTGAAATCAAAAAAGCTATTAATGAGGTACAGTAAAAAAAATGGAGGCTCTTATGGCTAGGATAAATGAGGCAGAACAGAAAAACAGTGATACAGAAGACCAGATGATGGAGAATAAAGAAGCTGAGCAAAAGAGAGACAAACAACTACTGAACCACAAGGTTCGAGAGATAAGTGATACCATAAGACAAAACAATATTAGAATAATAGGGATCCCAGAAGAAGAAAAAAGAGAGAGGGGGGCAGAAGGTATACTGGAGCAAATTATAGCAGGAAATTTCCCTAATTTGGTGAAGGGCACAAGCACCAAAATCCAGGAGGCACAGAGAAACCCCCCTCAAAATCAATAAAAATAGGTCCACACCCCATCATCTAATAGTAAAACTTACCAGTCTCAGAAAGTAAGAGTATATCCTAAAAGCAGCTCAGGACAAGAGGTCTGTAACATACAATAGTAGAAATATTAGACTTAGTCTTATATTAGAAATATAAGACTGCCAGCAGACTTATCCACAGAGACCTGGCATGCCAGAAAGAATTGGCATGTTATATTCAGAGCACTAAACGGGAAAAATATGCAGCCAAGAATACTATATCCAACTAGGCTATCATTGAAAATAGAAGGAAAGATAAAAAGCTTCCAAGACAAACAAAAACAGAAAGAATTTGCAAACACCAAAGAGCCGTACAGGAAATTATTTTTTCTTAAAGATTTTATTTATTTGACAGAGAGAAATCACAAGTAGGCAGAGAGGCAGGCAGAGAGAGAGAGAGGAGGAAGTAGGCTCCCTGCCGAGCAGAGAGCCCGATGCGGGACTTGATCCCAGGACCCCGAGATCATGACCTGAGCCGAAGGCAGCGGCTTAACCCACTGAGCCACCCAGGTGCCCCCATACAGGAAATATTGAAAGGGGTCCTCTAAATAAAGAGAGAGCCTAAAAGTAACAGACCAGAAAGGAACAGAGACCTTACAAGCAATACAATGACACCAAATTCATACCTTTCAATAGTTAGCCTGAATGTAAATGGGCTAAATGCCCCAATCAAAAGACACAGGGTTTCAGAATGGAGAAAAAAAACAAGACCATCAGTATGCTGTCTAAAAGAAACTCATTTTAGACCCAAAGACAGCTTCAGATTTAAAGTGAGGGGGTTACCATGCCAATGGACATAAAAAGAAAGCTGGGGTGGTAATCTTTATATCAGATAAAGTAGATTTTAAGACAAAGACTATAATAAGAGATGAGGAAGGACACTATATCATCTTCAAAGGGTCTGTCCAACAAGAAGATCTAATAATTTTAAATATCTAGGCCCGTAACATAGGAGCAGAAAATTATATAAACCAATTGATAACAAAATCAAAGAAACATATTGACAATAATAAAATAATCATAGAGGATTTTAACATCCACCTCACTGAAAGGGACAGATCAAATGAGCAAAAGATCAACAAGGAAATAAAGACCTTAAATGACACACTGGACCAAATGGACTTCACAGATACATTCAGAACATTCCATCCCAAAGCAACAGAATACACATTCTTCTCTAGTGCACATGGAACATTCTCCAGAACAGATTATATCCTGGCTCACAAATCACATCTCAACCAGTAACAAAAGATTGGGATCATTCCTTACATATTTTCAGACCACAATGCTCTGAAGCTAGAACTCAATCACAAGAGGAAAGTTGGAAAGAACCCAAATACATGGAGGCTAAAGAGCATTCTACTAAAGAATGAATGGGTCAACAAGGAAATTAAAGAAGAATTTAAATAATTCCTGGAAACAAATGATAATGAAAACACAACTCTTCAAAATCTGTGGACACAGCAAAGGTGGGATTGAGAGGAAAGTATATAGTGATACAAGCCTTTCTCAAGAAATAAGAAAGGTCTCAAGTATACAACCTAACCCTACACCTAAAGGAGCTGGAGAAAGAACAGCAAAGAAAGCCTAAACCCAGCAGGAGAAGAGAAATAACAAAGATCAGAGCAGAAATCAATGAAGTATTTGTTGTTTCCTGTCTTGTTAATCTTTGACATTCTAACTGGTGTAAGGTGGTATCTCAGTGTGGTTTTGATTTAAATTTCCCTGATGGCTAATGATGTACATTTTTTCATGTGTCTGTTAGCCATTGGTATATCTTCATTCGAGAAGTGTCTGATCGTTTCTTCTATCCATTTTCTACACGATTATCCATTTTTGGGGTGTTGAGTTTGAGGAGTTCTTTATAGATCTTGGATATAAGCCCTTTGTCTGTAATGTCACTTATGAATATCTTCTCCCATTCTGTGTTATTGCATGGGGACTGGGTGTGATACATAAACAATGAATCTTAGAACACTGAAAAGAAAAAAGAAAGAAAGAAAGAGGAAAAAAAAGAAATCAATGAAATAGAAACCAAAAAAAAAAAAAAACAGTAGAGCAAATCAATGAAACTAGGAGCTGGTTCTTTGAAAGAATTAATAAGATTGATAAATCCCTGGCCAGACTTATCAAAAAGAAAAGAAAAAGGACCCAAATAAATAAAATCATGGAAGAAAGAGGAGAGATCACAACCACCACCAAAGAAATACAAACAATTATAAGAACATATTATGAGCAACTATACACCAACAAATTTGACAATCTGGAAGAATTGGATGCATTCCTAGAGACATAAAAAACTACCAAAACCAAACCAGGAAGAAACAGAAAACTTGAACAGACCCATAAGGAGATTGAAGAAGTCATCAAAAATTTCCCAATAAACAACAGCCCAGGGACAGACGGCTTCCCTGGGGAATTCTACCAAACATTTAAAGAAGAATTAATACCTGTTCTCCGGAAACCGTTCCAAGAATTAGAAGTGGAAGGAAAACTTCCAAACTCATTTTATGAGGCCAGCATTACCTTGATCCCAAAACTAGACAAAAACCCCATCAAAAAGAATTGCAGGCCAATATCCCTGATGAACATGGATGCAAAAATTCTCACCAAAATACCATCTAACAGGATCTAACAGTAATTAAGGATTATTTACCATGACCAAGTGGGATTCATTCCTGGGCTGCAAGATTGATTCAGCATCCACAAATCAATCAATGTGATACACTACATTAATAAAAGAAAGGACAAAAACCATATGATACTCTCAATAGATGCTGAAAAAGCATTTGACAAAGTAAAACCACCTTTCTTGATTAAAACTTTTCACGGTGTAGGGATAGTGGGTACATACCTCAATATCATCAAAGCCATCTTGAAAAACCCACAGAGAATATCATTCTCAATGGGGAAAAACTGAGAGCTTTTCCCCTAAGGTTAGGAACATGGCAGGGATGTCCATTATCACCACTGTTATTCAACATAGTATTAGAAGTCCTAGCCTCAGCAATCAGACAACAAGAAAAATAAAATGCATCTGAATTGGCAAAGAAGTCATCAAACTCTCATTCTTTGCAGATGATAAGATACTTCATGTGGGAAACCAAATAAACTCCACCCCAAAACTTCTAGAACTCATACAGGAATTCAGTAAATTGGCAAAATATAAAATCAGTGCTCAGAAATCAACTGTATTTCTATATATCAAAAACAAGACAGAAGAAGGAGAAATTAAGGAGTCAGTTCCACTTACTATTGCACCCAAAACCATAAGACACCTAGGAAGAAATCTAACCAAAGGGCCAAAGAATCTGTACTCAGAAAACTATAAAATACTCATGAAAGAAGTTGAGGAAGATACAAAGAAATGGGAAAATGTTCCACGCTGATGAATTGAAAGAACAAATACTGAGAAAATGTCTATGCTAGGTTGAGCAACCTACACATTTACTGCAGTCCCTATCAAAATACCATCAACTTTTCTCACAGAAATGGAAAAAAATTATCCTAAAATTTTTATGGAACCAAAAAAGACCCCAAATAGCCAGAGGAATGTTGAAAAAGAAAAGAAAAGCTGGTGGCAGCCCAATTCTGGATTTCAAGGTATATTACAGAGCTGTAATCATTAAGACAGTATGGTAAGTGGCACAAAAACAGACACACAGATCAACGGAACAGAACAGAGAGCCCAGAAATGGGCCCTCAACTCTATGGCCAACTAATCTGTGACAAAGGAAACAATGTTGGATGAAAAAAAGACTGTCTCTTCAACAAATGGTATTGGGAAAATTGGACAGCCACATGCAAAAGAATGAAACTGGACCACTTCCTTACACAAAAATAGAATCAAAACAGATGAAGGATCTAAATGTGAGACAGGAATCCATCAAAATCCTTGAGGAGAACACAGGCAGAACACCTTTTGACCTCAGCCACAGCAAATTCTTCCTAGACACATCACCAAAGGCAAGGAAAGCAAGGGTAAAAATGAACTATAGGGACTTCATCAAGATAAGACTTTTGCACAGCAAAGGAAATAGTCAGCAAAACCAAGAGACATGACAGAATGGGAGAAGATATTTGCAAATGATGTATTTAGGTAAGAGGCTAGTCTCCAAAATCTATAAAGAACTTAGCAAACTCAACACCCAAAGAACAAATAATCTAATCAAGAAATGGGCAGAGGACATGAACAGACATATCTGCAAAGAATACATGCAAATGGCCAATAGACTCATGAAAAAGTGCTCAACATCATTCAGCATCAGGGAAATAAAAATCAAAACCACAGTGAGATACTATCTCACAGCAGTCAGAATGGCTAAAATTAAAAAGTCAGGAAACGACAGATGTTGGCGAGGATGTGGAGAAAGGGGAACATACTATGCTGTTGGTGAGAATGCAATCTGGCACAGCCACTCTGGAAAACAGCACAGAGGTTCCCCAAAAAGTTGAAAATAGAGCTCCCCTATGACCCAGAAATTTCAGTACTGGGTATTTACCCTAAAGATACAAATGTAGTGATCCAAAAGGGAACATGCATCCGAATGTTTATATCAGCAATGTCCATAATAGCCAAACTATGGAAAGAACCTAGATGTCCATCAACAGATGAATGGATAAAGAAGAAGTGATATAAAATAGATAGACAATGGAATACTATGAAGCCATCAAAAAACCTAAAATCTTACCATTTGCAGTGGCATGGATGGAACTAGAGGGTATCATGCTGAGTGAAATAAGTCAATCAGAGAAAAACAATTATAATATGATCTCTCTGATATGAGGAATTTGAAAGGCAGGATGGAGGTTCATGGGGGATAGGAAGAGAAAAAATAAACAAGATGGTACTAGAGAGGGAGACAAATCACAAAAGACTCTTACTCTCTGGAAACAAACTGAGGGTTACTGGGAGGTGGGTTGGGAGGGGTAGGGTGGCTGGTGATGGACACTGGTGAGGGTATGTGTTATGGTGAGTGCTGTGAATTGTGTAAGACTGATGATTCAAAGACCTGTACTCCTGAAGCAAATTAATACATTATATTTTAACAATAAAAAAAAGATTATCTTATGTGCAAAGAGGCAAGAAATCATGACCAATACAAGGAAAATAATCAATTAATCAAAACCAAACAAAATCTGACAGGTATATTAGAATTGGCAAAAAGAAATTTAAAACAATTACTGTAATTCTATATATTTAGAAAGCTAATGGGGACATGGAAGACACAAAATACAGACGAACAAATCAAGTTCTAGAAATAAAACCTACAAGCATGAGGTTAACAAGTATACTGGATGGGATTAACAGTTAATTAGACAATTCAGGAAAAAATATTAATGAACTTGTAGGAGTAATACTGAAAACTATCCAAAATAAAACACATGGAGAAAAGGAGGATCCAAAAAATGAAAGGTAATCAGTGAGATGCAGCACAATTTAAAGAAACCTAATATACAGATAATTGAAATCTCCAAACAGAGAGTATAAAATTATTTAAGAAAATTATGGATGGGAACTTTCTAAATTTGATGAAAACTGTAGTAGCACGGATCCAAGAATCTCAAAGAACCCCAAGCATAAGAAACATAAAGAAAATTACATCAAAGCACATCATAATCAAATTGCTCAAAACTAACGGTAACACAAATATGATTTCACTCATATATGGAATTTAAGAAACAAAGCAAAAGAGCAAAGTTTAAAAAGCGGGGGAGGTCAAACCAAGAAGCAGATTCTTAACTACAGCAAATAAACTGATATTACCAGAGAGGAAATTGGTAGGAAGTAGTTTAAAAAGATGATGGGGATTAAGGAGTGCACTTGTGAGGAGTGTCTGGTTATGTATGGGAGTGTTAAATCACTGTATTGTACATCTGAAACTAATATAATACTGTATGTTAACTTACTGGGTTTGTTGCTTATTTTAAAAATTTTTAAAAAGTTTTTTTTTAAAGATTTTATGTATTTATTTGACAGAGATCACAAGTAGGCAGCGAGGCAGGCAAAGAGAGAGGAGGAAGCAGGCTCCCTGCTGAGCAGAGAGCCCCATGTGGGGCTCGATCCCAGGGCCCTGGGATCATGACCTGAGCCGAAGGCAGAGGCTTTAACCCACTGAGCCACCCAGGTGCCCCCAAAAGATTTTATTTTTAAGTAATCTCTAAACCCAGCATGGGGCCTGAACTCACAATCTGAGATCAAGAGTCACATGTTCTACTGACTGAGCCAACAAGGCACCCCAGCTACCTGGAATTTAAGTAAGAACTTAAAAAAAATTATTTTAAAGATTTTATTTATTTATTTGACAGACAGAGATCACAAGCAGGCAGAGAGGCAGGCAGAGAGAGATGGAGAAGCAGGCTCCCTAATGAGCAGAGAGTCTGACATGGGACTTAATCCCAGGATCCAGGAATCATGACCTGAGCCGAAGGCAGAGGCTTTAACCCTCTGAGCCACCCAGGTGCCCTTAAAAAAATTTTTTAAGAGAAAATGTTAAAAGCAGCCAGAAGAAAAAAAAAATACATGTTACATACAGAGGAGCAAAGATAAGTAAGATTTGAGATTTCTCATTGGAAACAATGCAAATGAGAAGATGGGAGTAGTACCTTCAAAGTATTTTAAAAATAAGTATTAAAAACCAACAAGCCTGTGAATACAGAATTTTGTAACTGGCAAAAACAGCTTTAAAAAATGAAAGTGAAATAAAGACATTTTCAGATATGTAAATGGTCAAATAGCTCATTATCAGCAGACCTAAAATGCAAGAAATATTAAATATATTGTGTCATCTCTCTTTTTTGTCCAATTAGTGGCTTGAAGTTTATCAATTTTATTGATCTCAAAATTTGCTTTATTTTTTTGTTTTATTGATTCTGCTTTGATTTTATTATTATCTTTCTTCTAGTTACTTTTTCTTTAATTTTCTCTGCTTTTTCTACTTTCTTAAGGTAGAAGATGAGATCTAATATAGGCATTTAATTCTATACATTTTCTCCTAACACTGCTTTTGTGTCATCCCATAATTTCTGATGTTCTGTTTTTATTTCATTCAGCTGAAAATACTTTGTAATTTCTCTTTTTCTGCTTATAGACTTTATTTTTTTTTAATTTTATTTATTTACTTGCAGAAAGACTTAAGCTGAATTTAAAATTAATGGAAATGTGAAGGTCCTAAATTAGCCAAACATCTCTGAAAGAGAAGAACAAAGTTGGAAGGCTAACACCATCTGATTTCAAGAATTATTTTGAAGCTACAGTAATCAGGACAGTGCGGTATTGGCATAAAGACAAACATATAAATGGAACACAATGGAATCAAGAAATAAACCTACATGTCTATGAAAAACTGATTTTTGACAAAAGAGTACTGGCCAACTAGTGGAAAATGAATGGTCTGTTTAACAAATGGGATTACCAAGGGGCACAATAAAGTTTTGGGGGGTGATAGATATATTCACTATCTTGATTGTGGTGATAGTTTTATGGGTGTATGTATATGTCAAAAATTATCAAATCAAACACTTTAAACATATACAGTTTATGTCAATTATATCTCAATAAATCTATTTTTAAAAAAGAAAAATGTGAATAAGAACTTAATCTGGGTAAGGAGAATACATAAGTAATTTAGAAACAGATAACCCATTTGCTAATAGGAGTGGTAATATAGTTTAGTATTTATAAAGGCTTGTTCAGTTTGCAAATATTAATAGACATTTGTTAATTAGCAATTATTTGTTTTATATTATATTATTATTTGTTTTTCTAATGAAAGCAATCACAGGAAATTCAAGAAATGAAAAAGAAAACAGTTTAATAATGTTTAAGTGGGAAATTGACTTAAATCTTTAGAACAAAAAGTGTGGCATCTAATAGATTTCTGTTCTATAAATTTATTGATATTGAAGACCACTGATACTTCAGAATAACTTTTGTCTAAAAAAGTCAATTTCACTTAATGAACTGTCATTAACAAGAAAGTTTTTGTTTGTTTGCTTTTATTTTTTTAATTGGCCTCTATTCTAGAAGAGGGACCCCCAAATGAGTCATTTCTAGGATGTTTTTCAGAAGGCTAAAGAATCTGGCAGACTTCACCCTGTTTTAATTGGAATTCTATAAATTGAATTTTATATACTAAAGTTTAACCAACTGGAACTTTAATTTGAAAAACACAAGAGGCATAAATATGGAACACATTGTTCATTATATTTGTTATTTATGCCACATTGTAATTTTTCTTAAAAAATACAAGGTCAAAGTTTTATAAAAATAATTACATAAAGGATAAGTTTGCCTTTCTAGGCCGCTAAATTGACACAGCAGACCATTCTTAGTTAACAGCCACAGGGTCACTGTAAAGGTCCATGGTTTCTAATAGGTTTTTTTTATATGTCCCTAATAGGAAACAAGTACTATAAGTTGAAAGCTAACAGAGCCAACGGTACCAGTGGATGTTTATTAAGAATTATCTATGTGGTTAATAACAGTTGACATGTTTGAGGATTTGCTGTAAACTAGGCTCCATGATCAATAATTTGTTCCTATTATTTATATATAGAGATTAAATTAATGCATAGACAATACTCAATGGCCGTACAGATTTAAAGACTCCCTGCAATAGTGTGACTAAGGTCTCTCTCAGGTGAATCTATAAACATTCTTATAAAATTATTTGTTTTGCTTACATTAATATTGATAATTGTGCAAAATGCTTTCCATTTACCATCCAATGTGAAGGAAAGATCACTAGTCTAAAAGTAAGGTGTTTTTTTATGAGAGCATCTATAAAAGGGTGAATTAAAATGGAATTGGGTTGAAGTATAACCAGAAACCATTTAAAACCATTACATTTGGACTCAAAGCTTGGTCAATGTTTTCCTGCCTGTCCTTCTCTAAGCTAGGACTAGTTCTAGCTCTCTAATATCCAGCTTTTCCTAATAGTTGTATTTGTTTCCTAGTGTTGTAAAAAAAATCATCACAAATGTAGTAGCTTAACCCAATACAAAAGTATTCTTCTATAGTTCTAGAGGTCAGTTTTACTGGGCT
The DNA here is from genome assembly GCF_022355385.1 of Mustela nigripes. NCBI lineage: Eukaryota > Metazoa > Chordata > Mammalia > Carnivora > Mustelidae > Mustela > Mustela nigripes. Next base: position 163,009,910 of record NC_081560.1, read on the forward strand.
ATAGTCAAGGTGTCAGCAGAATTGGTTCCTTCTGGAGGCTCTGAGGAAAATCTGTTCTCTTGCCTCTTCTAGCTTGTGGAGTTTGCTGGCCTTCCTTTGTTCATGACCCCTTCCCTTGCAGTCCAACCTCTTGCTTCCATGGTCACATCTCCTACTTCCTCTTCTGTGTTAAATCTCCTCACTCTCTCTCTCTTTTAAAGGACACGTGTGATTACATTTAGGACCTACCTGAATAATCGAGGATACTCTCCCCATTTCAAGATTTTAATCACATCGGCAAATTCCCTTTTACCATATAAATTATCAGGTTCTGGGGAATAGGAGGTGGATATCTTTAGTGGTCATTAACCAACCAACACATCAGTGGATATAGGACCACGTGGTTATTACATACATTTCCTTTGTATTTCAGAATGCTTTGCCTTACCTTTTTCTCAGTTGCCTGGTTCCCAAAATGTATTCCTTCAACATACTGGTTCTGCAGAATGTTAAAGGTATTGTGTTAAAGGTATTGTGTTAGTCAATAGATATTGAAAGAAGCATAGCAAAGAAAATGTTAGTTTCTTGCTACAGGACTTTCCAGAGTCTTTACTAAGCACAGAAAACTTCCAAAAGGAGAATATAATTTGCAGCCAGTTTCAAGTTTAGTTAGCCAATGAACCCCTTTTTGTGGAGAATCTCATAAGGTTACTGTTCCATTGCACACATTTTTGGAGACTGTGACTTAAGTGATATGTAGGATTTATGTAATTTTGCTATATTTTTTGTTTATATATGTGACATCCTCTATGACAAAAAAAATGTCAGACCTAATTAGATTCTTATAAGTATGTCTACATATTATAAGGTCCTAAGACCTTACAACAAGAAGATAAAATTAACTAGGTAGCTCCTACAAAGTCAAAGAATTTTATACTGATAGGGTAGATAATGATAGCTTTCTCCTCCCATTTCTTCTAATAATGCTGTTACCACTTACAGGGTGTGGTTTGATATGATGGTAGAATAGGGCTGATCTTGGGAGGTATTATTAAATGAGTGTTTTTTAACTAAAAGGGTATTTTTAATTTTATATAATTTTTAAATTTATATAAACCTTTGTGAAGGTTTTAAATTTTATAATAAAGGAATTATACAATTCCTTTAATAATCTAGGCTTGAGATGTCACCTTCAGTACTCCTAAGATCTCAATTCAAATAGTGTTTCTAAGATCCTGTAAACCATACTGGTCTCTGTCTTCAATATGTTACCTTAAAATCTCCAGGAGTCCATACTTACTAATGAGGATGATTTAATGATAAGTAAAATTTGAATGCTAGTCTTGATCCTACTACTAATCAATACATACTTATGGGCAAGTCATCTCTTTGGGCCCAAATTTATACATCTATAAGATGGAAGGGTAAGTTAGTAAAGTCACCTACAGCTATAATTTCCTGTGATTTTACTATCCCAGACAGGGAACCTACCATCCACCTAACCGCCTCTGGTAAACCTGGAGCCATGGGTCACTACGAGTCAACCATTTTTCTGGAAAACTGAAAAATCTCTCAGAGGGTATAGTCTTCTATTAAGTGTTATCTCCAAAGCTCTCACTCCTGTAAAATAAGCTTAGTCCTAGGACTTAGGACTTAAAGGCCAGGTTCAGAGATGGGAAAGTTTACTGAATTAATTTGCATATTTAAATTTGTCACTAAATTGAAAGTAAAAGATACTAATTTTTTACATCAGCAGAAACAGGATGGTAAAACAAAAATCAGGGAAGCTCATTTCTTTGCATAGAATATAGCTGGAAAATATAGTGAAAAGAACATTAGATTTGAAAGCAGAAAACCTGAATTTGAGGCAAAAGTCTGTTTTAACTAGCTGCATTCTTGGAAACCCAGATGAACCTCTGTTTTCTCATCTGCCTACTGGGAAAAATAATGTCTGTACTATTCACTTCACAAGAGTTCTGAGAAACTTGAATGAGGCGATATAGGAGAAGAAAGCTTTGCAAAGTGAAAAACTCTTTGTAAATTTAAGAACTCACAGCTGATAACACCTAAATTACTTTATTTCTGTGAAAGTCTACAGTGTCCCTAGAAACAAGATTAAAGAAGTATATGAATAAAATCAACAACTAGTAAGAGAAAACAGGTACCGAATGAATGCACTTGACAAAGGAAATGGATTAAATCTAGGAAGACGTGATGAATATTAAGGGTTGATGAGCAACGATTACAATATGTTAGGCTGGTACGATAACACAAGAGTGGATATAAAGTAGACATTGACTATGAGAAGAATATTATATGTGAGAGGATTGAGTCACTGTTTTAATACTTAGTCCTTCTGTATAGTATTCTAAGAAAGAGAAATATGAAAGCATGGGAAAGAAAAATACTTAAAAATGTAAAAGAGCTATCAACAAATTATAGATAAGATGAAAAATACTTTGTAGGTAAACTCAGACATACTCTGAAAAATAGCACAGAACTGATAGGAAGTTCTTTATGTTATATTGTTCTTAGTACATGATATTAAAAGGAAAATGTCATAACAAGTGAACTTATTTATTTATTAAGAGAAATTAGGATTGAGTAAGTTCAAAATTCTGCTACATCCTCTAAGATCAATAAAAATGTTTGCCTTTCTGGGGTTAGAGAAGGAAGATGAAAAAATAAGGTCATACATACAAAAATATATAAGAGTTACATAATAAGTCAATATCTATGTGTCAGGAACTCAAAAAAGTTGATGGGTGCTTTACAAACATTACTTCAGCTAAATTCCATCTGAGTTTAAGTTCTGTTTAAGTTCTATTTTGCCCATGTCTATTTCCCCAGTATATAAAAGGTATTCAGAAAATATATATATTTTTTTGCTTACATTTTTAAAAAAAGATTTTATTGATTTGAGAGACAGAGAGAGAGAGAGCGAAAGAGAACAAGCATGGGGTGTGGCGGGAGGGGAGTGGCAGAGGAAGAAGAAGAAGCAGATACAGGGCTCAATCCCAGACCCTGGGATCATGAACCGAACCGAAGGCAGATACTTAGCTAACAGCCACCCAGGTGCCCCACTCACATTTAATTTTCATTTTTTAAATGCTGCACAAGGCAATACTTTATTTATTTTTTTTATTTCATTATTTCTGTTTGCTGCTGTTATTTTATTTACTGAAAGAGGGATAAGCTTTTGTGACTTTTTCTTTTTCTTTTTTTCTATAGGTTGCCTTAAGATTTCTTAATATGGAATATTTAAAGAAGCTGAAGAGAAAAGGGGGGTTCGCAAAATTGCTTGAGGGGAAAAGGCAAGGTTGTATTGTTAATCATGTTCTATGGTGGGTGATCAACTGCATGTACAATTACATCCTCTAAATGCTCTAAGAAGAGAACACCCAAATTTAATTAAAACCTTAAGCACACCTGGTGGTGGGTATTAAGGAGGACATGCATTGCATGGAGCACTGGGTGTGGTGCATAAACAATGAATTTTGGAACACACATACAAAAAATTAAATTAAATTTTTAAAAGACCTTAAGCACAATTAATGAAGAAAATATTTTTTGAATGAATCAGATTTATGTGATTTCTTCTTCTTTTTTTAAAATATTTTATTTATTTATTTGAGAGAGAGACAGTGAGAGACAATATGAGCAAGGAGAAGGTCAGAGAGAGAAGCAGACTCCCCATGGAGCTGGGAGCCCGATATGGGACTCGATCCCGGGACTCCAGGATCATGACCTGAGCTGAAAGCAGTCGCTTAACCAACTGAGCCACCCAGGCACCTTAATTTCTTCTTTTTGGATATCAGCTTCCTCATCTAGGAAATGACAGGATGAATTGACCACAATATGGGCCCCAATAATTGTATAATGTTCTAAATGGTATTTTCCTTTAGGAAAAGATATTGCAAGTCCTTTCCAACCATCTGATAACTGAACAAGATCTGTACTTTCCCACTGCCATCTTTTGTTCATGGGGTTCCCTCCAAACCAATCCCCCACCTGTCCTAATCTTAAGGCATACTTACGAAAGACCATCCCAAATATCGCATTCTAAAATGATTCCATCTCAAATATTATGTCCCTTGTGCGATTTTTGCACATCTACTAGTCATATGGCATCTTCCTCAAATCCTGCATAACATCTTATGCAAGATGGGAAGTATGACATGAGTGAAAGACGAAGCTCTGAAATTCAACTGTCTAGATACAAATCTGGGCTCTACACTAGCTGTATAATCTGGACAAATCACCTAAACTTCTCTTTGTTACTTTCTCCTCTGTAAAATGGGAATATCTGCCTCAAGGAATTTTGTTAACAATTGAAAAAGATAATCTAACATAAGAGCTTCTCAGAGTCCTGGCATATACTGTGCATTCTGTAAATTATTGTTTCTCTTATAGCACTCAGAGAGAACAGAGATTTAAAAAACTAGTATACTTTTTCCCTTCTAATATACTACACATGCCTTATGGGTATAAGTGGGGTTCATTCATTTTTTTTAATCACCAGTCATAGTATAGTCCAATGTATACAATAGGGGCTCCATTTTCTTTAGTTATTGAGTTAAATAATTCCATTTTTTTAATATCTGAATTTTTAAAAGTGCCCTAACTCCAAGATGTAAATTAATATGTAACAGGACAACTGAAAAACTGCTTGGAACCTAAACTACAGCAATCATCTTAGACAAAGCAATAACTCCTTTCCACAATCTATTTCTCTTTATCACCCCTGCATAGCTACAGATATTCTAGCAAACATCCCCTACAAATACCCAAAAAGAGAGGACAGTGAGACAGCCACAGCAATTGATAGTTCTAGTGCCCCTTATCTCTCAATGCAATGTTCTCCTTGAAATGGAATTTGTTTCCTTTGAAAGTACAGAAAATTCTCCACCATTATAAATATTTCTTCTACCCCATTTTCCCTCTTTTCTCAGTCCAAATTCTAATTATAGGTATACTAGATTGTTTAGTATACATCACAGCTCTCAGATGTTCTTCTCTATATTTTTTTTACTTTTGGGTTTTTCTTTTTTTTTTATTTTAATCCCAATATAGTTAACATACCATGTTATATTCGTTTCAGGAGTAGAATACGCTAATTCAATTCTACATTTCTCAGTGCTCATGGTGGTAACAAAACTCTAAATCCCCTTTACCTATTAAACCCACCCTTCCACTCACCTCCCCTCTGGTAACCATCAGTTTGTTCTATATAGTTGAAAGTCTAGTTTTTGTTTTGTTTCTTTTTTACTTCATTTGTTTATTTTGTTTCTTAAATTCCATATATGAGTGACACCATATGGTATTTGTATTTCTCTGGCTGATTTATTTCACTTAGTATTATACTTTTTAGATCTATCCATTTTGCTGTAAATGTCAAGATTATATTTTTTTTAATGGCTCAGCAATATTCCATTGTATATCTATACTACTTCTTCTTTACCCATTCATCAATCAATGGACACTTGGGCTGCTACCATGTCTTAGCTACTGTGAATAATGTTGCAATAAACATAAAGGTGCATGTCTGTTTTTGTACTTTTTTGGGTAAATACTCGGTCGTGAAATTTCTGGATCATATGGTAGTTCTATATTTAATTTTTTGAGGAACCTCCATACTATTTTGTACAATGACTGCACCAGCTTACATTCCCACTAACATTGCGTGAGGGTTCCTTTTTATCCATATCCTCTCCAACATTTCCTGTTTATTGTGTTCCTAATTTTAGCCATTCTGACAGGTGTGAGGTGATATCTCACTGTGGTTTTGACTTGCATTTCCCAGATGATTAGTGATGTTCAGCATCTTTTCAGGTGTCTCTTGACCATCTGTATGTCTTCTTTGGGAAAATGTCTGTTCATGTCTTCTGCCCATTTTTTAATAGATTTGGTTTTTTAGTGTTGAGTTGTGCAAGTTCTTTTGTACATTCTGGATTCTATCCTTTTATCAGATATGCAATAGGCAAATATCTTATTTCATTCAATAGGTTGTCTTTTATTTTTGTTGATGGTTTCCTTTGCTGTGTAGAAGCTTTTATTTTGATATATTCCTCGTAGTTTATTTTTGTTTTTATTTCCTTTGCCTCAGGACATATCTAAAACATATGTTTTTAGGCCAATGTCAGAGATGTTACTGCCTGCTTTCTTCTACGATTTTTATGGTTTCGTGACTCAATTTTAGGTATCTCATACATTTTGAGTTTATTTTTGTGTATGGTGTAAGAAACTGGTCCAATTTCATTCTTTTGCAAGTAGATGTCCAGTTTTCTCAACACCATTTGTTGAAGAGACTTTTTTTTTTCCCCATTGCAAATTCTTGCCTCCTTTGTTGAAGACTAATTGACCATACAATCATGGATTTATTTTTGAGCTCTCTATTCTGTTCCATTGATCTATGTGTCTATTTTTGTGCCAGTACCATACTGTTTTGATTACTATAACTTTATACTGTGTCTTGAGATCTGGTATTGTGATATGTGCAGTTCTGTTTTTCAAGATTGCTTTAGCTGTTCAGGGTCTTTTGTGGTTCCATGAAACCTTTAACATCATTTGTTCTAGTTCTGTGAATAATACTTTTGGTATTTTTATAGGGATTGCATTATATCTATAAGTTGCTTGGGATCGCATGGCCATTTTAACAATATTTGTTCTTCTGTGAACATAAAATATCTTCCATTTCTTTATGTCATCTTCAATTTATTTTATCAATGTTTCATAATTTTTGAGAATGCAGTTCTTTCACCTCCATGATTAAATTTGTTTCTGTTTTATTCTTTTTAGTGCATTTGTACATGGGATTGTTTCCTAATTTCTTTCTACTACTTATTAGTGTATAGAAATGCAAGGGATATCTGTACAGTACTTTTGCATCCTGCGACCTTATGAATTCATGTGTTATTTCTAGCATTTTTTTTTTTTTGGTGGAGACCTTAGGGTTTCTATATATAGTAGCATCTCTTCTGCAAATAGTGAAAGTTTTAGTTCTTCCTTTTCAATTTGGATGCCATTTATTTATTTATTTATGTCTGATTGCCATGGCTAGGGCTTCCAACACTATGTTGAAATAAAGTGGTAAGAGTGAACATCCTTGTCTTGCTCTTGACGTTAGGGGAAAAGCTCTCAGTTTTTCCACACTGAATATGGTGTTAGTTGTGGGTTTTTTATATACGGCTTTCATTATGTTGAGGTATGCTTCCTCTAAACCTTCTTGTTGAGGGATTTTATCACGAACATATGCTGTACTTTGTCAAATGTTTTTTTCTGCATCTATTGGTACGATAGCATGGTTTTTATCCTTCCTCTTATTGATGTGATGTATCACATTTATTGATTTGCAAACACTGAACCACCCCTGCACCCTAGGAATAAACCCAATTTGATCATGGTGAATGGTTTTTTTAATGTATTGTTGGATCTGGTTTGCTAAATTTTTTTGAGGATTTTTGTACCTATGTTCATCAGACATACTGGTCTGTAGTTCTTTTTTATAGTCTCTTTACCTGGTTTTGGCCTCATAGAATGAACTTGGAAGTTTTGGGTTTTTTGTCTTGTTTTCCCTCTTCTAGTTTTTGGGATAGTTTGAGAAGAACATGTTAACTCTTCTTTAAATGTTTGTTAGAATTTACCTGTGAGCCATCTAGTTTTGAACTTTTGTTTCTTGGGAAATTTTTTATTATTGATTTAGTTTCCTTGCTGGTGATTGGTCTGTTCAAATTTTCTCTTTCTTCTTACTTTAGTTTTGCAAGGTTTTATGTTTCTCAGAATTTATCTATTTCTTCTATGTTGCCCAGTGTGTTGACATACAATTTTTCATAATATTCTCTTACAATTATTTGTATTTCTGTAGTGTCAGTTGTTCTTCCTCTTTTTTCACTTCTGATTTTATGGGAGGCCTCTTTCATTTTGTTTGATGAGTCTGACTATAGATTTCTCAATTTTGTTGATCTTTTCAAAGAACTGGCTACCGGCTTTATAGATCAGTTCTATTGGGGTTTTTTGTTTGTTTGTTTGTTTCTAAATCATTTATTTTTTTCTGCTTTAATCTTTATTATTTCCTTCCTTCCATTGGCTTTAGACTTTCTTTGTTGTTCTTTCTCTAGCTCCCTTAGGTGTAAGGTTAGATTGCTTACTTGAGATCTATCTTCCTTCTTGAGGTAGATCTGTATCTACCTCTATAAACTTTCCTCTTAGAACCACTTTAGCTGCATCCCAAAAGTTTTAGACCATTGTGTTTTCAGTTTCATTTGTCTCCATGTATTTTTTTTACTTCCTCTTTGACTTCCAGGTTCGCTCACTGATTGTCAGTAGCATTTTATTTAATCTTATGTATTTGTGTTTTTTCCAGATTTATTCTTGTGGTCAATTTATAGTTTCATAGTACTGTAGCTGAAAAAGATGTATGGTATGACTTTGATCTTCCGGAATTTGTTAACTTGTTTTGTGGCCTAATATATGACCTATTCTGGAGAATGTTGAATGAGTGAGAAAAATGTATATTCTACTGTTTTAGGAGGGAGTGTTCTGAATATATCTGTTAAATCCATCTGGGCCTATGAGTCATTCAAAGCTACTGTGTCCTTATTGAATTCTGGTTCTATGATCTAACCATTGATGTAAGTGAGATGTTAAAGTCCTCTATTATTATTGTAGGTTATCCCCTTTATGTTTGTTATTAACTATTTTAGGTATTGTGTGCTCCCATATTGGGTGCATAAATATTTACAATGATTTTATCTTCTTGTTGGATCCCCTTAATGATTATATAGTGTATGCTGGCAATTACTGTTTTAAAGTCTGTTTTGTCTAATGTTAAGTATTGCTACCCCAGTTTGCCTTTCACTTTCATCTGCATGGTAAATGTTTCTCCATCCCTTTACTTTCTCTTTTTTCTTTGTTTAGGTCTTATTTATATTCCAGTTAGTTAACATACAGTATAATATTAGTTTCAGGTGTAGACTATAGTGATTCAACACTTCCATACAACATCTCCCCACTTTCAATCTGCATTTGCCTTTGTGTGAATCTCTTAACTGAGTCTCTTGTATGCAGCATATAGATAGGCCTTATTTTTTTTATCCACTCCATCATCCTTTATCTTTTAATTGGAACATTATTCCATTTACATTCAAAGTAATTATTGATATGTATTTATTGCTACTTTGTTACTTGTTTTATGGTTGTTTTTGTAGTTCTGCTCTGTTCCATATTTCCCTTGCTCTCTTCTCTCAGGATAACTTGGCTTTCTTTAATGGTAACCTTGGATTCCATTTTCTTTTACTTTTGCATATCTATTACAGGGTTTTGATATGTGGTTACCATTAGGTTTGTATATAACACCTTATGCATATAGCAGTCTATATTAAGTTGATGGTTGCTTAAGTTTGAACCCATTCTTTATTTCTCTCCACCCATATTTTAGGTATATGGTGTCATACTTTATATCCTTTTATTTTGACTTGAGAAGATGTTTTTACAGATATACTTATTTTTACCATTCTTCTGTTTCCTTTCTTACTCCTACATATCATCTTTTCTTTCCACTCAAAGACCCCTTTAACATTTTGTGCAAGGCTGGTTTAGTGTCATGAATTCCTTTAACTTTTGTTTGTCTGGGAAACTGGTCACTTTTTCCTTCTTTTCTGAATGATAGCCTTGCTGGTTACAGCAGTGTTGGTGGCAAGGTTTTTTTTACTGCCAGTGCTTTGAATGTATCAAGCTACTCCTTTCTGCCCTTCAAAGTTTCTGCTAAAAAATCATCTGATACCCTTATGTGGTTTCCCTTGTAACCGTTTTCTTTCCTCTTGCTGCTTTAAAAATTCTTTTTATCACTACTTTTTGCCATTTTAATTACCATGTGTCTTAGTGTTCATGAACCTCCTAGGGTTGACTTTGTTGGGGGCTCTCTGTGTCTCCTGGACCTAGATTCCTGTTTCCTTCTCCAGATTTGAGATGTTTTTAGCTATTATTTCTTCACATGAATTCTCTGCCCCCCTTTCTCTCCTCCTTCTGGGATTTCTATAATGTGAGAATATTATTATGCTTGATTGTGTTGCTCACTTTCCTAAGTACATTTTCATTTTTCTTTCTCCTATTCACCTTGATTACATTCCATCACTCTGTCCTCCAAATCCCTCATCCATTTACTGCTTCCTCTGGTCTACTACTAATTCCACCTAGTGTATTTTTAATTTCATTTATTGAGTTCTCCATCACTGGTTTGTTCTTTTTTTCTGTTTTCCATCTCTTTGCTAAGGGTCTCACTGAGGTCCTCCACTCTTGAGAAAAGTCCATTGAGTATGTTTATGACCTTTAAATTCTCTACCATGCATATTATCATCTCCATTTTGTTTAGGTTTCTTACTATGATATTTGCCTTTTTCTTTTATTTGGGACATATTCCTGTCTCCTCATTTTTGTCTAACTCTCTGCATCTCTATGTGTCAGGAAAGTCAGCTACATCTCCTTCTCTTGAAAGTAATTGCTTTATGAAGAAGAGGTCCTGTAATGCCCTGCAGTGCAGTGTCCCCTATTCACTGGAACTTGGTGCTTCAGTGGTGTCTTCTATGTGTACTTCATGTGCCCTGCTATTGTGGCTGAGCCACTTTTGCCTTCAGTAAAGTCATTTGCAATGGCTCTCTTTGTCTGTGGGCAAGGTTAGGTTCCCATGTTGTTAGCAGTCAGTCTGGGGCTGTTTCAATCTTGAGTCAGATGAGGTGTTGCCAGAGATGCAGCAGCAATGAACTGTAGGAGAACAGAGGAGCCAACTTTGTAGTGCCATCAGGAGAGGATTTGCTGTTGCTGGGTTGAAGGGGGCTGATTGGCAGAAATATGGTGTGGTATTAGCAAGGTTTGCATGGGTCTGCTGTGGGAAGGGACTTGGAGCTGTGGCCTGCTGGAGTGTCTGCAGGAGAACAAATGGGTGAGATGCACTGTTTGCATCTTCGGTGTCAAGTGTTGGAATAACACTGATTCCCTCAAGTATCTCTGTGTTTATGCTTTGGTGTGGGGGAAGGAAATGGTGCCCACCATGTCCTTTGTTCCCAGAGAAGTCCCCCAATGATCCCTGTCCCTCCAGTACATGTTCTGAGAATAGTAAACAAATCTCTCCTGTATACCCCTAGCATTTTTCAAACTGATGCTTTCTATGCTGTATCTCCATATGACTGTTGGCTGTGCTGTCTCTTTAAAGAAGGGGACTCTGTTTCCTGTCAGCCTCTCCCATTAGTTTGCTGATTTTTAAAGTTCCAGGCCTTACGTACTGCTCATTGTAAGAACTCGTGACATAGGTCCCTCTGGTTTTCAGAGCCAAATGTTACAGGGATTTGTCTTCTCCATGCAGGCTCCCTGGTGTGAAAGTCTCTACTTTCTGTTTCTCTCCCCTCTCCATGCCCATGGCATCCTTTCTTCCCGTGAACAGTACACAAATCCACTTAACTCTTGACCCTGTCTCTACACTTCCTACCTTCTTTGATGTGGCCTCTTCTTTATGTTTAGCTGTAGAGAGTTTTTCTACCAGTCCTTAGGTATTTTCTGGATTATTTACACTAATGTGACTGTTATCTAGTTGTATTCATGGTTTGAAGTAAGCTTAGTGTCCTCCTACTCTGCCACCTTCCTGCTGTGCTTTAATTTTTTTAGAGAGTGTGTGTGCATGAGGCAGGGAGAGGTTGAAGAGAGAGGGAAAGAAAGAATCCCAAGCCAGTTCCATACCCAGTGTGGATACCAACACAGTGCTTGATCCTATGACCCTGAGATCATGACCTGAGCTGAAATCAAGATTTAGATGTTTAACCAACTGAGCTACCCAGGTGCCCCTGCTCTGCTTTATTTTCATTTAAAAAACAACTCTCTTTATGTTTCAGTTTGGGTAATTACTAATGATATATCTTCAAGTTCACTAGTTCTTTTATTTCCTGTGAGAAAAATCCATCAAAGGCATTTTTCATCTTTGTTACCATGTTTTTCTTTTTAAATTTCTAGTATTTCCATTTAACTTTTTAGTTTCTATCTCTGCTGAAATTCCCCTGTTTAATACTGCTTACAATTTCCAGTCAAGTCTTAAACATTTTAATTTTAGTTACTTGAAATCCCCTGCCTCATGGTTCAAATATCTGGGTCATCTCCGAATCTTGTTCTGCTAACTCTTTTGTTTCTTGACAGAAAATTGTTTGGTCCTTGCTTATGTGTGTATCTCATAAAATTTGACTGAATTCCAGACAATGTGTATAGAATTATACACTATGCTTGGAAGGCAGCTAAGCTCACCACATCTACTGAAAGTAATGGATATTTCTTTTTTTTCCTTTTTTTAAAATTAAATTTATTTCTTTTCAGCATAACTGTATTCATTATTTTTTCACCACACCCAGTATTCCATGCAATCCGTGCCCTCTATAATACCCACCACCTGGTACCCCAACCTCCCACTCCCCTGCCACTTCAAACCCCTCAGATTGTTTTTCAGAGTCCATAGTCTCTCATGATTCACCTCCCCTTCCAATTTCCCCCAACTCCCTTCTTCTCTCTAACTCCCCATGTCCTTCATGCTATTTGTTATGCTCCACAAATAAGTGAAACCATATGATAATTGACTCTCTCTGCTTGACTTATTTCACTCAGCATAATCTCTTCCAGTCCCATCCATGTTGTTACAAAAGTTGGGTATTCATCCTTTTTGATAGAGGCATAATACTCCATAGTGTATATGGACCACATTTTCCTTATCCATTCATCCATTAAAGGGCATCTTGGTTCTTTCCATAGCTTGGCGACCGTGGCCATTGCTGCTATAAACATTGGGGGTACAGATGGCCCTTCTTTTCACTACATCTGTATCTTTGGGGTAAATACCCAGGAGTGCAATGGCAGGGTCATAGGGAAGTTCTACTTTTAATTTCTTGAGGAAGGAGATGGATATTTCTATTCTAACCAACACATTCAGCAAAACAGAAGGTTCAAATGTCATCATGCTGGCTGGTCCCTTGCCCTCTATCCTGGAACATATAAAATATGAGGTGGTGCTTTTGTTGCCACCAAGTATTTTTATTTGGGGGTTTTCTTTGTCTTTGACTTTCAGCTGACAACCTCTGTTACATGCATATGTAAGAGACTGCAATAGTGGAAAAGTTCATATGGCATCAACCCAGGAGGACATAAGCATGCAACCTGGTCAACAAATTATAGTTCATCAAATCACAGAACATTCTTCTGGGAAAGAATTCCATAAGAATTTGTGACTTTCTATCAGACATATTTTATCATATTTTTTTTTTTTAATTTGGAAGGGCTGATTTTATTTTTTATTTTTATTTTTTTTAATTTTTTATTTTTTTATAAACATATATTTTTATCCCCAGGGGTACAGGTCTGTGAATCACCAGGTTTACACACTTCACAGCACTCACCAAAGCACATACCCTCCCCAATGTCCATAATCCCACCCCCTTCTCCCAAACCCCCTCCCCCCGGCAACCCTCAGTTTGTTTTGTGAGATTAAGAGTCACTTATGGTTTGTCTCCCTCCCAATCCCATCTTGTTTCATTTATTCTTCTTCTACCCACTTAAAGTTGAAGCAGATAGTGGAAACATTTTTTATTTATTTCTTACTTATTTTTTAAAAATTTTATCTATTTATTTGTCAGACAGAGATCACAAGTAGGCAGAGAGGCAGGCAGAGAGAGAGGAGGAAGCAGGCTCCCTGCTGAGCAGAGCACCTGATGTGGGGCTCAATCCCAGGACCCTGGGATCATGACCTGAGCCGAAGGCAGAGGCTTATCCCCTGAGCCACCCAGGTGCCCCAATAGTGGAAACTTTAAAAGCTATCTTTATTGTGAGTTTTAAATTTTAATTATCAACTTTAAAATTAAAAGTTTGTCACAAAATCCAATGAGAAGAGAGATGAGCAGAAAAGAGAAGAAAAGGAGAAAAGATAGATTGCTGTGTATCACCTAGAAAGACAAAGAATCACATTTTATTTGCATACTTTATGTTCTCCTAGATGCCTGGGTATAAATAGGGTTATTCTTAAAAAAAAAAAAAAAAAAAAGAACAACAGTATAAATTTTGTATGCACCAGATTACTTTTATTTTTAAAATAAGCAAATTAAAAATTAAAAATAAATAAAATAAGCAAATAATAATCCTTAAATTCTTTATACTTAATATGTAGAATTACTAACTATCAGAGACCAGTTGAAAATTTTTAGAGTATATGTAATCTAACATCACCCATTTGACATAGTGTAAGAAGAAACTTAGCTCCAGGGTGGGAGAAGGAGGTAAGTTAGTGACTTTGATAAAATGAAGTTTAATGATTATCTTTACACCTCATGGTCATAAATAACCCATGTCTAAGTTCTCTCTTGCCCACATCTGGAATATTATAGAATGGGGAAAAGCTGACTCAGAGCATGACATAAAATTCTTAATTATTAGCTATCTAAAAAATGTCTAGTCATTTTAAACATCAGAAAACTGTTATGCTGAAAATAAATTAAAAAAAAAGAAATCTCTGCTTTATTACTACTGGTTACATTTTTACTAACTGAGAATGAGTGTCTATTTTTAGGACAATTTATATTTTATAGGATTATAGAATATTTTGGCTGAAAGTACCCTTAAACTTTTAATCCTCTCTCAAGCTAAACTGATTCTCCATATCATACTGGAATCTTCTGTATAACATCCTTGCCTTGTGGTATCCTAGGTATTCACTTGGATACATTCCCTCTTTGAGAACTTTTGACTGTTAAAAAGGATTTCTTTAATTGTGTCAAACTTTATGTCCTTTTGATCTCTCTACCCACTATCCCTACCAAGAGTACTACATTTTAACAAAACATAAAATGTTTCTTATCTCCCCCTTCCATATGATAACCCTTCAGAGTTAGGAAGATGGTGAACACATGGCTTCTCCTCTCCAAGTAAAGCAGCTCTAATTTTTTTAGATATTGCTTATATGACATGTTTGGGAAGAGGTAAATTATAGTAGTAAAGAATACAGTCTTTGGCATCATACTCCAAAGGTTCAAATCCGATAACCACAACCTACTGACTGTGTGATATTTGAATACTTAATACCATTTCTGTATCTCATTTTCCCCATTTGTGAAAGATAAATGGGAATAGTACTGATTCCACCATACTGTCATAAAGATTGAAATAAATTATGTATCAAGCACTAGGGTAGATTGGACAATCATTGTTCCCAAATTTCATATACTCTGTCCCTATGTTCAAAGTATATTCATGCTCTTTTCCGTGTGTGCAGGGACTACCATTATAGTGGAGCATACTTCCTTGTCCCATTGATAATGGGTTTAGCCAAATGATTTGCTTTAGCCAATGTAATGTTAGCAGAAGTGACATCATCATGCTTGCATGGTCTGCTTGCTTTATTGTGCTCTGATGATCTTCTATATGAAGAATATGCCCCCCAGGGAGTCACTTATCCAAGAAAACTAAGAAAACACACACAACAAACTTGAACCCAACCTGCAGTCAGAAGCCAAGCCTCACCTATCTCAGCTAAGTCTAGTAGAACCACAACTGTTTCATAGCCTTTGACCAGGGAAAAAATTTTTTTTGGTGTAAGCCATTGAGACTTTGAGCTTGTCTGTTATAGTGCTGATCACCTATTGCCACAATAATGCTGCATAGTAAACCACATCAAAACTTAATAGCATACAACAATAAGCATTAATTTCTAGCTCTCTTGTCTATAGGTTGACTGGAGTTCAGTTGGTCTATACTGGTGTTGGCTGTGATTTGTTCCAAAAACTGCATATTGGGTATGAGCCTGCTCCAAATAAGTCCTATCCTCCTTAGACCAGCAACTACCCAAGGCATGTTCATTACACAGTAACAAGCAGGAGTCTAAGAGGGCAAACACAACTAAGAAAATACATGCAAAAACCTGGGCTTTTGCCTGTAACATGTACTAGCTGACCATTGGTCAAAGAAAATCATGTGCCCAAATCCAAAGTCAAGAAGAAGGGAAGCAAATTTATCCTCCTAATGGATTTGGGAGAGGGAGGAATGAGTATTTATGAAACAACAATCTAATCTACTACAGTTAAAGCAGCAAAAGCTCATGTAAGTTCTTAACAGAATTTTGGATACATAGAAACTGGTAAACAAATGCTAGTTACAATTAAGCATTATCAATGATTCAGGTTCTTCTCCATTTTTGTCACTCTGCTACAAATGCAATTTGTTACTGTTCCTCTCAATAATAAGATGCTGATGCAGAAAGCATCTGATCTGATAGAAGAGATTGTCACAGTTCTCATCCTAGGTACTTTTCTTACTATAAGCCAGCCTAGGCATTAGCATTTTTGGTACCCCATCACTTTCACCTAAAATCCTATTTTTCATACAGACTGATTCTCAAACATCTCTTCCCATTAAGTGATAAATAATTTGGCTATATGTATACTTAAGTCCATCTTGCTATATTTAGTTGCAGACTATTCAGATATTTTTAGATCCTGATTTTATCACCCTCATGGCACACATACACTCTCTATCTTCATCCAAGTCATTGAGGGAAATTTTATACTGAGAACATAAGAAAGAAGGACCCAACTGGACTGGATCTACCCAGGGAAGCTGTGGAATCCCTACCCATAAAAACAGAGCTGACAGCTTCCTGCATGAGTAGACCTCCTGAAAATACTAGCAATTCTATGACTTCATCATTCTTTCTGTGTTCTTCCTGAGCAGCTGCTCACAGCCTGTGCTGAAGCCATGAGACTGTGGGGAGAAAAGGGAGGAGGCCCAAATCTGGAAGCAAACAAAGTTGTGTTTCTGGGCAAGAACAGTGGGTCCTATAAGCTACCTTGAATAAAGGAGAAAACTATGGGATAATGAGAGTAGCAACAATAGCAGGGTACAAATCCTTACCTAGCATGGTAGGTAGACTTTCTGATGACAGTAAAGAGGATTGACCACTTAGGACTGGAAAGGCAAACTTAGGAATATCTGAAAAGGCAAACTCTAAAAACAGAACATTTTTCTCACAATTCACAGGACAGGAGCTTGTATTCATACTGATTTTGCCTTGCTGTTTTTATAAAAAGTGATACTTGAACATGGGGGGAAAAATCAATGGTACAAAGGACATATAGTGAAAAGATAAAGTCTCCCTCTTACCTCTACCCAATCCCTAGAGGTAACAATTGTTATTCAGGTTCTATAATAGCTCTGTATATTATTTCCATGGAATTACATGCACGTTTATAGATAGATAGGTAGATAGATAGATAGATAGATTTAATAATCAAAAGGAAGCACAGCATATAGAGTTATTTAATTTTGAATATTCATTTTGTATCTGGTAAGAGCAGAACATGTGATTTATACATATGAAGCTCCTAAGGTTCACAAAGGCTAAATGACTTGCCAAGATCATGAGCCTGTAAGAAGAAAACACAATACCTGATCTGAAAAGTCAGGCCTGGCGTAAGACTTAGTCCTAACAAACATGAGTTTATATAAAGGAAAAACAGTCACCATATTTATGCAGGGAAGATTTCCCAAATCTGTCAATAGGTTGTAGACATTTACAGGGGCAAAAACGTTACTTAGTTGTGACTGTGACCCAAATCCATGCCTTATAACCTTAGTCACACCATAGCAGCTTAAAGCAACTGATTTTTTTTTTTTCTTTTTGGTATGGGTTTTTTTTTCCTTTCTTTTTTTTTTCTTCACTTTGTGAATTGGGGATCTGGTATTTCTCAAACCCCTAAAATATTCTAACTGAAAACCATCCTAAGAAAAAGGAAATGTTTCTATTTGAAATCCTTAATTAAAACCACATTCATAATTCTAAGTATTTAAAGAGAAAGTTAAAGAAGAAATTTACTTTTGCACATCACAGAGATTATAATAAACACAGAACCTTGCCAAAAGACATGCCTCCAGCTGCACTGAAGAAACATCAGAGTAGCCCAGCACTACAGCTTCAGCAAGAGAAAGACTGAAGGCAAAATCGTGTACAGGAAGGCAAACAACCATAATGTAAAACTCATGTTCCCTGTTGGAATAGAATAATAGAATTCTGCAGAAATGCATCTTACACACACATACAGACACATACGTGCGCCTGCGTGTGCACACACACAGGCATGCACACATACGGAGCTACTATTGTTCTTCACTATTAACTCAACAATTGTCAGCTGTACATCTATTTTATTGAGGTCCACCAGGCCACAGATGTTTGCTCCATAAAGCCATTGCCAATTTGGGGACAAGCTCAATCAACTTGTGCCTGAAAATGACTCACATGGGTCTTTACACCACAGAGCTCATTACTTCAGGGATTTCCCAGAGCTCTACATTCCTGGCTGCCTGAATCAATAAGGGAATGTGTATTTATTTTGCCAGGATACACATCATGGTAGAAGGAAAAAACCCTTCAAAATTTCTGTAATTCCTAAGAAACATACTGCCTCAAATGCGGAATGATATACCTGTTAGAAAGAAATGTGGGTCCTTAACAGTCACCGATTGGAACAGGAATAATTCTTCCTGATGTGTCTATTTAAAATGTTCACAGTACATGCATTATTTATAAAAGTTTATATCAGAAGCAAGGAAGAAGTACTCTAGAGGAAATCAAGGACTAAGGAAACAGATGTCTGTAGAACACCTTAAAACAACTACTAAACACAGAGAGAAGTAAACAAGAACAAAAGTAAACAGAAAATGCTCAGGCACATTGTGGGAGAAAGGGCTATTTTTACCAACAACCATAACTTCCATTACTATTTACATGCAGTAACCTCCCATATCTTGCTAGCACCTGAGCTCCAGAAATGTGTATTCATTACCTTAACAACTCCACGTGGATATTCCATTGGCATTTCAAATGCAATGTCAAAAGTTGAACTTATCTTGCCATCCCTCAGATATATTTCTTCTTCAGAACTGTCTCTTCAGTAAAGGACTAAAGCATTCTTCCAGTTGCTGAAGACAGAAATAGGGAAATCATCTCTTTCTCGCTCTCTCCTTTCCTAGCTCTCTAGACATCCATCTCATTCATCTACTTCTGTCCCTCCCACTCTCATACTGTAATGAGACTCCATTTATCCATGGGGCATCTGCTTTAATCTCCTAATTGATCTCCCTGACACTTACCCATTCCAATTCATTCTTGACTTAGAGCAGGATGATCTTTTAATAATACAAAATTGATTCAATCTCTTCTTTGCTTAGAAAAACCAGCAGTGGTTTCCATTATTGCTGGGATAAAGCATCATTCTTAACATGACCCACAATCCTCTGCATTCTCTGATCCCTGCATCACTCTCTAGCGTCATCCTACTTCTCACCTGTCAACTACCTCTTTTTCCATTATAATCAAACTAAATGCTTATTTGCTGAGACATACTAGGATCTTTCTCACTTCTGGATCATTGAACTTTCTCCTTCTTCAGTTTGCAACATTTCATCACCCTTAACCAACCTGACCTACTTATTTCTTATTTATCCACCAGGAAAAAATTCCATGAGAACAAGCTGCCTACCTTGTGTTTTGTTCAGCCTGCCACCTAACACCCAGAACTATGCACATGATAGATGCTTAGTAAATATTTGTTGAATGAATAAATTAATCTCTTAGGTCTTGGAATAAATATCACTTCCTCAAGAAGACCTTTTATTATTCCCAGGGGAAAAAAATAGATCCCTTTACTATACACTCCTATAGTATCCTATACATGGGCTGTGACCTCAAAACTACTTCCAGGCAATAAGTTGAAGATATTTGTTTCCCTTGTCTCAGTGATCACAGTCCTCTGCTGCCTGTTGTTTAAGATCATAAACCTATCTATATTTTGTCCAGATTTTTAGTTGTTAAAGTCAAGAGCATAATTCTGGTTCTTAATTATTTCTCTTGGCTGAAAGTGGATGTTCTAATTTCAAATTATTTTCTTTTAAGATTTTATTTATTTATTTGAGAGAAAGAAAATGGGAGAGAGAGAGAGCATGAGAAGGGGGAGGGTCAGAGGGAGAAGCAGTCTCCCTGCTAAGCAGGGAGTCTGATGCAGAACTCGATCCTGGGACTCCAGGATCATGACCTGAGCCAAAGGCAGTTGCTTAACCAACTGAGCCATCCAGGAGCCCCAGATGTTCTAATTTTAAAAATTAGAACTCAAATACTTTCCTTTGTAATTATTACATGTTATCTTCTGTGGTACAGATTCTATTTTACCCTTGAAATTGGCCTTCTTCCCTTAATACCTTCTTAAACCTAGATGTTAATTTCCATTGGGTTAGGACTCTATTTCTGAATCACCAGGGCCCAGAGCAACATTTGAAATATGAACATTTTGAAACATTGAATAAATTAAAAGTTGAGTGAAAATTATTCCCAAAATACCCTCACTTACTGCATATCTGCTTTGGCAAATCACAATCCTACAAATAATTGCTACTCTGGTTTTGGAAGTGAAAAAAAATTGCACATTTAATTTTTGACTATTTCAATTCTTTATCAGTTTACTTTTCATAATGATTAAATACTGTTCATTTAATTTATCACGCTTCCTGCTTATGAAAAACAGCTAGCATTTGTTTTCAGCTATGATTTGCCAGGCACTATACTAATTCATTTAATCATCTCAACAAACTTATGAGATGTTATCTGTTATTATTCCCACTCAACTGATGAGAAAATGAGGCACAGAAAGATTAAGTGACTGATAAAATAACACAGCTAGAACACAAAGGAGCCACCATCTGAACAAGGACAACTTGACCATGTATACTTTTTATCACCACCTAAACTGCCTCCTTGTACTTTCTGCTTCCAAATAGGAATACAGATGGCTTATAATAAGACACCTATGAAATATTTTATTAAAATAAAATTTTTAAATAGAAGCCATAGTGATAGGAAGCTTGTAGTTCCTTAAAAATCTAATCTATGTTTCTGTAAAAGAATATCAATTTTAGTTCCAAGATTCCCATCACTTAAAAAGTAAAAAAAAGCTCAATGAGTCTCCAAATGAATTTTATTTTATAATAAAAGGAAGGATAGTAATTTATCTTCTAAAGGGAATTTATATAATAAATTCTTATGTAATAGATATTTAACAGTGAAATGGTGTTTTGTGGAATGGTTTTATAAAATATTCAATAGCATTCCCTATAATAAAACCATGTCCAATTAACTCCAGAGGTATAACAACAACAACAACAAAACCTCAATGAAACATATATTCAGGATAATAAGGAATGAGATTCAGATAAATATTCATCTGTTGGTTTTATCTGGTCTGAGACTAGAACCTGGAATTCATAGAAAGGCAGAAAGCATGTCCTTTGGCCCATCTTCTTCAAATCTTAATTATGCCAGCAATTTCAGGACAAAGCTCTCTAGTGAGAGCCTGCAGTAAAGATATTCTATGGCTATTGTTTGCAAGAAAATCCATATGCTTTAAATATTAATGTACAGCTGGAAAGTTTGCCATTTTATTATTAAAAACAAACAAAAAAAACCCAAAAATCTACCCTTAGTCTGCTTAGAGATGGGCTACAAGGTGGCTGAAAATAGGCTCAACATTTCCTTCAGAAAGTAAAATAGAAAAGTTGAATTTCAGCCAAGAAAATTCTATTAGTCTATGTACCAGTTATCTGCAATCATTCATTACTCAATAAATATTTATGGAGTTCTTATTAAGTTCCAGGCTATATATTAAGTCCACTGGTCAAAACTTTGGAAGTTTCACAGAACATTTGATTTGGGAGTCACTGCCTCTTGGTGGCTCAACCAGAACTGGTTAACTCACTTATAACTAATACTCTAGCACACTACTTTCCAAGTTGATTCATTCACCATCAAGATTTTAGTTATAATCTCCAACTACTTATGTTAGTATTTACTTAATATTTTCTCTATATTGAGCACTTTTTTAATTCTTAAATTTTAACATAAAATTAATTTCCTACTGCAATGGGAAAGTATTATCACTTGCCAAAAATAAGTATAATAGCTAACATTTATTGGGTACTTGTTAGTGCTTTCTATTATTTTAAGAAAGCACATTCGTTAGATCCATTTAATTTGAGAGCAAAGGGACACAGAGAAGTTAAGTAGCCTACCCAAGACCTCATAGCCAGTAGGTAGCAGAACTGGTATTTTTAATCCAAGCTAAGTAACTACAAAGCTTGTCTGCCAAACCACTATAATATACTGCTCTGTAAACACATTTACAAACAGAAAACAAAACAATGCTATTAAAATCTAATTATGTGATTCCTGGGAAGATGGCAGAGTAGGAGGTCCCCAAGCTCACCCCATCCCATGATATAACATATCATGTTAGATAACTATCAAATCATCCTAAATACCCCAGAAAATGACCCAAGACTCTCAAAACAAACTCTACAACTATATGTAGGAGAAGGCCACCAAAAAAAAAAAAAAAATGTGTAGAAAGGGCAAAGATGCAGTGAGGAGCTAAATGGAACATGGACTGTCTGGGGGAAGGAAGGACCCACCAGTGGAGAGAAGGGAGAGAAACAGATTATCATACTGGGAAGCCCACATGGGGAAGAAAAATCCCCATAACATTTGGCTTTGAAAACCAGGGGGATGAAATTTTGTGATTTCTTAAAACCAACAGGACTGAAAGCCTAGAATTTTAAAACTCAACAGGTTTGACCCTAGGAAAGATGGGAGGGTAAGAGTCCCTACCCTTAAAGAGACAGCACAATGAACAGCCTGTGGAGATACAATATAAAAGAAGCAGTTGGAAAAATGCTTAGGGCATATGGAAAGAAAGTTATTTACAAATCAAAGACTATATCCCAGAAGGACAGGGGTCTTTGGGAGACTCCTCTAGGAAAAAAGGAGCTTGTGGACACAATTTCCCTCCCCCTCCACCAACATAAACACAGGGCCATCTGCAGGAAACAGTGTAGTACCAACATTCACTACCTAGCTCGCTTACACTGTGCCCTACCCCCTCACAGCCTACCCCACTGCTATCCCCTCATGCTGGCTTCTGTGGATCTGCCCCTTCCAGACAGGTCTGCCTCAGTTCTGGTGCTAGAGGACCCCTCCCGCAGAGGACCTGAGGCACACAAACCTTGGTAATACCACACACCACCTCACCTACCCTATGCACATTCCAGATCTGCTCCCTCCAATACTCTCTTGGTTAGAGCTCATTCAAACCTGGGGCATAAGCCTGATAGTGTGCAAGCAGCCCCAACAGGAGCCAGCACCTCACCAAAGTGAGTCCTTCCCTGGGAAGAAGGAAAGATAACCACATCCATCAGTCAGAATGCAGCCCTGGAGTGGGTTGGGGGCAGACAGCTGGTCTAATTGCAGGCCTAGCCTACCAATAAAAGCTACTCAGGAGAAAACACAGAAAGCAGCTGGCAGTTTGGTGCTACTGCACTTCTGGACAACACCTGCTCTGACTCAACTAAAGCCCAAGGCAGCCCCAGACTGGTCCATTAACTGGACCACTAAACACAAAAGGACCAGCCCCAGACTGGTCCACTAACTGGACCACTAACCACAAAAGGACCAAACACTGCCAACAAACAGGAAAGATAGCCACAGTAGATGACTAGACTGAAGGCAAAAGTGGTTTAGCCACAACAACAGTTTGCATGCAATACACATATAAGACATCCCTGAAGTGCCAGTTTCCAGCAAACAGGGGACATTACAAATGCCGGGCAGAACTTCTTTTCATAAGGTCACTATTTTCAAGGGCAAGAGACAGAGCTGACTCTCCTAACAGAGAAACAGAGAGACAGACAAAATGAGGAAACAGGAATATGTCACAAATGAAAGAACAGGACAAAATCACAGCAAGAGACCAATAAGTAATATTGCCTGATAGACAATACAAATAATGATTCATAAAGATATTCATTGAACTTGAGAAAAGAGATGAAGACATGAATGAGACCCTTAACAAAGAGAAAAAAAAGAACCAATCTGAGAGGAAGAATACAATAAACAAAACTAAAACTATACTAGATTGAATAAATGGTAAACTAGAGGAAGCAAAAAAACAAACTGGTGGTATAGAGGACAGAGTAATGGAAAGTAATTAAGATGAGCAGGTAATAGAAAAAAAATATGCAAACTGAGAATAGAGTTAGTGAACTCAGCAACTCAATCAATGATATTTACATATTATAACATTCACATTATAGGAATCCCACAAGAAGAGAGAGAAAATGGGGCAAAAATTTTGTTTGAAGAAAAAAGTAACAGAGACAGGAATAGCAGTTGAGTAGGAGGACTGTAGGCTTGTCTTATCCCACAAACACAACTAGATAACTATTGAATCATCCTAAATACCCCAGAAATCAATCTGAAGACTGATAGAACTCCACAACGAAGGGAGAGAAGAGACCACATCAAAGAAGGAAGAGAGTGCAGAGATGTGGTTGAGGGGAGAACCTGATCCTGGCTGCTGAGGAGGGGAGGGAGTCATGGTCATGAAGAAAGGTAAGAAAGAGACAAGCACAAGGGGACACACAAGAAATTTACCCATAGCCACTGGCTTGGGAAATGAACAAAGGTGAATTTTATGAATCCTTGCAATCAGCATGGTTTATAGCCTGGAGTTTTAAAGGTCAGGAAGCTTGGCTGGGTTAGAGTCTGGAGGGCACTGTGCTGCTCTTTGGAGACAAGGCAGGAAAACAGTCTGTAGGACATTCAGTGATGTAAGAGTGATCTGAAGAGCCCCTAAAGCACAAAGTGGGGAGATAATCTGCTCTTCCCGGTGCATGCCCCTGAGAGTCAGCATTTAGGGACAGACATCTCCAGGAACAAAGGAGCTGGATGGCACCACTTGCTCCCATACACTTCAGCATAAATACAAGCAGGAAGCAGCACAGGACAGACACCGGCTACCTAACTTGTTTACACTAAACCCCATCATCCCCTGCACTCTGCTAGAATGGCCCTTTACAGTCATGCCTACTTCACTCCCAGGATAGCAGGCCTTTCCACCAGAAGGCAAGCACAAACTCCTATGCACACCATGTCTCCCAAACACAGAGTTTTACAGGGCCTCAGTTCTGATGCAGGTAGTAATAGGTCTCATTTCAGAAGCAGACCAGGACTCATCTAGTTAAAACTCACCATAATCAGGCCAGGGACCAAACACTGTTCAAAGCAGGCAAAGAGAGCTTCTGCAGATGACTGACCTGAAGGATAGACTCCAGAACACACCACCAGAATACACACTGCACACACCAAAGGCACTCCCGTAAGTGCAAGGCCCTGGGCACTGACCTCCTCATCATAAGGCCTTTACTTTCAAGAGTATCAGACATAACTCACTTTTCTAACACAGAGAAGCAGGCAGAGACTTAGACAGAATGAGAAGACAGAGGAATTTATCCCAAATGAAAGAAGATAAGGCCATAGTCAGAGATCTAAGTAAAAGTAAAACAAAACAAAACAAAACAAAAACACAAAAATAAGTAATATGTCTGATGGACAATTTAAAAAACAGTCATAAGGATACTCACTGGTCTTGAGAAAAGCATGAAAGATATCAGTGAGACCCTTACCAGAGAGACAAAAGAGTTAAAAAAGGAATCAATCAGAGGTGAGTGCAACAAACAAGATCAGAAAGAAACTTGATGCAATGAACAGCAGACTGGAAGAAGCAGAGGAAGGAATTAATGATCTAAAAGACGAAGTAATGGAAAGCAATGAAGCTGACCAAAAGAGAGAAAGAAGAATTATGCAAAATGAGAATAGACTTAGGGAACTCAGTGACTCCATCAAACGTAATAACATTCATATTATAGGAGTCCCAGAAGAGGAGAGAGAAAAGCAGGCAGAAAATTTATTTGAAGAAATAATAGCTGAAAACATTGCTAATCTGGAGTAGGAAACAGACATCTAGATGAGGAAGACACAGAGAACTCCCATCAAAATCAACAAAAGCAAGCTCACACCAAGACATAGTGTAATTAAATTTGCAAGATATAGTCATAAAGAAAAATTTGTTAATAGCAGTAAGACAAAAGAAGTCAATGAAATAAAAATCAAAACCCCAATGAGATACCACCTTTCACCGGTTAGAATGATTAAAAATTAACAAGTCAGGAAACAACAAATGTTGGCAAAGATGTGGAGAGAGGGGAATCCTCTTACACTGTTGGTGGGAATGCAAGCTGGTGCAGCCACTCTGGAAAACAGTATGGAGGTTCCTCACAATGTTAAAAAATAGAACTACCCTACGACCCAGCAATTGGATTACTAGGTATTTACCCAAAGATACAGATGGAGCGAAAAGAAAGGGCATGTGTACCCCAATGTTCATATCAGTGAAGTCCACAATAGCCAAACGATGGAAAGAGTCTAGATGTCCATCAACAGATCAACAGATTAAGAAGATGTGGTTCATATATACAATAGAATATTACACAGCCACCAGAAAGGATGAATATGTACTATTTGCATCAACATGGATGGAACTGGAGGGGATTATGCTAAGTGAAATAAGTCAATCAGAGAAAGACAATTATCATATAGTTACATTCATATGTGGAACATAAGGAATAGTGCAGAGGATCATAGGGGAAGGGAGGGAAAACTGAATGGGAAGAAATCAGAGAGGGAGACAAACCATGAAAGACTCTTAACTATGGGAAATAAACTAAATTTCATAGAAGAGAGGGGGTGGGGGGATAGGATAACCAGGCAATGAACATTAAGGAGGTCACGTCCTGTGATGAGCACTGAGTGTTATACATAACTAATGAATCACTGAACACATCAAAAACTAATGATGTACTGTATGTTGGCTAATTGAACATAATTAAAAAAAGAAAATCACTAACTTACAAAGGAAAATCCATAAGGCTGGCAAAATATTTTTCAACAGGAACTCTGCAGGATAGAAAGGAGTGGCATGATATTTTCAAAAGTGCTGAAAGGGATAAATCTGCAGCCAAGAATACTTGATTGAGCAAGGCCATCATTCAGAACAGAAAGAAAGATAGAGTCTCCCAGAGAAACAAAAATGAAAGGACTTTTTGACTCCTAAGCCAACTCTGCAAGAAATATTGAAGGGGGCTCTTTGAGTGGAAAGGAGAGACTAAAAGTAATGATATAAAGGCAGGAAACACAAAAGCAGTAAAAATGAATATTTCTATAAAAAATCAATCAAGGAACTCACACATAAAGGATATAAAATATAATAACATATACATAAACATGAGGAGGAGAAGAGAAAAGAATGGTTCCAAACTTAATTAGCCATCAACTTAATATAGACTGCTATATCCAGAAGATGTATTAAACAAACCTAATGGTAACCACAAATCAAAACCCACTAATAAACATGCAAGGAATAAAGAAAAAGAAATCCAAATATGTCACTGAAGAAAACCAGCAAACCATGAAAGAGACAACAATCTGAGAAAATCTCCAGCAACAGCCACAAAACAAGTAATACAGTACCAATGAATACATATCTATCAATAATTGGTTGGCATGTAAAATGGACTAAATGCTCCAATCAAAAGACATAGGATGTCAGAATGGATTCAAAAAATAAGATTCATAGATGTTGACTACAAAAGACTACTTTAAAGCCAAAGACACCTGCACATTGAAAGTGAGGGGATAGAGATCATTTATCATGCAAATGGATGTCAAAAGAAAGCCAGACCAGCAATATTTATATCGGACAAACTAGACTTTAAAACAAAGACTCTAATAAGAGACAAAAAGGACACTTTATGATCATTAAGGGGACAATCCAACAAGAAGATATAATTATTATAAATATTTCTGCATCCAAAATGGATGGGGAGGACCCAAATACATAAAACAGTTAATAACAAACATAAAATAAGCAATCAATGGTAATACAGTAATAGTAGAGCACTTTTAAACCCCACTTACAACAATAGATAGATCATACTAACATAAAATCGACAAGGAAACAGTGACTGTAATGACAGATGGATTTAGCACATACATTCAGAATGTTCTACCCTAAAACAGCAGAATGCATATTCTTCTCAAACACACACAGAGCATTCTCCAGGACAGATCACATATTAGCCCACAAAAGAGGCCTCAACAAATTCAAGACTGAAGTCAGACCATGCATCTTTTCTGACAACAATATTAGAAGTCAACTATAAGAAAGAACCTGGAAAAAAGAAAAACACAAATACATGAAGGTTAGATGGGTTAATGGGTGAAGCAGGAAATAAAAGAAGAATTAAAAAGTACATGGAAAAAAATGAAAATGAAAACACAATGGTCCAAAAGCTTTGGGCTGCAGCAAAAGTGGTTCTAAGAAGGAAGTTTAGAGCAATAGAGGTCTAACTCAAGAAGGAAGAAAAATATCAAATAAGCAAGCCAGCCTTTACCTAAAGAAGCTAGTAAAAGAAAAATAAACAAAGCCTAAATCCAGCAGCAGGAAGGAAATAATAAAAAGTAAAGCAGAAATAAATGATACAGAAACAAAAAAACCAATGGAACACATCAATGAAACAAGAGATGTTTCTTTGAAAAAAAAATCAATGAAATCGATACACTCCTAGCTAGACTTATTAAGAAAAAAAGAGAAAGGACCCAAGCAAATAAAATCACAAATGAGAGAGGAGAAATAACAAGCATCACAGAAATACAAATAATTGAAGAGAATACTATGAAAAATTATGCCAACAAATTGGACAACCTAGAAGAAATGGATAAATTTCTAGAAACATATAACCTCCCAAAACTGAAACAGGAAGAAATAGAAAATTTGAAAAGAGCCATTACCAGCAAGGAAATTGAATCAGTAATTTAAAAACTCCTAATAAATGAAAGTACAGGATCAAATGGCTCACAGGTGTAGTCCAACAAATGTTTAAAGAAAAGTTAATGCTTATTCTTCTTAAAATATTCAAAAAAATTGAAGAGAGAGTGCCTGCATGGCTAAGATTTTTTTTTCCCTTAAGACCAAGACCTAGTAATACCAACACTTCTGTGAATGTAGGGGGAAAAAGTATCTGGTTCTATATAGCCCCCCTATGGGGGGGGGTAAAAACTTATTTGGGTGTACTTCCTAACTTCTTTCCATGTAACTATGCTGGGATGCAGCCAAAAGGATTATGTTTTGCCTGCCCTTGACCACGAGTGGGGGCATACAAATTAGAAGTATATTTCCATGAGTCTCAAAGACTAGACCAGAAATAAATGATACAGAAATATATAATCAAAGGTATATAATCAAAATCCTACTAAATGAACATCTATGCTCTGCCTACACTTTCTCATGACAACAACACTGCAAAGTAGGTAGAATTATTCCCATAATATGAATATGGAAGCTGAGGTTGAAAGAAGTGAGATTACTTTCCTAGGGTCACTAAACTGTAAGTAGCAGGGCTAAAATGTATACATAGAAAGCCTTTTATTTTTTCCACTGCTTTACCCTTCTGAGAGGGTTTCTCTGGGGCACTGTGGCTTTGGCTCTGGCTGCTGCATAAAGCCAGCTTAAAGCCAGCTCCTAATCTTCATGTCTATACATCCTTCTGACTAAGGGTATCTCAGCTGCTCTGGTTGCCAATTAAATTATACATCCAACTTTGGGTTCTGATCAGTAAAAGGCAATATAACAAAAAGAGATAACATTGGATTCCTGGGTTCTACTTCATTTTCATTCAAATTCACAATTAACTGTTTATTCACCATATAATTCATTCCTTTCTGATAGTCTCCTAGATAATAAAATAACTATTCTTACTCTACACTTTAGTTGTGTTCTTCCTAATAAAATGTGAATTGTAAGAACTATTTTTTCCAAATCTGGAAAGTTAAATTTAAATTACAGCATTAAAAAAATCACACTTCTGAAAAATACTCATTCTCTCTTCTCCCTGTCTTGAAGCTCCACCTCGGGTTGCCTCAGGTTGTTTGTTGCTTTTATATGCTACTGATTTTCTAGTGTGATCACTGAATGTTAAGAGTTGGACGCTACCTCTTCAATATACTGAGGAAGGAAACAGGCCCAGAGGAAATGACTTGCCCAAGATCACACAAGTATTGAGGAAATGGCACCTTTATTTCAAACTTTCCATCATTGGTTCTCCTTGGGTACTGCCTTCTGAGCCTGTGAACAAACACTCACTGGTGGTAAATCTAAACCAATCTCAAACCAAGTTAGTAAAAAAAGCTTGTGACTAACGTACCTAATTACATTTGGAATAGAAAAACCAATCTTAATTACATTACAGTGAAGTTGATTTTCTTTTGATGAGACCTTAAAATAAGTGCCTGAAAGCTAGTTTCCCTAGACAAAAATGTTTAGCTTGATAACAACATTGCTGTGGTATAGGTCTGACCTCTAATACATACTTTAAAAGGATTAAAACTCATTTGGACATTAGAGTTCTAATACGTTTGTTTTTCAAAGATTCTTGCATATTCTTGCAAAATTTACAATAGAACAAGGAACAAAAATAAGAATAAGAATAATCAGACACTGCACTTAATATATGTTACCTTATTTTACTTCCAACAGGAATTCCTCCACAGCAGCTAGTACTTGGACAAAATTCTGGCATAACATATTTCTGTGTATCTTTTCTCTTCCAATGAATTTATTCCAAAATGTGTTAATTTTAAGCCACTCCTACTAGAGAATCAGATGTAACAAAAATACAGACATATAAAAAAATATTGATGTTCATTCCTTAATCTAATGATAAGACTACTTCTTCCAGGAAAGGCATAGAACTTAATTGAAATAAATATTTTATATGCTTAAAGTTTGGAGTGAAAATGCTTAAATAATAAAAGAAGATCATGCCTCCTAAGCAATACTGACTCTACTATCAAGGGTCTTTTTCTTTTTCTTTCTTTTTTTTTTTTGAGCTCTGTGATAGATGTAGACGTATAAATTTGCAGATAGGAGAGAGAACTGACCTCAATATCTTTGCATAATAAAGTGAGGAACTAAGGAGTCTCATGGAAAATCTGGTAAAGAAAGGAGCCAAGAAAGCTGAGGTATATGGATAAAAAATTTAAAAAGAAAATCTTTGATAGTAGCAAGCCTAAGGAGAAATTTTAAAGAAAAGAGATAACCTAACAGAGATTCTGAAGGTACTGGCTGTGGGACAAGTGATATAAACCGTCTCTTCTGCTCCTTCAGGAAATCTTCATCAAAATCTACATTGTTTGCTGGTGCTTTAGAGCCTGTGAATTTAGAGGAGGTGATGAGGAAGTTCTAATAGGTGCATACATCCATAACTTCAAAGAGACTGAATGTTGAATAGCTGACTTGGGGGTATTGGAGGGGGGCAGAAGACATTGTTGGGAAGTTTAAAAAAGTAAAAATGTTTGCAGAGCAGGAGTAGAAATGTTTGCCATGCTGTGTTGAAGTACATAAAGGAAACTATAAAAGGAAAACCAGTATTTAGAACTGTATGCTTAATTTGTTAGGAAAAATTAAGCTAAAATATGTAGGACAGGGGCTGAAAAAATATGCTTTGGCATGGACAGAACTAAGACCAGGAGAATTGGAAAATGTCTGCTCATTTCTGCAGTGTATATTAAATTAAGTCTATCTGTAATTTTTTTAATTATTGTTTTTGTGTTTCCATTCAAAGTATCCAAATTATTTTAACCTCTGGAACCATGGTGAAACCTGGACACAGAGCATACAACCTGAAAGGTGTTGAAAGTTTAGATGAAAGACTAGCTATAGAAAAATAAACATCCTCTTCATACCCATATTATTTGCAAATAAATAAATAAAGCATAACCAGCTTATGAGTATCTTGTTAAAACTTTAGGATGAAAAGAATTTGAAAAGTGTCTTGTGAGGCAGGCATCAATATCAAGATATACAAAGTAAAGAATTTTATAAAGATGTTTATAAAAGAGTTCTTAATCCTCTGGAGATGATTTTTGCATGAGTTCCTATATTTTCCATTCATAAGTCTTCTGCCACATGGTTTTTCAAAAATAAGGCTGGAGAAGAGATATTGTAAATATTCACTTATTCTATATAAAGGCTATATAATTATAATACATAGATACAGCCAAAACACATAAGGTAAAACCACATTTGCTTGGGTTAAATAAAAGTCATGCCAATCTAATCTAGTAGAATATATTTAAATAAAGATTTATTATTTTCGCATATGCCAAACCCCACATAAATTTACAGAACATTTATTATGTATAATGCCTTAACACTATGGCAACACATAATTTTTGGCAGAAGGAGCTAAAGGTATACAGAAGAGATGCATGCTAATGACTCTAATACAAAGCCTACTAAGAAAATTGCACTGCAGGAAAGCTCCTGCAGAACTAGGAAGATTCAAAGGAGACTAGAAGGGAAAGCATGGTTAATGTATTCAATGGAGCTAAAAACCTGAGTTCCTAACCCGTTACAGGCTTAGTGCTAGAATCTGAAATGGTGTGAAGAGTAAACTTCTCAGTGGATAAGAAAGGGAGATAAGGGGGGAGAAAGGGGTTTAATACTTGATGCAGAAGCAGCCAGGTATGGTTCCTGGAGTACTTCCTTAATTCTGCAGGGAATGGGAATAAGCCAAATGTTGTTATTTTTAAGCAGGGGAGTAACAGGATGAATCATGAATTTGGAAGATACAATAGTAAAACCAAGTGCTTAAAAAGAGTTTTAAATCATGGGTTGCATTTGCAATTACTCATATCCATATACAGACAGTATGGTCAGATCCTTTTCAGTCTTTTGCTTTCTGAAGAAGACAAGGCAAAGACTTATGGTTTTGGTTCCTCTGTAAATTTATACAGATACAAAGGAATGCTTCAGTGCTGACAGTCAAAACAGTCACAAATTAAGATATCAATCAATTTTCCTGTATCACAAAACCTACATCTACATAATCACCTCTGATTAATGTCCTATAGAATATAAGCATACAGTAAAAGTTAATTTCTTCAGGTCAAAGCTGGGAATCATATCAGCTAATTACTGCATAAGTTCCAGGGTTGGATCTCAATTGACATTAATTTCTTCAAGTCATTAGCCTCCTTTGTTTCTTCAGTGGGGAAAAAAATTGATACTACCTACTAGCTCTGTTACTGTGTGACATAACTAAATAACATTCGTAAAGAGGTCTAAGACATTGGTAAAGAGGTCTAAAGAGGCTGTTTAATTATTTATTATTAGCATCTCCCCATGCAGATGTTTCCGGTTTGAAAAACGTGAACCATGTGGACAACAACAGGATCCACAAATCTAGTAAATGAAATGCAAGAAGAATAGACAGAGAAGCATTATGAAAGCCAAGGGGTTGGGAAAGAAAACATCCAAGGTGCGGAAGGAGTTTAAAAAGTAAAATACAGGGGCGCCTGGGTGGCTCACTGGGTTAAAGCCTCTGCCTCAGCTCAGGTCATGATCCCAGGGTCCTGGGATTGAGGCCTGCATAGGGCTCTCTGCTCAGTGGGGAGCCTGCTTCCTCCACCCCCTGGCCTGCCTCTGTGCCTACTTGTGATCTCTGTCTGTTATGTAAATAAATAAAATCTTTTAAAAAAAGAAAAGTAAAATACGATTAATCCAAGAAATATTCATGAGGATGAGCTTTGAAGAAAAATAATTCGGCAGACCAGAAACTAATAGAAAGAGCATAAAGAGAGGAGGGGCAGAAATTATGCTGTCTTGGGGCGCCTGGGTGGCTCAGTGGGTTAAAGCCTCTGCTTTCGGCTCAGGTCATGATCCCAGGGTCCTGAGATCGAGCCCCACATGGGGCTCCCTGCTCAGCAGGGAGCCTGCTTCCTCCTCTCTCTCTGTCTGCCTCTCTGCCTACTTGTGATCTCTGTCTGTCAAATAAATAAATAAATCTTTAAAAAAAATAATAAAAGAAATTATGCTGTCTTGAAGACATAAAGGCAAAACCTATAAAGAAAAAGGTAAGAGAAGCTGTATGGAGGAGAGACGAAGTATTTGCCAAGTTTGGTGCAAAAGAATTCTTTGGAAAACAGGAAACATAAACCTTGGTGAAAGCAACATGACACAAGAAAAACTAACTGAGGCAATTTTGAAATGAAAACACACAAGAAGACCAGAAGCAAAAATTAATAAATAAATAGAGACAAACCTTTAATCAAACACACACATAAGTGCGTGCGAACGTGCACCCACGTACACACGTACACACACATCAGGATCAGTTCTAAAGAAAGCCCAACAGTATACTGTAATCAAGGCTGAAGAAAATTTAGTAAATAGAGTCCTCTTTCTGTTATCTCTACTTTTATTTTCCATTGAAATCTGTTGATGGAGTCTGATCACTTACAACCTCATAATTAAAGAAATTGTCTCAGAATAACTCAGTCATTATTCAGAAATCACCTTTTCTAAAGCCAGAAAAGTAAATATTTTTTTCTACCTATTGAAAATGATACTTTTAATTGACTATCCCAATTTTGGTACCGGGAAATTAAGGAAAAATACCAATGAGCTTCAATGAGAAACAAACCATGGTGGAATCACATAGATACTATCTCACCTCATAATTATCTATTGTGAACTTCAGTAAGTCAGTTAACTTCTCTGAGCTTCAGTTTTCTCGTCTATAAAATGGGACTGATAATACCCTTGGTTTGGGGAAGAAGAGGTATGTTAAACACAAATCTGGCACACATTAAGTGCTCAATTACCCTTTCCTTTTCTCCTCCTCCTCATACTGGCTGGCATAAACACTAAGACACATAAAATTCACTTATGTACATAAAAAAATACTTATCTACAGTCCATGGCCTTAGTAAATCTCTTGTTAACAGTGAACAAGGCATTTCTCAAAAACAAACAAAAAAACCCCAAAACACAAGGAATTGTGGGAAATCAGTTAAATTTGATACTTCTCTCAATCTGGAATTGCTTAAAAAATACGTAAAAACTAGTAATTTGGAGCCTATTCTCAGAATTAGTAATCTCACCAGTGATATCAGTGTCAGATCAATCACTTTCCCTGCTAAAACAACATAGATTTTTGTTTTAGATTTTGTTTCTCTTGCCCTTTTCACAATAAAAATTAACTGGAAATAAAGTTGGTTCGGTCTTATAGACTGGATTTATTTTAGTTTTAAACTTTTATTCTGGGGCTTACTCTGCAAAATTTATATTTGGTATCTGAGAGTAAGGACCAAGTGAGAACAAGAAAGAGAAGAAAGACACAAACAGCTGGATGGCAGCAAAGTACACTACAAAAGCACTAGCCCAGGGAATCAAGTGATCCCAGGTTGGTCTTGGACGTTACCTCACTCCTCTGAACCTCAATTTATTAATCAATAAGATGACATTCCAGGAGTTCCCTTCTGTTCTAACCATGGGGTAACCTTTTGCTTTTATTAAATTAACAAAGCTGAGCAGAGGGTGGTACAGGGGAAAGGGGAGTGCATAACCTAAGATTCTGTACTCTAATTAATAGCTTGTATGGACAAGACAGGGTGGAGAACTACTACAAATTAATGTAACTCTTTAGAAAAACAATTTAGTAAAATACATCCAGAATGTGACACTCCAGAATATGAAACTCACACAGTGGTTCCAAGTTGCAGTTCCTAGTTTTCAGAGTGGCATGGTTCTAATGCCCATTTAGTTTAGTTGTTTTACTACAGTTATTGTGTCTGTAAAATAAAGACGCTAATGTAATTATGGAAGGAGTTATTGTGAAGATTAAATTGAATTCAGGTTGTAGGCCTGCCCCCCCTGACAATCTGGCATATGGCAAGTACCAAAGGCATATGAGCTATTATTTTTTATTATGTTTTGACTCAATAAACTCATTCCTGGGTACTTATCCTTAAATAATTGTAAAGAAGAAACAAAGCATTTGATGTGATAATTTGTGATATCACTGAAAACAGCAGGGGAAAAAACTGCAAAAAAAATCTGAATGTTCAACAATTGAAAAGTGGAAAAAGTACTTAAAAGTAGTAAAAAACAGAATAAGAAGCTGTTGAAATTATTACTGTAAGGGGTAGTAATATTATGGGAAAATATGTATGGCACGGTATTAAGAAAGCATGATTCAAATTGCTTATATGTTATGATTTCAACTACATAAAAATGTGTATGTGTATATAGAAACTAGAAAAGAATAGAGAAAAGTGAAATGAGTTGGTATATTTCAATAAATTGAGTTATCATGTTATTCTTCCTTTTGGTATGGATAGTTTAAATTATTGACTTTCAGAAAATAAATAATGTAACTTACTACTGCTTTTCAAATGCTGGTGAATTATACTGCTAATGGACTTTAATTTTAATCTTCTTATTCTTTCACCACAATCCAATAGTATTAAAACTGAAGTCAGCAAAGTTGTAACATGTATAAAAAAATAATAATATAAACTTTGCAAAAATTACCATTCTATTGCATTCAAGAATGGATTTTTTAGGTAATCATGTGACAGTCCATAGTTTCTTTTAGACATTATAAAGATTTTCCTTAAATAAACTATATTTTTATTTTATTTTAAATTTTTATTTAAATTCTAGTCAGCTAACATACAATGTAATATTGGTTTCAGGAGTAGAATTTAGTGCTTCATCACTTCCATATAACACTCAGCGCTCATCATAACAAGTGTCCTCCTTAATACCCATCACTCATTTAGCCCATCCCCCATCCACCTCTTTCTATCAACCCTTCATTTGCTCTCTATCGTTAAGAGTCTCTTACAGTTTGCTCCCCTCTCTCTTTTTTTTTCTTCCCATATGTGCATCTGTTTCGTTTCTTAAATTTCACAAATGAGTGAGATCATATGGTATTTGTCTTTCTCTGACTTATTTCACTTAGCATAATATACTCTAGCTCCACCCATGTTGTTGCAAATGGCAAGATTTCATTCTTTTTGATGGCTGAGTAATATTCCATTATATGTATATATAATGGAATAGATAAAGAAGAGTGGTATGTATATACATACACATACCATATATACCATATATATACGTGTATACATGTACCATATATATATACACATATATATACACATATACACATACCATATATATACATATACACACATATATATGTGTGTATATGTATGTATACACATACCACTCTTCTTTATCCATTCATTAGTTGATGGACATTTGGGCTTTTTCCACAGTTTGGCTATTATTGATTAAAAACTTTTTTCAACATTAGTGGGGTATTGTTATAAAATGCATTTCTAAAATTAACTTGTAGACAAAAACAAACACATAAAACAAAAGTAAAGAAAAACCTTCCAAGTAAAGAATAACATTAATAAATGACACTTCTGGTTTATTGGGATATTAAAAAGAGTACTAAGCCCAGGATATCCTAATAGTTAGGTAGAATCTTACACAACTCCAAGCTGTGTGCACAGGGTGATTAGAGGGTATGCTTTTGACATGGCTATTTATTTTACTTGCTGCATTAAATTTTAAATTCTTCTGGTAACTCCATCAAAATATTTACTGCAAATATCAGTTGAATTCAGAAAACAACAACACAAATATCCAAATTAAGAGCCATAGTCAACAAAAACCATTTGAATAGTAGGTCACCACCATTTCAAAGTGATCTCACAAGAATAGAAGGATTAAGAAAAAACTAAGTAACTCAATAATTCAAACCACACAGAAACAGCGCAGCTGAAAGTCCATAGATGTGAAACATTTATTTCTAATGGACTCATGAAATGTAAGTAATGAATTAACAGTTGTTATATTCTTAAATCAAGAGTGTGAAGGCGGGTCACCTGAGAGGCTCAGTCAATTAATTAAGCATCTGCCTTTGGCTAAGGTCATGACCTCAAGGCATGATCTCAGGGTCCTGAGATTGAGCTCCAGGAGGGCCTCCCAGCTCAGCAGAGAGTCTGCTTCTTCCTCTGCCCCTTCCCACCCTCGTTCCTGCTTTCTCTCTCTCTCAAATAAATAAATGAAAAAGTCTTTAAAAAAAAAAAAACAGCGTGAAGGGGGGCGCCTGGGTGGCTCAGAGGGTTAAGGCCTCTGCCTTCGGCTCAGGTCATGATCTCAGGGTCCTGAGATCGAGCCCCGCATCAGGCTCTCTGCTCAGCAGGGAGCCTGCTTCCCTTCCTCTCTCTCTGCCTGCCTCTTTGCCTACTTGTGATCTCTGTCTGTCAAATAAATAAATAAAATCTTAAAAAAAAAAAAAAAGCGTGAAGGAATTATTTATACTTCTAACATGTGGTCATGAATCTTCCAAACACAAAACTAGATATGGGGAACATAAAGAAAAATGATGAGCAAAAAATTGAAAAATACTCTTGTCAAAATTAAGTGAAAGGAAAAGAAAAATGTAAATAAAATAAATGTTATCAGAAAATAAGAGAGGCCATAGGATTAGGTGCAATATATCTGTTGCATTATCCAAATCTTCACCTGTCAAAGGCTGAGACCTAGTTATAAAAAACAAGGCCCCATCACAATCCCAAAGATTCTAACTGGGCTTTGGAATAAATTTGGAATAAAAATTCTTTAATATTATCCTGACACAACCAAGTCCTTCTTTTTAATTCAGCAAACATTTATTAAGTGCTTATAATGTGCAAAGCATGAAAACAGTTATAGGAAGTTAACCAGAAATGAACAAATCTGAGCCTTTCTCTCCTGAGCTCCCAATTTATGAACTCTCAGACATTTCTTGAGCAGAAGAACCTTCTACTATCCTTCATAGATCTCTTTTGGAACAAATAAGATATTCACAACTGGGCCACTGCCTTTTCTGCTGAGTTGAGTTTCAGTCCCAACTACCAAAAACCACAAACTCATTCATCAACCAGTTAACTCTGTCTGACAACTAAAATAAATTGCCTTATGACAAATCTGTTTCCCCTGAATGATTTTAATTATCCCTGTAGCCAAGAATTGTGACTAACTTCTGTGACAGAAGTGAGAAGTACATTGTTGAAAAAGTCATTAACTCTTGTTTTTGGTGTTAAACCTTTGTAGAGCTGTTCTCTTTCTTGCAACAGGGAGGAAGGGGATCACTAACTTGGGTACTTACCAGATGCCATACCATAGTCTGAGTGCTTTATGTACATGTACATTATCTCATTTAACTCTTGCAAACAATATTATGAAGTAGGTATCATCATCATCATCATTTTTAGAATGAGGTTTAAAAGCACAAGTGACTGGTACATAGTCACAAAGCTAGTAAAGATAGTCCTTTCTCCTAAAGATGAAAGAGTATGCATTCCGGGGCGCCTGGGTGGCTCAGTGGGTTAAGCCGCTGCCTTCGGCTTGGGTCATGATCTCAGGATCCTGGGATCGAGCCCCGCATCGGGCTCTCTGCTCAGCGGGGAGCCTGCTTCCTCCTCTCTCTCTGTTTGCCTCTCTGCCTACTTGTGATCTCTGTCAAATAAATAAATAAAATCTTAAAAAAAAAAAAAGAGTATGCATTCCATGTAAACATGTGCATTGATAAAAGTCAAAATAAAAGACATGAGCTAAGACACCAAGTGCCTGAACTCCATTTCTGGTTCAGATAACAAATTAGATACCCTAAATATTACTTGGCCTGCATAAAAAAATTAAATTCTGAACAAAATATAAAAACATTTGAAAAATGCTGTGAATTGGTAAGAAAATAAGAGAAATCAAAGGGGGAAAATAGAGAATCCAGAGAGAAAAATGAGCACTGAAGCCAGAAGTCCTAGGAAAATCCATCAATGCCTAGAAACTTTGAGCACTGGTTTTATGATACTGCTGAGTAGAAGGACAAAAGAAAAAGTTCAGAGTTCCTCAATGCAGGGAATCAAACAAAAGATTCCAACATAAAGCTAGAGATCTCTAAGGCCTCCTCCACCATAAAATGATAAACTAGAAACAAAAAATTAAAACATCAAACAAAACATCAAAAAATTTTCTCATAGAAGTTGACAGCAGAGAAAACTGCATTTCTTAATATTGGCAAGAGACACAGATAAAGGGAAAACAATATTTTCTGAAAACATATGCCACAAATTTGACTTTTATGTAAGTATATAACCTAAATTCACATTAGTGGTATGGCTGAGAAAAGGAACCCCTCAGTCTTACAATTTATTTTAAAGTGGTCATGGTTGCTGGTACCCAAAGTTACCTGGTAAAACCACATTCCTGAATTGAAGACTTTTCCTTCAATTCAGGACTGAATCTCTCCTAATAAGTAACAACAGAAAACAAGGCACCATGAGCAAAAAGAAGCAAGAACAACAGATATTAGAATCAGACTAAAAAAGATTTCAGACATTATAATGATCAGGTACGGAATACGACAAAACCATATTTTCTATTTTTAAAGATGTAACACGGGATATTTTTAAAAGTGAAAAAATGAGGCAAATCTGAAAAAGAACCAAGAAGAACCTTAAGAAATTAAAAATGTTACCATTTATTTTTTAATTAATTAATTTATTTATTTTTAATTATTTTTTTAATATAAACATGTATTTTTATCCCCAGGGGTACAGGTCTGTGAATCGCCAGGTTTACACACTTCACAGCACTCACCAAAGCACATACCCTCCCCAATGTCCATAACCCCATTTAAATTAAAACTTAATAGAAAACTTACACAGAATAATAAGGCAAAAAAAATAATGAAATAAAAGACGAAGCTGAAGAAATCACCCAGAAAGATGCACAGGAAGTCAAAGGGATAAAAAATATATAAAAGAGAATTTAAGAGACAATCAACTTTGGGATGCCTGGGTGGCTCAGTGGGTTAAGCCTCTGCCTTTGGCTCAGGTCATGATCTCAGGGTCCTGGGATCAAGCCCCGCATCAGACTCTCTGCTCAGTGGGGAACCTGCTTCCTCCTCTCTCTCTGCCTGCTGCTCTGCCTACTTGTGACTTCTCTCTCTGTGTCCAATAAATAAGTAAAATCTTGAAAAAGAAAAAAAAGAGAGAGAGAGAGAGTGAAAATGAGCTTTGAATTAGAAGGCTAACATAAGTATAAAAAAACTCCAGAGGAAATAATGGACATAAAGAATAAGAAGCAATATTTTAAAAACTGGAAAATTCTCAGAATTGATGAAAACTTGAATTTG
Organism: Mustela nigripes; assembly: GCF_022355385.1. Lineage (NCBI taxonomy): Eukaryota > Metazoa > Chordata > Mammalia > Carnivora > Mustelidae > Mustela > Mustela nigripes. The sequence goes on from NC_081560.1 coordinate 163,050,932, forward strand.
CAGATTGAGGTATAGAAACAGTACCAAATAACATAAACAAAAAAATCTACACTAAGACACATCCTAATAAAACTACAAAACATCAAAGACAAAGAAATGATCTTAAAAGCAGCTAGAAAGAAAATAAAGATGGTATACATAGCAACAACAATTAAATTGATGTCTGACTTCTTGAAACAACAACTGAAGCCAAAAGATAGTGAAATAACACCTTAAAGTAATGAAAAAACAACTAGCTATCAATCCAGAATTATCTATAAAACAAAGCCCTTTTTCTTCAAAAATGAGGATGAAATAAAGACATCTAGAGGTAATAAAGAATTAAGAGTGTACCATCCATAGACAGGCATAGTCTCTGACAGTAAAACACTGATATTAAGAACAAAAAAAATTTAAAAAAATTAATTAGAAAAGCACCACATACAGAAATTAAAAAACAGAATTCTAATAGCTCAGAGTCAAGTAAGAAATTATAATAACCTAAAGAAGATACAGAAAATTAGATAAATAGGTGAGGTGATGGATGTGGTGGCAATTAACTAGATAGGGGGATACTTTCACAATGTGTATGTATATCAAATCCACCATAATGCACACTTTAAAAAAATGTTAAAATTTTGTCAATTATACTTCAATAAAGATGAACAGGAAAATAAAGGGAATTGAACAATAATTTTAAAAATACTGCTTATCAAAACAGGCACAATGTTTTAAATGCATTTACTGAGATCATTATTAACTATTTTCTATGATCACACTGTAAGAAACTCTCTTGTAGCCATAGAGTCCACATAGTTGAAAATTGGATTCAGAATCTAATCCTGTATGCTTTTAATTAACTTACCTCATGGGTAACTTACCTCTCTGTGTAAAGTTTAGCACATTGACTGAAAAAGTTCAGGAAAATTCAGATAATTCTAAGCAACCAAATATCCTAAACCCCACTCTGCCTATACAATCAACAAAAGCTCCACCTCTATGTTAGAGAAGGCCAGTCCTAACCTGCTTAGACTCACATATTGTGTCTCTTCAAAGTAATTTCCTTTTTCTCATGTTCCATCTAAATATCTCTCATTGCCCACAATAGATCCCAGCATATTTCCAGGTAGCAAACTGCAACATCAAACAAAGGAAAAGAAGGTTTTGCACACCAAAAATAATTGCTAATTATATATGTGTGAAAATTACATAGAGGGGAAATATTCTGAGGGTGCTAGATCAGGGAGAAAGAATTATACTTTTAAAAATAGATAATTTGTGGCTATAGGTGAATTTAACAGAAATTCTATATTCAATGCAATAGACTGTGCAGCAGAGACTAGTTCTAATCATAAGTTTGGTTGGCTGTCTAAAACCTGGGAAAATGATGATAGAGGAAAGGCACTGTTTGGATTAAATTGATAGCATTAAATTGTCTGTATTAGACAAGAGAAAAAAGGGGAGCATGGGTGGCTCAGTCAGTTGAGAATCTACTTGTTCCTCTACCTCTGTTCTTCCCACTCCCCAACCCCTCTCTTGAATGGGTAAAATTCTTTAAAAAAAAAAAAAAAAGGATGGGGAGAGAGAAAAAGGTTAGGGTTAGCTAAAATCAATAACCTAAGCTTCTACCTTAAGAAATTAGAGGAAGGACACCTGATGGACTCAGTTGGTTAAGTGTCTGCCTTCAGCTCAATTTCATGACTCTAGGACCCTGAGACTGAGCCTGCCTTGGGCTCCAGCTCAGTGAGGAGCCTGCTCCTCTCTTTTACCCCTCCCCCAACTTGTGCTCTCTCTTGTTCTCTCTCTCTAATAAATAAAATCTTTTTAAAAAAAAGAAAAAGAAATTATAGGAAGAAGAATTTAAGCCCAAAGCAAGCATAAGAAAATAATTAATAAAAAATCAGAACAAAAATATCAATGAAGTTGAAATTCAGAAAACAAAAGGGAAAAACAATGAAACTAAAGGCATGTTCTTTGAAAAGATCAATAAATTAATAAAATTTTAGCCAAGTTAACTAAGAAAAAAAGATAAGATATAAAATACTAATAGCAAAATGAAAAGAGGGGGAATCACTAGTAATCCAATGAACATCAAAAAGGTAATAGAAAAATAACACCAGGTAAAACTCTATGCACACAAATTTGATAATGTAAATGAAATAGACCAATTACTTGGAGGACACAAACTGCTAAAACCTACACAAAGAAAGATAGATAATCTGAGTAGGCCCGTATATGTTAAATAAATGGAACTGAGTATTAATGACCTTTTAAAAAAAGAAAGCATCAGACTCACATGGTTTCATGGTAATTTTACCAAACATCTAGAAAGAAATGATACCAATTCTCCAATCTCTCCCAGAAAACAGTAGAAAAGTCTTCCTAACTCATTCTGTGTGGCTACAGTACTTTAATATCTAAACCAGATAAAGACATTACCAAAAAGAAAAACTACAGACCAATATCTCTCATAAATATAGATGTAATACTTCTCAAAAACATATTAGCAAATGGATGCAGCACTGCATAAAAAGAAATATACACCATCCCAAGTAAGATTTATCCCAAGTAAGTGGGCTAGTTTAACACTTGAAAATCAATGTAATCCACCAGGTCAACATGCTAAAATATATGAATGTTTATAGCAGCTTAATTAATTAATTGGCATAACTGCCAAAAATTGGAAGCAACCAAGATGTCGTTCAAGAAGTGAATGTACAAACAAATATGGTACATCCATACAGTGGGGGATATTATTCATTTATAAAAAGAATTAAGTTATCAAGCCACAGAAAACATGGATGCAGCTTAGATGTATATTGCTAAGTGAAAGAAGTCAGTCTGAAAAGGCTGTGTACTATATGATTCCAAATATATGACATTCTGAAAAAGGCAAAGCTATCAAGATTGTAAAAAAATCAGTGGTTGCTCAGGGAAAGAGAGGGTGGGTTGAATATGAAGGTGACTCTTTTAAGGTGATGAAACTCTGTATGATACTGTAATGGTGGGTACAGGTCTATCCATTTAACAAAACCCATAGAACTTAGCACAAATGTTAGAAAATTTCATGTAAATTTTAGAAAACTATTGAGGAGGTCAGAAAATCCAGGAATGGAATGCAGAATGTGAGACTATAATTTAACTGTATTACAAATGTCTGAAACAACCTCACTGAAGGGAGTATGAGAAAGGGTGCTCTTTTACATAACTTAAATAATGAGTGGAATCTGTAAGACTGAAGGTAAGAGAAACCATACATACACACTGTAACATAGTTGATAAAGTTGTTCTCATGGGGACATGGGCTAATAATTCTGACACCATGATAGATAAACACCAGAAATGAACATTAACTAAATGGATGGATGATGGTGTGACACAGATTTCTGTCAGAAGGAAAGGTTACAGATAAACCAGGAGAGAAGGCTACAACAAAACATGTGGTAATGGATTAGATTCGGGATATCTTTATTATGTTTCTCTTAATATAAATAAAGTGTATTATATGAACATATCTATAGGTATGTGTATATGCATATATACATGTATATTTCCTTATTCTGTTGTTGGTAAGTCCTAGAAGCAAAACACCCCAGTAGCAAGAAGTGCATCAGGCACCCAGATCTTGGTTTCTAATACCATTCTCCAATAAAAGGAATGACAGCTTCTTGGAGAAATGACTGATTCTAGGCTGGAACAGGAAATACACAAGATAAGCCTGGAGTAACTCATAGTGCCAGAATGCAAGGAAGTGCCAAACACACACACACACACACACACATACACACACACACGACAATGATATGTCAAAGGATACAAAAGCCAACTGAAAGAGCTCCCACTGGCCAAAGCTGATAAATTTCAGCAATGAAATAGAGTAGTAGTGGATTATAACTCAAAGTATAAAATAAATATCCAACATCTCATACTAATATAAATGACTGAATAAATAAATGGGGAAAAGAGACTAATCTCTCATTCAGAATTCCAAATAATTTATATAGATATTCCACCCTCCAGAAGGTAGAGCATAACTCCTTATTCCTTAAACATGGGTTGTGAATAATGACTTACTTTCATAGGAAGAAAGGGGAGGGCGCCATGGGATGTAGTAAGTCTGCAGTGGAGAAACTGGACAAATACCACTTTGGCCAGGTGATCAAGGTCAACAACAGTGAGAGGTCATGTTAATAACATATACCTTTGATATTTTGTGAAGAAAGTGGCACTTTACTTCTGTGGTCCAAAAACACATAACCCCAATCAAATCATGAAAACAAAATCAAACGGATACAAATGAGGGACATTTTACAAAATACCTGACCACTGTTGAGGTTATCAAAACAAGGTAAATCTGAGAAACTTATAGTCAAGAGCTATAGCAAACATGACGACCAAATGTAATATGGTATCCTGGATACGATTCTGGAACAGAAACAGGACATTAGGTAAAAACTAAGGAAATCTGGGGGTATCTGGGTGGCTCAGTGAGTTAAGGCCTCTGCCTTCAGCTCAGGTCATGATCAAAGGGTCCTGGGATGCAGCCTCACATTGAGCTCTCTGCTCAGCAGGGAGCCTGCTTCCCTCTCTCTCTGCCTGCCTCTCTGCCTACTTGTGATCTCTCTCTGCCAAAATAAACAAACAAACAAAAACACTAAAAGGAAATATGAATAACACATGGACTTTATATAAAAGTAGTTTATTAGTATTGGTTCATTAATTGTAACAAAGGTACCATTATTAATGTAAGGAATAAACAAGGCCAGAAGGCTAGAATGATCCATGTGAATGATGATAATTATCATCATACTACTAGGGGAAAGTAGGTGGATACGGGAACTGTTAATATGAGAACTGTCAATTTTTCTGTAATTCTAAAACTGTTAGGAAAGTTTTAAAAAAATTTAAAGCATTCAGGCCATGAAAGTCAGATTTAGATTTTACATAGTAGGGGACATGAAGATAAATTAATAATTACATGTAATATTGGGTCCAGAATAAGATCCTGGAACAGAAAAATAAAGTTAATGGAAATATTGGTGAAATTTAAGTTGTACAAATGTCTGTTTCCTGGTTTTGATAATTGTACCATGGTAATATAAGATGTTAACATTAGGGTAAGTTGCTGGTAAGGTGAGGGCTATTCAAAATTCTATTATATTTGCAGCTTTATTTGTAAGTCTAAACTTTGTCCAAAATAAAAAGAAAAGAAAATCAGTTGGGTATATTTATGTGAGTCTATTTCTGGACTAATTATTATATCACATTGATCTATGTTTCTATCCTTTTGTCAATAATACACATTCTTGAGGACTAATAGTGATATAATAAACCCTGAAATTATGTAAACTGTTCCCCTAATTTTATTCTTCTTTGCAGAACTGTTTAAACAATTCTAGATCTTTTGCCTTTCCGTGGAAATTTTGGAAAATAATCTTGTCTATATCTACAAAAAATCTTGCTGAGATTTTGATAGTAATTTATATTAAACTTTTATATAAGCAATAATATAATAAATGAGAAGTTCCCAAAAATATATGAAAATTAAACAACATGCTTCTAAATAATCCATGGGTAAAAGAAAAAAAGACAAGGAAAATTACAAAACACTTTTTTACTGAATAAAAAAGAAAACAAAACATATCAAAATCTGTGGAATGCACATAAAGCAATTCTTAAAGGGAAAATTTATAGCTTTAAATGTTTCTATCAGAAAAAAGAAGAAAGATTTCAATGATACAAGTTCTATCCTAAGGTGATAAAAAGAAAATGTAAATTAAACTATAAGTAGATAGGAAGATATAAATCAAAATAAGAACAGAAATAAATGAAATTTTTAAAAAAGATTTTTAGAATAGAAAACATTAAATAAATCAAAATCTGGTTCATTGATCCTCTCTCTCTCTCTCTGCCTACTTGTGATCTCTGTCGAATAAATAAATAAAACCTTTAAAAAAGGGGGGGGGGGGCGCCTGGGTGGCTCAGCGGGTTAAAGCCTCTGCCTTCGGCTCCGGTCATGATCCCAGGGTTCTGGGATCAAGCCCCGCATCGGGCTCTCTGCTCAGCGGGAGCCTGCTTCCTCCTCTCTCTCTCTCTCTCTCTGCCTACTTGTGATCTCTGCCTGTCAAATAAATAAATAAAACCTTAAAAAAAATCTGGTTCATTGAAAATATAAATAAATAAACTTTAAATTAGACTGATCATGAAAAAGAATGAAAACACATGTTACCAACATCAGGAACAAAAAAGAGTCATCACTAGAGACCTTAGATATATATTAAAAAGATAAAAAGGGAATATTATGAACAACTACATACCAATTAATTTGATGATTTGACAATTTAGATTAAATGAAAGATTCCTTGAAAAGCACAAACTGTCAAAACTGACTCAAAAAGAAACTGAGGAGGAGGAGTCAAGATGGCGGAGAAGTAGCAGGGTGAGACTACTTCAGCTAGCAGGAGATCAGCTAGATAGCTTATCTAAAGATTGCAAACACCTACAAATCCATTGGCAAATCGAAGAGAAGAAGAACAGCAATTCTAGAAACAGAAAAACAACCACTTTCTGAAAGATAGGACTGGCAGAGAAGTGAATCCAAAGCAATGGGAAGATAGACCCGCGGGGGGAGGGGCCGGCTCCCCGCAAGCAGAAGAGCAATGGAGCACAAAAGCAGGACTTTTAAAAGTCTGTTCCGGGGGCGCCTGGGTGGCTCAGTGGATTAAGCCGCTGCCTTCGGCTCAGGTCATGATCTCGGGATCCTGGGATCAAGTCCCGCATCGGGCTCTCTGCTCAGCAGGGAGCCTGTTTCTCTCTCTCTCTCTCTCTCTCTCTCTGCCTGCCTCTCTGTCTACTTGTGATCTCTGTCTGTCAAATAAACAAATAAAATCTTTAAAAAAAAAAAGTCTGTTCCGCTGAGGGACATCACTCCAGAGGCTAAAACGGGGCAAGTCCGCGAGGGGTCAGCATGGCCTTAGGTCCCGCAGGGTCACAGAAGGATCGGGGGTTTCTGAGTGTCGCAGAGCTTACAGGTATTAGAATGGGGAAGCCGGCTACACAGACAGAGCTGACAGTGAGCTCACAGCTCGGGGTTACCTTGAACCAGTCGCAGACTCAGTGAGCTCGGAGCACAGCTGGAGGTCAGGCAGACGGGAGTTACTGGGCGCTGTTCTCTGAGGGCGCACTGAGGAGGAGTGGGGCCCCAGACGTTCAGCTCCTCCAGGCCGGAGACCAGGAGGCCGTCATTTGTATTCCTGTCCTATGGAACTCTATGGAAAGCGCTCAGGGAACAAAAGCTCCTGAAAGCAAACCCGAGCGGATTACTCAACCAGGCCCCTAGTAAGGGCTGTGCAATTCTGCCTGGGGCAAAGACACTAGAGAATCACTACAACAGGCCCCTCCCCCAGAAGATCAACAAGAAATCCAGCCAAGACCAAGTTCACCTACCAAGGAGTACAGTTTCAATACCAAGGAGAGCAGCAGAATTCCAGAGGAAGAGAAAGCAAAGCACGGAATTCATGGCTTTCTCCCTATGATTCTTTAGTCTTGCAGTTAATTTAATTTTTTTTTCATTTTTTTCTCTTCTGCTGCTAAAATTTTTTTTAACTTTTACCCTTTTCTTTTTTAACATTTTTTAACTAGTTTATCTAATATATATATTTTTTCTTTTTTATACTTTTCTTTATTCGTTTTCTTTTTTAAATTCTTTTCTTTTCTTTTTATTTTTCTTTCTTTATTTCTTTCTGAACCTCTTTTTATCCCCTTTCTCCCCCCTCATGATTTGGGATCTCTTCTGATTTGGTTAAAGCATATTTTCCTGGGGCTGTTGCCACCCTTTTAGTATTTTACTTGCTCCTTCATATACTCTTATCTGGACAAAATGACAAGGTGGAAAAATTCACCACCAAAAAAAGAACAAGAGGCTGTACCGAAGGCTAGGGACCTAATCAATACAGACATTGGTAATATGTCAGATCTAGAGTTCAAAATGACAATTCTCAAGGTTCTAGCCGGGCTCGAAAAAGGCATGGAAGATATTAGAGAAAACCTCTTGGTAGATATAAAAGCTCTTTCTGGAGAAATAAAAGAACTAAAATCTAACCAAGTTGAAATAAAAAAAGCTATTAATGAGGTGCAATAAAAAATGGAGGCTCTTACTGCTAGGATAAATGAGGCAGAAGAAAGACTTAGCAATATAGAAGACCAAATGACAGAGAATGAAAAAGCTAAGCAAAAGAGGGACAAACAGCTACTGGACCACGAGGGGAGAATTCGAGAGATAAGTGACACCATAAGACGAAACAACATTAGAATAATTAGGATTCCAGAAGAAGAAGAAAGAGAGAGGGGAGCAGAAGGTATACTGGAGAGAATTATTGAGGATAATTTCCCCAATATGGCAAAGGGAACAAGCATCAAAATTCAGGAGGTGCAGAGAATGCCCCTCAAAATTTATAAGAATAGGCCCACACCCCATCACCTAATAGTAAAATTTACAAGTCTTAGTGACAAAGAGAAAATCCTGAAAGCAGCCTGGGAAAAGAAGTCTGTAACATACAATGGTAAAATATTATATTGGCAGCAGACGTATGCACAGAGACCTGGCAGGCCAGACAGAGCTGGCATGATATATTCAGAGCACTAAACAAGAAAAATATGCAGCCAAGAATACTATATCAAGCTAGGCTATCATTGAAAATAGAAGGAGAGATTAAAATCTTCCAGGACAAACAAAAACTGAAAGAATTTGCAAACACCAAACCATCTCTACAGGAAATATTGAAAGGGGTCCTCTAAGCAAAGAGAGAACCTACAAGTGGTAGATCAGAAAGGAACAGAGACAATATACAATAACAGTCACCTTACAGGCAATACAATGGCACTAAATTCGTAAATCTCAATAGTTACCCTGAATGTTAATGGTCTAAATGCCCCAATCAAAAGACACAGGGTGGGGGGGCGACTGGGTGGCTCAGTGGTTTGGGCTGCTGCCTTCAGCTCGGGTCATGATCTCAGGGTCCTGGGATCGAGCCCCGCATCGGGCTCCCTGCTCCACAGGAAGCCTGCTTCCCTCTCTCTTTCTCTCTCTCTCTGCCTGCCTCTCTGCCTACTTGTGATCTCTGTCTGTCAAATAAATAAATAAAATCTTTAAAAAAAAAAATAAAAAAAAAAAGACACAGGGTATCAGAATGGATAAAAACAACAAAACCCATCTATATGTTGCCTACAAGAAACTCATTTTAAGACCGAAGACACCTCCAGATTTAAAGTGAGGGGGTGGAAAATAATTTACCATGATAATGGACATAAGAAGAAAGCAGGAGTGGCAATCTTTATATCAGATCAATTAGATTTTAAGCCAAAGACTATAATAAGAGATGAGAAAGGACACTGCATCATACTCAAAGGGTCTGTCCAACAAGAAGATCTAACAATTTTAAATATCTATGCCCCCAACGTGGGAGCAGCCAACTATATAAACCAATTAATAACAAAATCAAAGAAACACATCAACAATAATACAATAATAGTAGGAGACTTTAACATTCCCCTCACTGAAATGGATAGATCATCCAAGCAGAAGATAAACAAGGAAATAAAGGCCTTAAATGACACACTGGACCAGATGGACATCACAGATATATTCAGAACATTTCATCCCAAAGCAACAGAATACACATTCTTCTCTAGTGCACATGGAACATTCTCCAGACTAGATCACATCCTCAGTCCTAAATCAGGACTCAACCGGTATCAAAAGATTGGCATCATTCCCTGCATCTTTTCAGACCACAATGCTCTGCAGCTAGAACTCAACCACAAGAGGAAGTTTGGAAAGAACCCAAATACATGGAGACTAAACAGCATCCTTCTAAAGAATGAATGGGTCAACCAGGAAATTAAAGAATTGAAAAAAATCATGGAAACAAATGATAATGAAAACACAACTCTTCAAAATGTATAGGACACAACAAAAGCAGTCCTGAGAGGAAAATATATAGCGGTACAAGCCTTTCTCAAGAAACAAGAAAGGTCTCAAGTACACGATCTAACCCTACACCTAAAGGAGCTGGAGAAAGAACAAGAAAGAAAGCCTAAACCCAGCAGGAGAAGAGAAATCATAAAGATCAGAGCAGAAATCAATGAAATAGAAACCAAAAAATACAATAGAACAAATCAACGAAACTAGGAGTTGGTTCTTTGAAAGAATTAATAAAATTGATAACCCCCTGGCCAGACTTATCAAAAAGAAAAGAGAAAGGACCCAAATAAATAAAATCATGAATGAAAGGAGAGATCACAACTAACACCAAAGAAGTACAAACAATTATAAGAATATACTATGAGCAACTCTATGCCAACAAATTTGACAATCTGGAAGAAATGGATGCATTCCTAGAAACATATAAACTACCACAACTGAACCAGGAAGAAATAGAAAGCCTGAACAGACCCATAACCAGTAAGGATATTGAAACAGTCATTAAAAATCTCCAAACAAACAAAAGCCCAGGGCTAGACGGCTTCCCGGGGGAATTCTACCAAACATTTAAAGAAGAAATAATTCCTATTCTCCTAAAACTGTTCCAAAAACTAGAAATGGAAGGAAAACTTCCAAACTCGTTTTATGAGGCCAGCATCACCTTGATCCCAAAATCAGACAAGGGTCCCATCAAAAAAGAAAGCTACAGACCAATATCCTTGATGAACACAGATGCGAAAATTCTCACCAAAATACTAGCCAATAGGATTCAACAGTACATTAAAAGGATTATTCACCACGACCAAGTGGGATTTATTCCAGGGCTTCAAGGTTGGTTTAAGATCTGCAAATCAATCAATGTGATACAACTCATCAATAAAAGAAAGAACAAGAACCATATGATACTCTCAATAGATGCTGGAAAAGCATTTGACAAAGTACAGCATCCCTTCCTGATCAAAACTCTTCAAAGTGTAGGGATAGAGGGCACATACCTTGATATTATCAAAGCCATTTATGAATAACCCACCGCAAATATCATTCTCAATGAAGAAAAACTGAAAGCTTTTCCGCTAAGGTCAGGAACAAAGCAGGGATGTCCATTATCACCACTGCTATTCAACATAGTACTAGAAGTCCTAGCCTCAGCAATCAGACAACAAAAAAAATTAAAGACATCCAAATCGGCAAAGAAGAAGTCAAATTATCATTCTTTGCAGATGATATGATGCTTTATGTGGAAAACCCTAAAGACTCCACTCCGAATCTGCTAGAACGTGTACAGGAATTCAGTAAAGTGTCAGGATATAAAATCATCGCACAGAAATCAGTTGCATTTCTATACACCAACAACAAGACAGAAGAAAGAGAAATTAAGGAGTCCATCCCATTTACAATTGCACCCAAAACCAGGAGATACCTAGGAATAAACCTAACCAAAGAGGCACAGAATCTATATTCAGAAAACTATAAGGTACTCATGAAAGAAATTGAGGAAGACACAAAGAAATGGAAAAATGTTCCATGCTCCTAGATTGGAAGAATAAATATTGTGAAAATGTCTATGCTACCTAAAACAATCTACACATTTAATGCAATTCCTACAAAGTACCATCCATATTTTTCAAAGAAATGGAACAAATATTCCTAAAACATATATGGAACCAGAAAAGACCTCAAATAGCCAAAGGAATATTGAAAAAGAAAGCCAAAGTTGGTGGCTTCACAATTCCAGACTTCAAGCTCTATTACAAAGCTGTCATCATCAAGACAGCATGGTACTGGCACAAAAACAGACACATAGATCAATGGAACAGAATAGAGAGCCCAGAAATAGACCCTCAACTCTATAGTCAACTAATCTTCGACGAAGCAGGAAAGAATGTTCAGTGGAAAAAAAACAGCTTCTTCAATAAATGGTGTTGGGAAAATTAGACAGCCACATGCAGAAAAATGAATTTGGACCATTTCCTTATACCACACACAAAAATAGACTCAACATGGATGAAGGACCTCAATGTGAGAAAGGAATCCATCAAAATCCCTGAGGAGAACACAGGCAGCAACCTCTTCGACCTCAGCCACAGCAACATCTTCCTAGGAACATCGCCAAAAGCAAGGGAAGCAAGGGCAAAAATGAACTATTGGGACTTCATCAAGATCAAAAGCTTTTGCACAGCAAAGGAAACAGTTAACAAAACCAAAAGACAACTGACAGAATGGGAGAAGATATTTGCAAATGACAAATCAGATAAAGGAAGAGTGTCCAAAATCTATAAAGAACTTAGCAAACTCAACACCCAAAGAACAAATAATCCAATCAAGAAATGGGCAGAGGACATGAACAGACATTTCTGAAAAGAAGACATCCAGATGGCCAACAGATGCATGAAAAAGTGCTCCATATCACTCGGCATCAGGGAAATACACATCAAAACCACAATGAGTTATCACCTCACACCAGTCAGAATGGCTAAAATTAACAAGTCAGGAAATGACAGATGCTGGCAAGGATGCCGAGAAAGGGAAACCCCTTACACTGTTGGTGGGAATGCAAGCTTGTGCAACCACTCTGGAAAACAGCATGGAGGTTCCTCAAAATGTTGAAAATAGAACTGCCCTATGACTCAGCAATTGCACTACTGGGTATTTATCCTAAAGATACAAAGTAGTCATCCGAAGGGGCACGTGGACCCGAATGTTTATAGCAGCAATGTCCACAATAGCCAAACTATTAAGAACCTAGATGTCCATCAACAGATGAATGGATCAAGAAGATGTGGTATATATACACAATGGAATACTATGCAGCCATCAAAAGAAATGAAATCTTGCCATTTGCAACAACGTGGATGGAACTAGAGCGTATCATGCTTAGCGAAATAAGTCAAGTGGAGAAAGACAACTATCATGTGGTCTCCCTGATATGAGGAAGTGGTGATGCAACATGGGGGGTTAAGGGGGTAGGAGAAGAATAAATGAAACAAGATGGGATTGGGAGGGAGACAAACCATAAGTGACTCTTAATCTCATAAAACAAACTGAGGATTGCTGGTGGGAGGGGGGTTGGAAGAAGGGGGGACATTGGGGAGGGTATATGCTTTGGTGAGTGCTGTGAAGTGTGTAAACCTGGCGATTCACAGACCTGTACCCCTGGGGATAAAAATATATTATACGTTTATAAAAAATAAAAGATTTTTAAAAAAAGAAAAAAAAGAAACTGAAAATCTGCATAGCTCTAAATCTATTAAAGACTAATTTGTAACTTAAAAATTTCCCATAAGGAAAATTCCAGCAGCATATAAAACATACATCAAATGTATGTTTTATTTGCATACTTCATACATCATGATCCCATGAGGTTTATTCCAGGTACAAGGTATTTGAACATTTGAAGAAACAATCAATGTAATTAACCATATCAATAGATCAAGAACAAAAACTATAAAATCATCTCAATATATGCAAAAAAAATTGGCAGAACTCAACCCCCATTTATGATAAACACTCTCAGGAAAGTAAGAATAGAAGGAAAATTTTCAGTTTGATAAAAATCATTGATAAGTAATCTCCTGCTAATATCATGCTTTGATAAACTGAAAATTATAAAACATTACCATGAATTATTAAAGACCTAAATAACTGGAGAATATACCATGTTTATAGGTTGGAAGACTTAATATTGTTCTGATACAATTTCTCAAAAATTTATCAATAAATTCAGTGCAATTCCAATCAAAATACCAATAGGCTTCTCTTTTTTAAATAGAATTGAGGAAAAAAATAGAAATGAGGAAATACAAAGGACTCAGAATACTTAAATAATTTTTAAAATAACATACAGATGGTTATCAGAGGGGAGGATGGGTGAAATAGGTGATGAGGATTAAGGAGTACACTTCTCATGATGAGCTCTGGATGCTATATGGAATTGCTGAATCACTATATTATACACCCAAAACTAATACAACACTGTATGTTAACTGTACAGGAATTAAAATTAAAATAAATTTTACAAAGAGAAAAAAAGAAAAGAACAAAGTGGAGGTTTAATATCTCCTGATTTTAAGACTTACTTTAAAGCTAAATGTAATCAAGACTGTATGACATTGATATAAAGATTAAAAAATGGATAAATGAAATACAATAGAGAACCCAGAAATAAAACATATAAGGAAAGCTGATTTCAAGAAAAGTGTAGGGGTGCCTGGGTGGCTCAGTGGGTTAAGCCTCTGCCTTCAGCTCAGGTCATGATCTCAAGGTCCTGGGATCAAGCCCCACATTGGGCTCTCTGCTCATCAGGGAGCTTGTTTCCCCCTCTCTTTCTGCCTGCCTCTCTGCCTACTTATGATCTCCCTGTCAAATAAATAAATAAAATCTTTGGGGGAAAAAAAAAGAAAGGAAAAGTGTAAAGGCAATTCAGTGGAGAAAAGATAATCTTCTCAAAAACTTTTGCTGAAATACAGGTCCATCTGTAACACAAGTTTTGATCCATAATCTATATTTTCTACCACTAAAAAGACATCAACTCCACATGGATGATACACCTAAATGTAAAATCTCAAACCATAAAATTTGTACAAGAAAGCATGGAGAAAAACCTCTGTGTCTTGGGTTAAACAAACTTTGTGGTCCATGTGGTTTTTGTTCTAATTATTCAACCCTGCTGTTGTAGCTCAAATCAGTCATAGCTAATATATAAACAAGTAGTCATAGTGGTGCTCCAAAAAAAACGTTAAAGCCAGGAGCAGGCAACAGCCCAGATTTGGCCCATGAGCCCTAGAGAGAACACCAAAAAGCACAGTCTATAAAAAGGCAAATTGAGAAGTTAGACTTTGTCAAAATTTTAAAATTTTGCTTATTGAAAGACATCATCAAGATAATAAAAGACAAGTGACATACAGGGAGAAAAATATTTGCAAACCATTTAACTAATAGAGGACTTGTATCTACAGCACATAAAGAATTTTCAAGATTCAGTAATAAGAAAACAACCAACCAAACTTTAAACTTCAAACTTTAAAACATTTTAATAAACACTTTACCAAAGAAGATACATAGGATGGAAAATAAGCACAGGAAAAAGTGTTCAACATCATCAGTCATCAGGAAAATAAAGTTAAAACCATAAGAAGTACCACTACATACCAATATAATGGCTAAAAATGAAAGACTGCCTTTAACAGGTTTTGGTGAAGATGTAAAGGAATGGGGAACTCTCATATACAGCTGGTGGGAATGTAAAATAGTACAATCATTTAGAAAATATTTAGCAATTTCTTAAAAATTTTAGCATATATTAACCATGTGATTCAGCCTATATATTTATCCAAAAGAAATAAAAGCATATGAACAAAGACTTGTATAAAAATGTCCATAGTAGTTTTACTTATAATTGTAAAAAACTGGAAAAAAAAAAAGTCCATCAACAGATGAATGGATAAGCAAAGTGTGAGATAGTGAGACAATGGAACACCACTAGCAGTAAAAATGTATACTACCGCATGAATGCATATGAAAATAATTATGCTAAATGAAAGATGCCAAATAAAAACAGAGTACAAACTATAATATTCCATTTATATGCAATTCTAGAAAATGCAAACTAATCTAGAGTAATTAAAAGCAAATCAATGTTACCTGCACACAGAGCATAGGGCAGGAGGGAAAGAAGGAAAAGTTGTGAAAAGGCACAAGAAAAATTTTTGGGATAGTAAATATACATGTTCTTTATTTTGGTTGTAGTTACGGTTTCAAAGGCATCAAAGCATATCCAAACTTGCCAAGTTGAATATTTTAAATAGGTACAGTTATTGTATGTCAATTTACCCCCAACAAAGCTATTATAAAAAACACATAAAATGAGTTGCTACTAAATATTCATCAAAATGGGTAAAATTTACAATACTAAATGCTGGTAAAGATGCAGAACAACCGGAACTCTCATACACTGCTTATGGGAATGTAAAATGCTGAAAAGTTTAGCTGTTTCTTATATTTACCATACAACCCATGTATTCCACTCTGAGGTATTTACTGAAGAGAAAGAAAAACATAGTCAAAAAAGTTATGTGTCAATTATGCCTCAACAAAAAACTAAATAATAAAGTCCATGCAAAAGGGTATACATAAATATTCACAGCAGTTTTATTCATAATATCCAAAAATGTGAAACAACCATAAAGTACATCAACTAGTGAATAAATAAACTGTACTATATTCATATAGTACAATACTACTTAGCAATCAAAGGAATGAGTTACTGATACATGCAACAATATGAATGACTCTAAGAAGCACCATGCTGAGTAGAAAATATCAAACCCAACCTACAGTATGATTCTATTTATATGAAACTCTAAAGAAGACCAACCTAATCTATGGTGAGATAATCATATTAGCATTTGCTTGAAGATGGGGAAATAGAGGGTACACTGGGGAAGAGCACAAGGGCACTTTGGAGGCTTATGGAAATGTTTTATATCTTCATTTTGGTGGTGGTTACATGGTTGTATAAATTTGTCAAAATGTACAATTAAAATGAGAAAATTTGACTGTATGTTAATTTTACCTCAATACAGTTAATTTGGTGGGGGAAAAAAAATTTCCTCCAAGTGACTCCAGTATTGGGGAACTTTCTGAGCAAAGCTCATGTTCACTGTATGCAAATATCTTCTCTACAACAATCACCTACTCCTGAGTATTTCCCATGTCTGAAGTTAAAGAGTTACATAAGGCTGCCTTGTCCACTTCTTGACAGCTTTGTCAGAAAAAACTTCCCATGCTGAGTCTAAATATATTTCCCTCTAATGACCATATTTGGTCCAAATTCTGCCCTCTGTAGTTGCCTTAATATAATCTTTTTTGACAGCCCTTGAATATTCAAAAATACCTACTTGGGGACAGTACAGTAGAATTGTTGTAACATGGGCTCTGGGATCCAATACGCCTGGAATTTAAATCTGGTCATGTATATTATATACCAGTGATCTTGAGCAAGTTACTTAACCTCTCCAGGCCTCAAGTTTCCTCAGCCGTTAAATATTCATAGTAGTAGCACAATTCAGATTATGGGGATTAAGGAGATAATGCATGGAAAGCACTTCATAAAATACCTGGTGGTGTAGTACATCCTCACTTATTACCGGTTTTCCTTATCTTTCTTACCCAGGCTAATCAACACTATGTACCTCAATCTCTAAGACTAATTTCAGGACATTCCACATCTAGGTTGCCTGAAAATGCTCTGATTTGTTAATGTAAGCACAACCCAAGCAGTCATTAGTTATTTCTTTCAGCATTAAAGATGCCTCAGAATCTGAACCACCATCACAAAATGCTGCTGAAGAGGTATTAATTATGAGAGACAAACAATAGGGTGAGAGGATTAGAAAAGAAAGAGATTTGGGGTGAAGCATGACTTGAATATGATTTTGTAAACTAGAGAGTATATGAATAAAAGTGTGTTGACTGAAGTGAGAAATTAACTTGTGATCTTGGCTAGACTTTCCAGGGTCTTAATTTATTTTGTTTGATGAAGTGCTCTAAAAAAGAACTTTATTACTTCACATGGGAAGTCCTGCCTCATTTAAACCTACATACAACAAGCATGGCGTTGCAACCTAAGACTACTGCCATGTTAGGGAGCTGCCTGGAGATCATAGCAACCTCAATACCTAAGGTCTGGATAACAGTGTGAGTCAAAGCATGCTAAGCTGATGTTCTAGTCCTCCTTACATTTTGAATAACTTACATCTGCTCTCTAGACGTCAGTTTTCCTCTCTGTAAGCTGGAAGGGGGTAGTCTAATGACCCCCAAGGTCCTTTCTAACTTAAAACCTGTAACTTGGATTACACATGTGTATGCATTTGTTAAAACTCAATGAATATATACTTACTATTTGTACATTTCATTGTATGCAAATTTTGTGTGAAATGAAAAAAAATCCTCTATGCAAATAATAAGCTTTAATGATATGCATGCTAAAACATTTAAGGATGAGGTATACAGATTTCTTCGCAACTTGTGTTAAATGCACCAAAAAAAGATGAATGGGGGGCACTTGGGTGGCTCAGTAGGTTGAGCCTCTGCCTTTGGCCCAGGTCGTGATCCCAGGGTCCTGGGATCAAGCCCCGGGTCTGGCTCTCTGCTCAGCAGGGAGCCTGCTTCCCTTCCTCTCTCTCTACCTGCCTCTCTGCCTGCTTGTGATCTCTGTCTGTCAAATAAATAAAATCTTAAAAAAAAAAAAAAAGATGAATGGAGGAAGGGAGAGAGGGACAGGAGGAGAGAGAGAGAGAGAGAATAAAGCAAATATACAAAAATGTTAATGACAGAATCTACATGGTGAGTATATGTGTGTTCACAGTAAAATCCTGTCAACC
The DNA here is from genome assembly GCF_022355385.1 of Mustela nigripes. NCBI lineage: Eukaryota > Metazoa > Chordata > Mammalia > Carnivora > Mustelidae > Mustela > Mustela nigripes. Next base: position 163,069,274 of record NC_081560.1, read on the forward strand.
TGGCTCTACGTATAAAATTTTCCTTTAAAAATGTTGAAAATAAACAACAGTTAAGTAATTGTTTAAATATCAGAAAAAAATTCTCCATAGTGTTGATTCTTCTTACATGTTTATACCCTATAAACTCCTCACACATGGCAAGATTCTCTTCCTTAATCTTTTCCACATAGTTTCTTAGTCCCTTGTACAGAAAACAAGGCTAATAAAAGATAATAATAACGCATGTTGGCAAGGATATGAAGAAATTGAAACTCTTACACACTGCTGGTGAAAATGTAAAACAGTGAAGCCTCTTTGGAAAACAATCTCATAGTTCCTCAAATGTTTAAATACAGAGTAACCACATGTCTGACAGTTCTAGATATATACTCAAGAGAAATAAAAACATATGCCCTAAAAAACTTGATGCAACATGCATAATAGCATTATTCATAATAGTAAAAGGTGGAAACAACCTAAATATTCATCAGCTGATGAACGGATAAACAGATGTGGTAAATCCATATAACAAAATATTATTCAGCCATCATAAGGAATGAAGTTTTGATACATGCTACAATATGGATAAAACTTGAACACATTATGCTAAGTGAAGAAAAACAGTCACAAAAGACCATATATTATATTATTCCATTTATATGAAATGTCCAGAATAGGTAAATCTATAAGACACAGAAAGAAGGCTAGTGGTTCCCGAGGGCTGGGGAAGATGGGGTTTGGGAGATGACAGCTAGTGAATGCAGGTTTTCTTTTTGGAGTAGTGACAATGTTCTAAAATTGATTGTGGTGATAGATGCACACCTTTGTAAATATACCAGAAGTCACTGAATAGTATAAATGGGTGAATTATATGGCTTGGGAATTACACCTCATAAAGTTATTAAAAAAATAAAAATCAAGTCAAAGAATTTATCTAGTCCTCTACCCTGCATCCCTTTAGAACTGTGATCAGAAGTGGTCTCACTGACTCTTGTTTCTTGTGTTAGAGGCACTTAAAATTTTCTTATGTATTTCTGGGAGACTCTTCAGATTTTCTTTTGGGGTTTTATTTCACCTTTGTTCTTGAACTACAATAATTTTCTGAGGCTTTCCTGATTTCACTCACTCACTTGACAAATTTACAGAGTAGTTCCATTTTGTCAGACATTCTGTTAAGTACCCAAGATAAACAGTTAAAAAAAAGATGTGGTTCCTGCCCTCAAAAAGTTTACAGTCCACTAAAGGAGACAGATATGTAAACATATAATTAGGATATAAATCAACATGTACCATAATTTGAAGCATGTAAAAGTGTTCAGGGAGAACAGACTTTGCCATAAACTTAGAGTCAGACACCTTCAGTTAAGTGAAGTAGGTTTAATAGCTTTGCGATCTTAAGTAAGACATATAATTATCCTGTGTCCCAGTTTTTTAATTGTAAAAATGAAGAAAATACCACCCACCTCACAGGGTTATCATGATAATTAAATGCAAACATGATATGAAAGTATTTTTTAAACTATATATTATGGTATACCATGTCATGTCAATATTTTAGAAATAATTATTGCTTTATCTAACTTTCTTTGTAAATTAGTGAGGATAAAGTTAGTAATGTGCTCTAGGGTCTGAGAAAAAAATAATAAATACAATATTTCCCTATAAACTGAGAAGAACAGATGGAATTTTAATAGTTTCTGGAAGAAAGGAAATAGCTTGAAACATAATGATTTCAAGACTGACTGAGGAGATGGAGAATAACATGGAAGAAGTGTTAGAGCATGGTTGGAAAAGACAAAAACCAACTGAATAGTAAGCTTGAACAAAGCATAGGTGTGTAATAGAAAACACAGCCTTGAAGGCAGGGCTTTGAAAGTAAAGAGGAATTCTAGTGAGAGCTATGAGCATACACAATATTATTAATAACATGCATTTTCTTATGAAAAGTGAAAATGAAGTTACCTCAGTGAGCACAATACCCTCTCTTAGGATAATTTAAAAGATTTTATTTATTTATTTGACAGACAGAGATCACAAGTAGGCAGAGAGGCAGGCGGGGGGTGGGGGGGGGGGAAGCAGGCTTCCCGCTGAGCAGAGAGCCTGATGTGAGGCTCCATCCCAGGACCCTGGGATCATGTCCTGAGCCAAAGGCAGAGGCTTTAACCCACTGAGCCACCCAGGCGCCCTTAGGATAATTTAAACACGAAGTTCTAATGCAGTTCAAATCTCCTACAAGTGAAGACCAAAGCAGCTACACGCACAGACATAAGAACAATGTGTTTTCTGCATGATTTAGTATTTGCTTATCTTTACAATGGTGGCTTCTGGTAAAAACGGTGGATTCTCTGCACATTTTCTATTCCTCCCTAAGCTAAAGAAGAAGTTAACCAACAAATCTATATAAAGTAAATAAATCTTTAAAATGTAAGAGTAAGCTGGCTCTCCAAATTATCTATATTAGGCAAATTATTTAAATTATAACCTCAAAGAGTACTCTGTAACTTAAAAGAGTTAATAGTATTATTTGACATTTAATATTTCAATGTCCCAACTCTTAAGTGCTTATATTTCAATTTTAATCATATATAAATATAAAATATTTTCAAATTTTTTTTAACATTTAATACAGTATTGCCAATTCTTACTTCTCTGAACATGTAAGAGACAGGAAGAAAACAGAGATCACTAATAACATAAAATATACTATTATCATGGTTACCACAAGTACTTCTGATTGGATCCCAGCAACTGAGGGGTAAGAAAGAAAAAAAAAAACACTAGACTAAAACTTAGGAAAAGGAATAATTTTATTTAAATAACCTAGAGAAACATTTAAACATTCAGGCCCCAATGACTCCTATCCAGCAGTCTATATGCACGAAGGTAGCAACTATTACCCATTGCATTTAGTGGCCTTCCTTTGAAATTATTTCTTTCAGAGACAGGGGAAAGAGAGAAAGCCAATAGTATCAGAAATGAAAGTAAACTTGGAGTATAAAGGATATAGGTTAGATATAAAGATATTTGTCAATAATCAAAAGTGTTAGACTATTAGAACAACTTGCTAATGGAGGTAATTTATTCACTTAATATCATTTATAATAATTTGAGTTAGGAGCTATACAGTATGTCATATAAGATATTTAAGTATTTAATTCTCACAACAGTGGTATAAGGAAGGACTACTATTAAGCCCTTCTTACATATAAAGAAATCAAGGCTTATTAAAAATAAAGTAACTTGCGTCAAGATGACGGAAGAGTAGCAGAGTGAGATGAAATCAGGTCACAGGAGTTCAGTTAGATATTATCAAACCATTCCAAACACCTATAAACAGGAGATTGAAGAGAAGAAGAGCAGTAATTCTAGAAACAGAAAATGGACCACTTTCTGAAAGGTAGGACCGGCAGAGAAGTGAATCTAAAGCCATGGGAAGATAGACCTCAGGGAGGGGCAGGCTCCTGTCAAGTGGTGGAGGAATGGAGCACAAAATTTGAACTTTTAAAGGTCTGCTCCACTGAGGGACATCACTCCAGAAGCTAAGCGGGGTGAAGCCCTCACAGGGGCAGTGTAGTCTCAGGTCATGCGGGGTCAGAGAAGGATCAGGGGTCTCTGAGTGTAGCAGACCTCGCAAGTATCAGACATGGAGCCAAGGAAGAAGCTCTCAAATCAGGGTTACCTTAAACTGCGATCCCTGGCACAGTCAGACCACTGCTCTTCAACCAAAGACCCCACAAATGGCAGATCCAGGGAGACCCACCTTCATCCCCCAAAGAACAGAGCAGCAGCAATCTGCTGGGTTTGGAGACTCCAAACGGGGCATGTGCCAGAGACAGGAATGCTCAGTCACAGGCCAGGTGAGCTCAAGGGTGGCCGGAGACCAGGGAGACGGGAGTGAATGAGTGCTTTTCTCCAAGGGCGCACTGAGGAGTGGGGCTCTGAGCTCTCACCTCCTCCCCACCGGAAATTGGAAGGCCGCCATTTTCATTCCTGTTCTCCAGAGCTCTATGGAAAGCCTTTAGGGAACAAAAGCTCCAAAGAGTGAACCCGAGCAGATTACTTAGCCCAGCCCCTGGCAAGGGTGGCACAATTCTGCCTTGGGCAAAAGCATTTGACAAACACTACAACAGGCCCCTCCCCAAGGAGATCAGCAAGAATGTCAAGCCATGACCAACTCACTGATCGAGGAGAACAGCAGAATTCCAGAGGAGGGGAAAGCAAAGCATAGAATTCAAGGTTTTCTCCCAATGATTCCTTAGTCTTGCAAAGTTGAATTTTTAAAATTTTTTTTTCTTATTCTAATTTCTTTTACCTTTTCCTCTTTCCTCCTTTAACGTTTTTTAATCAGTTTATCTTAATACCACTATAAAAATATTTTTAAACCTACATTATTATAGTCATATTTTATCCTTCATTGTATCTAACTTTGTTTTTTGTATACAAATATGGTTTTTTCTTCCAAAGAATTTTTGGGCTGCAGTTTCTTCTAATAAATCAAAATATACCCAAAATATAGCACAGGGCTTTGTTCTAGTCTCCAGCCAGAGCAAATTCTCTCCACTTTCTTTTCTTTCTTTTTCCAATGAACTTATCAACTCCTTCTTTAAAAATATTTTAAATTTTTACCTTTACAGTCATATTCCATCCCTTCATTGTGTTTACCCGTATTTTTGTATATATATATATGTTTTTCTTTCTTTAAAATTAGATTGGCAGTAGACTTATCCACAGAGACCTGACAGCCCAGAAAGAACTGGCATGATATATTCAGAGCACTAAATGAGAAAAACATGCAGGCAATAATACTATATCTAGCTAGGCTATCATTGAAAATAGGAGAGATAAAAAGCTTCCAGGACAAGCAAAAACTAAAAGAATTTCTAAAAACCAAACCAGCTCTACAGGAAATATTAAAAGGGGTCCTCTAAACAAAGAGAGAAGCAAAAAATAGTAGACCGACCAGAAAGGAACAGAGACAATATACAGTAACAGTCACCTTGCAGGCAATACAATGGCACTAAATTCATACCTTTCAATAGTTACCCTGAATGTAAAAGGGCTAAATGCCCCAATCAAAAGACACATGGTATCAGAATGGATAAAAAACAAAACATATCAATATGCTGTCTACAAGAAACTTATTTTAAACCCAAAGACCCTAAAACTTATTTTAGACCCTAAGACCCTAAAACTTATTTACCATGCTAATGGACATTTAAAAAAAAAGCTGGGGTGGCAATACTTATATCAGATCAATTAGATTTTAAGCCCAAGACTATAATTAAGAGAAGAGGAAAGACACTATATCATTCTCAAAGGGTCTGTCCAATAAGAAGATCTAACTATTTTAAATATCTATGCTCCTAACATGGGAGGAGCCAACCATATAAACCAATTAATAACAAAATCAAAGAAACACATCAACAATAATACAATAATTATAGGGGATTTAACACCTCCCTCACTAAAATGGACAGATCATCCAAGCAAAAGACCAACAAGGAAATAAAGGCCTTAAATAACACACTGCACCAGATGGACTTCACAGATATATCCAGAACATTCCATCCCAAAGCAACAGAATACACATTCGTCTCTAGTGCACATGGAACATTCTCCAGAATAGATTACATCCTGGCTCACAAATCATGTCTCAACCAGTACCAAAAGACTGGGTTCATTCCCTGCATATTTTCAGACCGCAATGCTCTGAAACTAGAACTCAACCACAAGAGGAAAGTTGGAAAGAACCTAAATACATGGAGGCTAAAGAGCATCCTACTCAGGAATGAATGGGTCAACCAGGAAATTCAAGAAGAAATGAAAAAATTCATGGAAACAAATGATAATGAAAACACAACTCTTCAAAATCTGTGGGACACAGCAAATGTGGTCCTGAGAGGAAAAAATATAGAGCAGTACAAGCCTTTCTCAAGAAACAAGGAAGGTCTCAAATACACGACCTAAGCCTACACCTAAAGGAGCTGGAGAAAGAACAAGAAAGAAAGCCTAAACCCAGCAGGAGAAGAGAAATAATAAAGATCAGAGCAGAAATCAATGAAATAGAAACCCCCCAAAAAAAAGAACAAGGGCACCTGTGTGGCTCAGTGGGTTGGGCCTCTGCCTTTGGCTCGGGTCATGATCCCGGGGTCCTGGGATCAAGCCCCACATCGGGCCCTCTGCTCTGCGGGGAGCCTGCTTCCTCCTCTCTCTCTGCCTGCCTCTCTGCCTACTTGTGATCTCTGTCAGATAAATAAAGAAGAAATCTTAAAAAAAAAAAAAAACAATAGAACAAATCAATGAAACTAGGAGCCAGTTCTTTGAAAGAATTTGATAAACCCCTGGCCAGACTTATCAAAAAGAAAAGAGAAAGGACCCAAATAAATAAAATCATGAATGAAAGAGGAGAGATCACAACCAACACCAAAGAAATACAGGCAATTATAAGAACATATTATGAACAACTATACGCCAGCAAATTTGACAATCTGGAAGAAATGGATGCATTCTTAGAGATGTATAAACTACCACAACTGAACCAGGAAGAAATAGAAAACCTGAACACCCACATAACCAATAAGGAGATTGAAGCAGTCATCAAAAATCTCCCAACAAACAAGAGCTCAGACCAGACGGCTTCCCAGGAGAATTCTATCAAACATTTAAAGAGGAATTAATACCTATTCTCTTGAAACTGTTCCAAAAACTAGAAATGGAAGGAAAACTTCCAAACTTATTTTATGAGGTCAGCATTACCTTGATTCTAAAACCAGACAAAGACCCCATCAATAAAGAAAATTACAGACCAGTACCTTTGATGAACACAGATGTGAAAATTCTCACCAAAATACTAGCCAATAGGCTCCAACAGGAGCCTATTAAAAGGATTATTCACCACAACCAAGTGGGACTTATTCCAGGCCTGCAAGGTTGGTTCAACACCCACAAATCAATCAATGTGATATAATACATTAATAAAAGAAAGAACAAGAACCATATGATACTCTCAATAGATACTGAAAAAGCATATGACAAAGTACAGCAACCATTCTTGATCAAAACTCTTCAAAGTGTAGGGATAAAGGGCACATACCTCAGTATCATCAAAGCCATCTATGCAAAACTCACTGTGAATATCATTCTCCCTGGAGAAAAACGGAGAGCTTTTCCACTAAGGTAAGGAACACGGCAGGGATGTCCATTATCACCACTGCTATTCAACATAGTACTAGAAGTCTTAGCCTCAGCAATCAGACAACAAAAAGAAATTAAAGGCATCCAAATTGGCAAAGAAGAAGTCAAATTATCACTCTTTGCAGATGATATGATGCTTTATGTGGAAAACCCTAAAGACTCCACTCCGAATCTGCTAGAACGTATACACGAATTCAGTAAAGTGTCAGGATATAAAATCATCGCACAGAAATCAGTTGCATTTCTATACACCAACAACAAGACAGAAGAAAGAGAAATTAAGGAGTCCATCCCATTTACAATTGCACCCAAAACCAGGAGATACCTAGGAATAAACCTAACCAAAGAGGCAAAGAATCTGTACTCAGAAAACTATAAGGTACTCATGAAAGAAATTGAGGAAGACACAAAGAAATGGAAAAATGTTCCATGCTCATGGATTGGAAGAACAAATATTATGAAAATGTCTATGCTACCTAAAGCAATCTACATGTTTAATGCAATCCCTATCAAAATACCATCCATTTTTTTTTCAAAGAAATGGAACAAATAATCCTAAAATTTATATGGAACCAGAAAAGACCTCAAATAACCAGAGGAATGTTGAAAAAGAAAGCCAAAGTTGGTGGCATCACAATTCCAGACTTCAAGCTCTATTACAAAGCTGTCACCATCAAGACAGTATGGTACTGGCACAAAAACAGACACATAGATCAATGGAACAGAATAGAGAGCCCAGAAATAGACCCTCAACTCTATGGGCAGCTCATCTTCGACAAAGCAGGAAAGAATGTCCAATGGAAAAAAGACAGTCTCTTCAACAAATGGTGTTGGGAAAATTAGACAGCCAATGCAGAAAAATGAAACTGGACCATTTTCTTACACCAAACACAAAAATGGGCTCCAAATGGATGACAGACCTCAGTGTGAGAAAGGAATCCATCAAAATCCTTGAGGAGAACACAGGCAGCAACTTTTTCCTAGAAACACTGCCAAAGGCAAGGGAAGCAAGGGCAAAAGTGAACTACTGGGACTTCATCAAGATCAAAAGGTTTTTCTCAGCAAAGGAAACAGTCAGCAAAACCAAAAGGCAACTGAAAGAATGGGAGAAGATATTTGCAAAGGACATACCAGATAAAGGGCTAGTATACAAATCTATAAAGAACTTATCAAACTCAACACCCAAAGAACAAATAATCCAATCAAGAAATGGGCACAGGGAACAGACATTTCTGCAAAGACTTCCAGATGGTCAACAGACCCATGAAAAAGTGCTCCACATCATTCGGCATCAGGGAAATACAAATCAAAACCACAATGAGATACCACCTCAAGGCAGTCAGAATGGCTAAAATTAACAAGTCAGGAAACAACAGATGTTGGCAAGGATGCAGAGAAAGGGGAACCGTCCTATACTGATGGCAGGAATGCAAGCTGGTGAAGCCATTATGGAAATGAGCATGGAAGTTCCTCAAAAAGTTGAAAATAGAGCTATCCTGTGATCCAGCAATTGCACTACTGGGTATTTACCCTAACGATACAAACATAGTGATTTGAAGGGGCACGTGCACCTGAATGTTTATAGCAGCAACGTCCACAATAACCAAACTAGCGAAAGAACCTAGATGTCCATCAACAGATGAATGGATAAAGAAGATGTAGTATATATATACAATGGAATACTATGCAGCCATCAAAAATGAAATCTTGCCATTTGCAATGACGTGGCTTGAACTAGAGGGTATTATGCTGGGCGAAATAAGTCAATCAGAGAAAAACAATTATCATATTATCTCCCTGATATGAGGAATTTGAGAAGCAAGGTAGGGATTTTGGAGGGGAATGAAGGGAACAATGAAGCAAGATGGGATAGGGAGGGAGACAAAGTATAAGGGACTCTTAATCTCACAAAACAAACTGAGGGTTGCCAGGGGGATGGAGGTATGGAGAGGGTGGTTGAGTTATGGACATTCGGGAGAGTATGTGATATGGTGAGTGTTGTGAAATGTGTAAGCCTGACGATTCACATACCTGGTCCCCTGGGGCTAATAATACATTATATGTTAACAAAGAAAAAATTAGGAAAAATAAAAAGTAACTTGTCTAGAGTTATTTAGCTAAGAAGGATGAAGGAGGGACTCAAATCCAGGTCTTTCTGACTCTCAAACTCATGCTCCAAATTACTGCCTCTTTGTGTATATAACTGTGTTCTGTGTTAGAATCTGAGAAGATGCTTAATTTTCACTAGTCTGAAAGGAAAAATGACTATTTGATGTCGACTTTGACAAATCAAAAAATCTTTGATGTAAACCTGGTGATTCACAGACCCGTACCCCTGGGGATAAAAATATATGTTTATAAAAAATAAAAAATTAAAAGTAAAAAAAAAAATCTTTGAGACCTCTGTAGCTATCCGTGCCAAACAGACATAATGATTTCTTTTTTGGCTAGAGGCATTCAGAAAAACAAATGATTGTCTGAGGACACTCTTATCAATAAAATCTAGGATTTTGTACTTTTGCTGTACAGAATAAAAATTTTTCAGAATGTTAATGGCTTTTGAGAAACTAAACAGTATTATTCACTTCTAGGAGCTGCTCTGAGTAAGTGATTTGGAAAAAACTGAGGACAGAAATAATGTTCTTACATGTAGTCCTGTTAAAAGCCAAGTCATACTCCTAGAAAATAGAGATCAACAGAGTAGGAATTCTGAAAACAGAGTAAATTAGGCTTAGGCAAAGGGATATGAAAGTTCCCAGGAAGAAAGAGACCTAGAGATAAAGATGAACACTGAAAAGCTGGTAGAATCAGGATAGATGTGAGGTAATATAGAAGGCAGGTCATTCAAGCAAGACAGAAAAAGATGATTAAGATAAAAAATAAGCATGACATATCTGAGAAAGATAAGTCTTTGAAAATGAAAGAATAACTTTCATACATATGGAATAACTTAACACCATCTTTTTATGAAGGCTGGGGAATAACCCCGATCAGTGCTCTGCAAAGTTTTTCATTTCAAGGCACAAGTGCAGATTTTCCTTTTGCCATGGCACACACCTGGAAGGTTAACAGACCACAGCATTGCTATTTTTAAGATTTTATTTCTTTATTTGACAAAGAGAGAGCACAAGTAGGTAGAGAAGAAGTCGGGTGGGGGGGAGCAGGCTTCCTGCTGAGCAGAGAGCCCGACGCGGGGCTCGATCCCAGGACCCTGAGATCATGACCTGAGCCAAAGGCTGAGGCTTTAACCCACTGAGCCACCCAGGCAACCCAGCATTGCTATTTTTAAAAATGAAATATTTTATGCACTAACAAGTAAGGATATCCGCAACGTACTGTTGAGTCAGAAAAAAACTGTAGATACATATTTATATGTATATGTATATGTATATGTATATGTATATGTATATGTGTGTGTATAAAAGGCTTGAGAAGTTTCCCCTAGACCTTAAGATACATGCACATGGACACATATATTCTATAGTGCTTAATATATTTCTCATATACATGAATTACTTATATAATTAAAAAATTTTTAAACCAAAATTTAGAATGTGAAAACAAGAATTTAAAGGTCATACCATTTCACTTCCCGTTCTAAGTGAGGATGCAAATAGAGGAAGTTTGGTCTGGGACTAGAACCCAAGACTCCACAATCAAGAGTTAGTACTCATCACACTGTGTCATATACCCTGCTGTCTCTGTGAGGGATTTCCCTTGGATTCACCTGCCAGAAACAATCTAGATTAAGTGTCAACAAATTTTCTTTCTGTGAAAGGCCAGGTAGTCAATATTTTGACCATCAGGATTGTCACATCACCATCATCATCTTATTATTATTATCCCCAATCCTTTAAAAATGTAAAAACTATTCTTTCTTTTAAGATTTTATTTATTTATTTGACAGAGATCATAAGTAGGCAGAGAGGCAGGCAGAGGGGAGCGGGAGAAGCAGGCTCTCCGCCGAGCAGAGAGCCCGATGTGGGGCTCAATCCCAGAACCCTGAGATCCCTGAGATCATGACCGGAGCCGAAGGCAGAGGCTTAACCAACTGAGCCACCCAGGCACCCCTGTAAAAACTATTCTTAACTCTCAGGACAATGAAACAGGCCAGAGGCCAGATTTGGTCCACAAACTTGTGAAGCTGGAATAAAAGGAAAAAAGATCAAAGGCAAGGAAACCTATCAGACAGCTATCATTACAGTCACCAGTCAGCTTATAGAGACCCCAACCAGGGTGGCAGGAGTAAAACTGAGAGCACAGCCGATGACATTGACAGTGAAAAAGGAGTTAAATATGTTCAACTGTGTTCAAACTTTCCCAAGTTTCTCCATCAGTCCAGAATGAGTTTTAAATGGCCAGCAAGGCACGTCATTAATATATGAAATTTTGATGGGTAGTTGGATTTGTGTTTTGATATACATTCACAGCTGATGTCTCAGGGCAATGTAGCCAATATACTCAGAATAAGAAGGTATAATGTTCTCCCTTGTTTTTAATGCTGGCATATTATTTAAATGTTTATAAACTAAGGTGAAGAGTTCTTCTGATTCTTTTTTTTTTAAGATTATTTATTTATTTATTTGACAGACAGAGATCACAAGTAGGCACAGAGGCAGGCAGAGAGAAAGAGGAGGAAGCAGGCTCCTCCCTGAGCGGAGAGCCCGATGAAGGACTCGATCCCAGGACCCTGGGATCATGACCTGGGCCGAAGGCAAAGGCTTAACCCACTGAGCCACCCAGGTGCCCCCAAGTTCTTCTGATTCTTAATTGAAAAATGTAAAAGGAAAAAGAAAAAAAGGATGGAAGAGTAAAGAAACCAGCTCTCAACCTTAAAGGATTCTCAAATGTGCTTCAGATTTCTTTTCGGGGTGCTTAAAAATCATCACTGTAATTGCTCTGATACCGCTTGACCTAACGACTGTACATTATTCCATGTTAACATACCACAAGTGCAACAAGGATAACGGTATAAATAGAAGGCACCACAGAATAGTAGAGAGACTTTGGTGGGAGACAGACCTAGGTTTAAATTCTGACCCTACTACACTAGAATTTGTGATCTTGGATTAGTTGTATGAATGTCCCTTTCCTTATCTAATCAACCTAGATTATAATACATGCTTTAAAGGGTTGCTGGGAGAATTACATGAAACCCAGTATAAAAGTAAAAAATCATGTCTGATATACGGTAGGTGTTCAACAAACAATAATTTCCTTTCCCTTCCTATATGCTTAACAGCCATTCAGTATTTACTGAAAATCTCACCACTGTAGTTAAGCTTATTTGACAGAGACCACCCTATTTTGTAAATAAAAAAATTACTTAAAAAGTGCCTAAAAGTATGGGGTGCCTGGGTGGCTCAGTTGGTTAAGTGTGTGACTCTTGGTTTCAGCTGAGGTCATGATCTCAGGGTGGTGAAATAGAGCCCCACATCAGCTCCACATTCAGCACATTCAGCCGTGAGCCTGCCTGAGATTCTCTCCCTCTCCTTCCCCTTCTACTCCTCCCCCCCAACTCACACACTCACTCTCTCTCTCAAATACATAAATCTTTTTTTTTTTTTGAAGTGCTTAGAAAACCCAATACAAGGAAAGAAAAACATATCCAAGATACCAAAGTTAAAGCATAAGATTGATAGTTGACTTGGGGAGTTCAAATCTCTGCAGACAATAATAATTATAGATAATATCTACTGAAATGTTATTCTGTGCTAGGCACTAATTTTAAGATCTTTATCTGCACTAAGCTGTTAAACATTCACAACAACCACATAAGGTAGGTATGTGAGGAAACAAGGCCCAAAAAGATTGAGCAAGATATGAGTCAATAAAGAACCATGCAGTTCACTCTTAAATCATGCTGGTGCCACATTTTGTAAAAACAGTGTGTCATCATATATCAAGAGCTTCAAAAATATTCAAAGCTACAATATTTAATGGCATTAAAATGCTTGTAAGTTGTTAGGAAACAGATATAAGATATGCAAAACAATTGCTACTTTATTTAATATTCAGTATATTTCTATAAAGAGATTAAAAGAAAATATATCTAAGCCTACAATCTTTGTCCATTTATGCTGCTACTATGACAAAAAATAACTGTAAACTGGATGGCTTATAAACAATAGTAATTTATAGTTCTGGAAGGTGGAACCCCAAGATCACAGTGTCAGCATGGTCAAGTTCTATGAAGCCCTCTCTTCCATATAGCAGACTACCAACTTCTCTTTGTATCCTCACATGGTAGAAGAGGCAAGGGATTCCTCCAGGGTCTCTTTTATAAGAGCAATAATCTAGGGCAAAGCTTTCATGATCCAATCACTTCCCAAAGGCCCTATTTCCTAATCCTACCATTGGGGAATTAGGTTTTCAATGTATTAATTTGGGGGAGGACATATACAGACCATATCACACATTACCAGGGGTTACTCCTGGAAGATAGAGGACCATGGGAGATATATATCTCCCATATATAAACATATATCATCCAAGCTGTATATCCTCTAAGCCATTTCATTTTCCTCATGGCACAAAAAGACAAATTCTCTGCCCTGAAGACCCTCTTCCTTGTACTCATGTGTCTCTCTTGGCCATGTAACCGAGTTCAGGCAATGGAATGTAGGCTGGAGAGATATGTGTCTATTCCAGCCCTAAATTAATGTGTGATCTTACATACTTACCTTTCCATCTTGTCGATCAGCTATGACTCCAAGCTGACTGGGAAAGCACAAAATGATGGAGCCACAAAGAACTTTTCAGGGTCTCTGATGCTTGGAGGAGAGTTATATAAGAGAGGCCTAATTCATTCTTCTCTGAGACTGAAATTAACTAGTAATGTGTTAAACAATTCACATTTTGCAGTTAATTTGTTAATCAGTAACTGATACAGGTAACTTTTGTAATATTCTTTATTCTTTTCTATATTTTAAAAATCTCAGTAAGGAGTATATTATACCTCCATAATCAGAAAAAAAAAAGTTGTATTTTGAAATGCATGTCTTTTAATTCAATAATTTCATCTGGGGGAATTTAGTCTAAGTCTAAATGAAATATAGACAATGAATTGAAATACAGACAAAAACTTACATACAAAGATGTTTACTGATTTATACTGCTTATAAATTTTAAAAACAACAAAAAACAAATGCCATTCATAAAGGAATCATCTAGCAAATTATATCCATGTGACAGAATATTAGGCATCCATTAAGATGATTTTGATGAAGAATTTTTTTTAAAGATTTATCTATTTATTTGACAGACAGAGATCACAATTAGGCAGAGAGGCAGGCAGAGAGAGAGAGAGAGAGGAGGAAGCAGGCTGCCCGCTGAGTAGAGAGCCCAATGTGGGGCTTGATCCCAGGACCCTGGAATCATGACCTGAGCTGAAAGCAGAGGCTTTAACCCACTGAGCCACCCAGGATCCCCTTGATGAAGAATTTTAATAACATGGGCAAACATCTATATTGATGTAATGCAGCTACAAGAAAGGGCATTTAGAGACCATCACCTTCTCAGGGATCAAGGAAAGAGGCTGACAGGTGTGGGAGGGAACTAGCTAGCAGTCATGGTAACCAAAGATGAGCTGAGGCAATGAGATGGGGCTGCTCTATTAGATAAAGATTTCCATCGCCAGATACAGTGTCTTTAGTACAGCATCAGATCCAAGAAGGGTTCTTAGTCATGAGAAAAACAAAAAAGTATTTAGATACGAGAAAAAAGAAGTTTCAACTAAAAGGAATAAAGAGACCAGTGCTAAAAGTGTGAAAAATCAACAAAATAACATGTGGAAGATGGCATGGGAAGAACTTCAGGAAGTGCCAGCAATGTTCTGCTTCTTGCTAGCTATATGATGTTTTATGTATAATTATTTTTAAACTGTACATATATGTTTTCATCACTTTTTAGTTTGTATGATATATTTAACAACAAAATATATTTTGTTAAAAAATCCAGCAGCAGGGGCGCCTGGGTGGCTCAGTGGTTTAGGTCTCTGCCTTCGGCTCAGGCCCTGATCTCAGGGTCCTGGGATCGAGCCCCGCATCGGGCTCTCTGCTCAGCTGGGAGCCTGCTTCCCCCTCTCTCTCTGCCTGCCTCTCTGCCTACTTGTGATCTCTGTCAAATAAATAAATAAAAATATTTAAAATTAAAAAAAAAAAATCCAGCAGCAATATCTTCCTAGAGACAGAAGACTTCAGAGGCAGGAAGGGACAATGTTAATGTAAACCTAAGAACAGGCCCAAAGGAACAATTCATCACTCAATGCCAGTGTACTGCTTTGGAGCTTGCAAAGTTTAAGAATCAGGATGACACACAACAGAGACCTTGAACCCAGATCCTCTGATCACACCCAGTGGTTTTTCCACTAAAACAAATTCTGTTGATAACAGAAGTGGTTTGGAGGGGAAAGAGGACTTTGACAACTGTTGCTTTAGTCTTTGAATTGTGTCTCTTTGACTAAGACATGACGTGGTTCCTAGTTGTCTAGGGGCAGCATGTTAATTAGTGCCCATCGTCAGACTGTTTGCTAGGAGCTACAGGAGACAGTACAAAGAATAAGACTTGGCTTCTGCTCTTAAGGAGTTCATAGGCTTGGGAGGGAGAAATAGGCACATAAACAATTAAGATTCTTTAAATGTATAGCAGAAGTACAGAGGTCAGAGTAACTAATTCTGCCTGAAAAAGTTGGGAGAGAACTCACAAAGGAAGTAACACTGGGGTCCGGTCTAAGAAGATGAATAGAAATTCACAGACTAAGAGGGAGGAGGCAGAGTGTGTTCTAGACAACTGAAATAACACAGGAATGTTAAAAAGTAGGGAATATTCAGGGCTTCTGGGTGGCTCAGCTGGTTGAGCGACTGCCTTTGGCTCCAGTCATGATCCTGGAGTCCCAGGATCGAGTCCTGCATTGGGTTTCCAGCGCCACAGGGAGTCTGATTCTCCCTCTGACCTTCTCCCCTCTCATGCTCTCTCTCACTGTCTCTCTCTCAAATAAATAAATAAAATCTTTTTTAAAAAGTAGGGAACACTCAGATAATGCCAACTAGCATGAAGCATAAGCAGCTGAAACGTAAGGAACTGGGAAGTAGGCAGACAGGGAGTGAGTAGAAGAATAGCCAGAGATGAAGTAGGGATCCAGGGATCAGAGGTTTGAAGAGGTTTGGCCAAGAGGATTAGATTTCATTGTTTAGGCAGTTGGGAGCACAATGATGTTTCTATACTTTAATATTAATATTGCAGTACTGCAAAAAAGGACTGGTGGGAGCTGAAAATGAAATGGAGGTAGAGGCAGGAAAATTAAGAGGCTGTTGTAAATAGAGAAGGTAATGGATGAAGCAGTTTTGTAGCCAGATAGATATGGGCTTAAAACCGGCTTTATCATGTACAAGTTGTTTAACCAGGAGAAATGACATAATCTCTCCAATGCTCTGTTTCCTCTTCTGTAAAATACAGATAATACCTACCTTTGCAGAATTGTTATTGTGAAAATTAATAGAGATACATATAAGGTAGTAAATGATAGTGACAAATACACTGATAGTACAGTGGTATTGAGGTTATGGAGACAGATCACCACCAACAGGATTAGGGCACTGATTGGCTGTGGAGGAAGGAAGATGCAAGGAGAGAGAAAAGTACTATATTTAGCAACTATTTTGTTCTCTGTAATAAACATGTCTAATACCAATCCATGGAACTGCTAACATCTGCTTCAGCTAGACACCATGTCTAGTACAACAGAATCCTCTAGCAATGCCACCAGTGTGCGTTTAGGCATCTCTTCTTTCTTATATTGCCCTCTACTTCATTGGTTAATATTATCTATTCAAAGATATGAGGTATTTGAAAGAAATATATTAGAGAATTATATTAAGTAATACATATCCAAGGCAGAGTTATAATCTAATTAGCAACAACAACAGCTGTAAAATGCTAAAAGGACCCTATCTCTGTATAGTGAAATCTTGAGAAGTCCTACAACCAAACCGAAAGGACCAAAGTCCCTATCCTGGCAACTGGATACATACGGGAAATCAATCACCATCTTAAATTATTTATCTGCTTTAATGGGAGAACTGTTGAGATGGACTTCAGGAAAAAATCATTTGTAATCTATCTTCATGTAATGAAGTAAACTACACATAAATCTCTATAACCTCTTCTGGCATCTTTAGTTTGTACAGTGTGGAGGTAAAGCAGGAACCAACAATTCTTGGGAAAAGAACTGGCCTCAGACAAGACTGAAATATGCTGGGTTTTGGTTTTCTTCTGAAATATTAGAAAACACCACCCTAAAGATGACCACCCTAAAGATGAGAAAAACTGATCTAAAATTTTCCCAAATTAGAAAGCCAAACACCACTGAAAGTGCCCAGGGATGTGGCCCACTCACCATGGCTTGGAAATACCTGGATCACAGCAACTAAAGTACAATTAAAGTTCTCACTGGAAGCATCTGAGATGGATTTTCAAAAAATGTTAACAGATTTCTTGAAAAAGAAGTATTTAAGAATTTAGAAAGAATAGGATGGTTCCTTAATAAAAGCAAGTAAGTACCTTACTGAATGACATGCAGAACATCCAATCCACAAATAATAGGGGGGAATAAAACAAACAGATCATTTTTTTCTCCTTCTCATAAGATCAATGAGGGTAATGAAATTTTAGTTGCTGAAAATGGAGGATTTAAGCATTGTGTTATCTACTGCTATTGCTACAACAAAAATAAGATGCAAAAAAGCGGCACTTGGGTAGCCCAGTTGGTTGAGTGTCCAACTCTTGGTTTTGGCTCAGATCGTGATCTCAGGGTAGTGGTCAGACTCCAGTCTCAGCAGGGAGTCTGCTTCTTTCCCTCTCCCTCTGCTTCTCACCCAACTCGCATGCAAGCTCTCTCACTCAAATAAACAAATAAATCTTTAAAAAAGAAAAAAGATGCAAAACAAAACAAAAACACTATGAATTTCTCAAATCCAAACAACTTAGTATCAGTTGGAGCATTTATTTTCCTGTAAGGAACTATAAAATAAAAGTCAAGGTTGCTCCAATATGTTGTCTAAAGGCCAAATAGCAAACACTTTTAATCCAGGGCAGCCACACTTGGTAACGTGCTGCAATATTAGATGTGTTTTTGACATAGTATCTCCTTACATACTGAATAATGTTTAATAAGTAGCTCAGGTCGCATGAAAGAAAAAGCACCCTGATGGAAGCCAAGAAATCTGGAATGTGGCAGCACTAAGATACCTGCCCTCTACACTTAAGAATGAAGGGAGAAGTGCTGAGAAGATAGATGGACATCCATCTGTTGCCAAACTGAAGCTGATTTTACCACATTCCAGATACCCTGCTAGCTGAACATTGGAAAGGAGGTATGAGGTAGACTTTACACCAAGGCCAGGCCCCTACACCAAAGATCAATTTAAGAAAAAAGCAAAATTTTCCAAGGGGAAAGCAAGATGCAAAGTGTGTATATATATATATATGTATATATATACACACACACTGTGTGTATATATATACATATATATATACAGTGTGTGTGTGTATATATATATATAAAATATACAATATCCAAAAGTGTATATATATATACATACACTGTATCATCTCACTAATATACAAAGTAATATGCACATAAAACATTTAAATTATTCCTTCTTTTTGTCTTTAATGGTAAGACCATTTTTTTCATATATTTCTATTTACCTTCATAAACTTTCATATAATTTTTATATTTTCTATATACTTTCCTAAGTTTTCCATATCTTCAATAATGATGAAGCACTAGTTTTATAGTAAGAAAATAGATGTTAAGATAAAAAAAGAAAAATGAGAGGGAGACAGAAAGTTAGTTCTAAGATAATTCTACATTCTTCTTTAGAATGTCATCATCTACTCTGGAAGTTAGCATAATCAAAAGTCTGTAATTGTGCTTTCAAAACATAATTAACAGCCTAAGACTTCACATGCCCAGCTCTGGTGCTTCTGTGTTTGCTTTTCCTCTGTGCAAACTCGACAAAATGCTGACAATAATCTCGTTCCATGAAAAGTGTGTGAGAAGAGAGAAAAAGGGAGCAATTTGCACTTGGGAGGAAGAGTATTTGGAAAGGATGATGAGGAGTGACTGAAACTTTCAGATAAACATGCATGGGTCCAAACCCATTTAAAGCCCCAAATGAGATACCACAGAAGCTGGCCTTACCACTGGGGAGAAGAGTATGGAAAGATGACAATGGACAAGAGAGAGCAGAGCACAAAAGAAAGGATAGAGGGAAACATACAAACTTTGTATGTGTGGTTTTGTTTTTTTTTTCCACATAGGATTCACAACATTCCTCAGAAAATTCAATTTAGTTGCCCTGTTCTAGCTTGCTAACCAGAACCAATTTAATTTTAAATCTACACACAGAGCCAAGGGGGATGAAATATTTTGCAATTACTTTTAGCTCCCTGTTGGAAGGCAGAATAAGATTTAACCAGTTCTGCTCTGGCTGTGATAACCACCCAGGTTTGTCAGAGGCCTAAATGGTGTCCTTTGGTTGAGGATTAAAGAAAGAAAACTCTGTACCACAATTATTTGCTTTGTTTAACAACTTAATAGGAGGGAATTTTTACGAATGTGACAAATTGCTTTTGATATATCTGCACAGGGCATGAAATACTGTGCAAGACCGTAATTTGTTACACAGACAATGTCTACCCCTTGCTATAAATCTGCCCACTGTCACACTCTATTTGACAACCAGTTAGGTGATTTTTGAAGAACTAGTTTATTACTGCATTTATAAAGAGTAGAAAACTGATATATTACTCTCTTGTTGCATCTCAGCTACTAGGAACACATTTCTCAGATATCAGTCTATGCAAGCATTTCTTGGTTTTATGCTCTATTGTGACAGATAGGAAAACAAGCTGATAAAATCAAATGTTTTCAAAAAAGGAAAAGTTATCATATTCATGTATGCCCCTGGCTTGTCATGGAACTTCAAACAGTTTCTGGTTCTGCTTATCATTTGCACAGATTTATTCCAAATAACATAACAAAGTTTGTTTCTTGATATCTTTCAACATAAATAGAACCATTAAGTTTTGGGATGTTTACATTCTAGGAGATAATCAGATCATCTATTCTGATTAGCCTTAACACAGAGGCCTGGGCTCTGCCTCTACACAAAGCTCGGCCCTGGTCCTCTCCTTAGTCAGCTCTTTCCACATCAGCACTGCTAGGAGGAGCTCTAGAGCATCTGTCCTCAGAAAGGTTCCTCGTCATGCCTCCTACTGGGAGGAAATGAGGCTGCTATAGCTCTGACTGGAGTTCCCCTTGGGCTATATTGTGGTCTGTCTTTATTAAAAGCAAAATAAAAGGCTCACATAGGGACTTGGTAACCATTCCAGACTGTGCCAGGTTTTTCAATTCTTGCTTTTTTGGTGGGAAGGAGGAAGCCGTTTATAAATGTTACATACAGATCCACCCAAGACTATTTTATCATTGTCAGTTTAAAAGCAGACACCCTCCCCACAACCAATTCACCATTAACTGGTTGAAAACTGAAGGAATCTGAAGAATCAACAGCATTTCTAATAAAACTTGTAAAAAAAAAAAATTCTTGTAAAAAAAAGAAAAGAGGGGTGCCTGGATGGCTCAGTAGGTTAAGCCTCTGCCTTCAGCTCAGTCATGATCCCAGGGTCCAGGGATTGAGCCCCACATCAGGTTCTCTGCCCAGCAGGGAGCCTGCTTTCTCCTCTCTTTGCCTGCCTCTTTGCCTACTTGTGATCTCTGTCTGTCAAATAAATAAATAAAATATTAAAAAAAAAAAAGAAAAGAAACAATTCTTGTAGGCAAAATAAGGACTAAACTGCAAATGCTCTAATTATATACATGAGCTGTTCAATAAATACGATGGTGATTCAGAATTTTATTTTATGTATCACCATCTAATTTAGAAGTTGGTATCATCATATTCCTGGATTGAGTGGGGGAAAAAAACTCAGCACTGAATATTACATGAGCAATCTTCAGGTGATTAGGTGGATATGATAATAAAACAGATGATTCTGCAATCAATCCTGGAATAGGCTATTGCAAAGCACTATATCCTGCTTCCAGATCCTACCTCCACTTAACTTCTCTGAGCATCCAATTCTTCATCATTAAAATGAAAATAATAGTTTCTACCTCATAGAACTGTCTTGAGGATTAGTCACCTAGTTTGGTGTCTAAATTAGCATCAGTAACTGGCATATACAACTTCTTGTCTCTTGGATTATTTTTACATATCACTGTAAGCTGAAAGATGAGTGAGTGAATGAATGAAGAAAGGAAAAAATGAAGGAACATAAATATCTAGCTATACTTGGTAGGCACCTAGCAAGGAAGTTTCATTTCCTTCTTTGTTAGTCTTTCTGAAGGCAATGCCCATTGTCCAGGTACAGATTATATGAAAATAACATGATATCATAACAGGGCCATACTTGTCAGATAATTCAGACCCTCAGTTCTTACCCTAATGCATTATCACAGTTATGTACACATAGGTGATACACATATGAATGGTGCTGACCCCACAGTGAGGCATGTAAGGCTGTCAACTTACAAAATGATAAAATGGTAAGATGCAACATCATCAAGTCCACTCAATGAATACTGAAACTGATGTTTCCCATTCCCTAAATGCATTTTCATTTTATTCATTTACATCCCATTTCATAAATATTTGTTCAGGGAGACTCTGTGGAAAACACTGTGGCCAATACAAAGAATGTACCTCAATTTTGGTTCAGTTCACCAACATTTATTGAGCACCTTTCATGGGCCAAGCCCTGTGCTAGGTGCAGGGGATATAAAGAAAAATAAGACACAATCTGGACACTTGAGGGAAAGGTACAAATAATTACAACACAAAACATGGAGTTTGCAGTTACAGACTGGTAGGAGACTCAACAGAAATACAAAAGATGAAGTGATCAATTCTGAACAGAAATCAGGAAAACCTTCAAAGAGAATGTGATACCTGACCAGATTTTTAGGTACCAGTGTGTCAAGTAGACACAAAAGAGTACAGTGTAGACAAAGGAGCAGGCAGTGTGCAGAACTATAATTGGTTCCATAGCACTTGAAAAAAAAGCACATGGGGGAGGAGAACAAAAGGAGATGGGCTAGCAAGATAGGCAGGAGTAAGTTATGAATTGCTTCACTTGCCATGGTACGGAGCTTGGATTTTCTTTTCCTCTCTAAGTGCTAGTAAGCCATTAAAGCTTTCTAAAAAGGTTAAATATATTTTTGTACCTGTATAGAAGGTGACTTGAATGTTGACA
This sequence comes from Mustela nigripes, assembly GCF_022355385.1. Lineage (NCBI taxonomy): Eukaryota > Metazoa > Chordata > Mammalia > Carnivora > Mustelidae > Mustela > Mustela nigripes. Next base: position 163,091,765 of record NC_081560.1, read on the forward strand.
AGACAGAGGCAGAGAGAACAGATGGAAAGCTAAGAAAATAATCCGAGGAAGTGAGAATGAGTGAACTGAAATAACAACAGCAAACAAATTTTAAATATATTCAAGAGAAAAAATTATTAATCTTTTAGGTTAATCAATATTTATGGAAAATGAAAGTGAAGAATATATATACAGAAGTGTTCTTTCTATTCACATCAGGATAGATATTTAAGCCATTTAGAGAAATTATTAGATACCAAAATGGCAAATCTTTAAGAGATTCCAGAAAAAAATAAAAATAAAAGGCCAGAATAGCTGGATATGGTTTCCAGAAAAGAAGGGATGAAGAGATTTTTATAGACAATGCAGTTTGCTGCCAGGGCATTTACTTTTAGGAGAAAATACCACTGAAATGGAAAGTCTTCTTGGTTCACTTGACACTAGCAGTAAATTTTAGGAAAGTACTCCAGTTTGGCAAGGCAGTATGTAACTGTGGCAGACACAAAGATACCCTGTTCAGCTCTCCCTTCAGGAGAACCCACTGTTAGAAACATAGATGTCTGACAGCCTCCAGCTGCCATACCTTTAGATCCACCTCAGCATTCATTCTGAGGCCATGCTGCGCACCCCACCCCATCCTCTGATTCCTGTGCTGCTCCCAGGCAATGACTGAGCACAGAAGGTGCAGCAGAGCTAGGCCATTCCCCCAACACAGGATTTCTCTAATGGGGATCTTTTGCATGAATGCTCCCCATCAGCCTGGCCAAGATGTTCTCAGAACTGCCCTGTAGTCTGAAGCTCTTCCTGCCCAATTTTCTTCTCTTCTGCAACCTTCCCAAGTGTCAGCTCTGCGTCTCCATCTGCAAGCTCTCCCTGCCCACTCCTGTTCCTTTCCCCTTTACTCTTCATGGGATTAGATAAAAGTTGTGCAAGCCTAAGTCCTCTCTTGTTGTCTGCATCTCAAGGGGCCTTGATTGACACAATACTATAAATTTATTTTAAAAAAGAGATACAGGGAAACGTGAAGCTCTCCTCAGAGAATCTCACACCTCAATCACCTCTGGGAGACAGAAATATAGCTGGTCCTCAGGATTTTCCAGAAATTACATAATGGCCCAGTGTTTAGCAGCTCTCATAGTCAGACATTTTATTCCTAATGACATACCCACCTCCCTTGGGTTACATGTTCCATTCTAACTTCCAGAACATCTTTTACTAACATTTCATATAATTGAATTAAATTAGATTAAACTTCCCATAAAAACCAGATTGAACTAAAAATAGTGAAAACTCTATCCATAAAAATTTTGTTTTGAACCAAGTGAATTCTCAACCTAAATAATTATAGCCTCTTCTTTGAGCCCCAGGGGCACAAGCAATTCAGGCAGACAAGAGTCTTCTCTGGAGTACAATGTTCATCCACTTCTCAGAAGAATTTGCCTTTCCCACTGCAAGCAGCTACATCCAGCTGCCGGGAGAATATTTGGATGACATTGCCTCAAAGTCAACACACAAGAATTCTGGTCAAGGGAGGCAGTCTGGCATGATAGTGCACAGGCTCTGTACTCCTACACACTTGAGTCTAAATCCTGGCACCACTAGGTGCTCAAACTAGGTGACCTTAGGCAAATTTTTTCCCCTCTTCTAATCCCTCATTTGTAAGCTGATCGTAATAATAGCACCTATATGTTATATACTTCCTGTGAGGAGAAAATGGACCAAGGCAGATAAAGCATTTAGTACAGTTCCTAGCACATACCAAGTACTCAGTATCCGGAAATTACTATTATTTATGCCATTGTTACTGGGAACATCTGCTCTGGGAGTGGACAGACTTGATCTCCACAATGGAGAAGTCAGTGACCATATAAAGTGATCTGGCCTCTTTTTTGACTAGAAAGCTGAGAAGCTATGTAAGTGGCCACACATTAAGTCTCAGTCCTCACTTACAGCAGCAAAGGGGAAGCTGGCCTTTCTCTGAATAGGGGCAGACAGCTGGAGAGAGCCAAAACAGGGATTACCAGAAGATTACGATGGTCAAGGGAAAGCTGAAATAACTATTTTAACAGACAATTTGTGCTCCAATTACCATATAAACATTCATGGTAAATAAGGATCCATAAAAACACATCTGTAAAACCCCAACTTTAGTGACTGGGGCTTTGCATGGTTTGTTTGCACATACTCCTTTGCCCAACTGTGACATCACTTATCAGCACAGACTTTCACTTTTCAAAGTCCATTCCCCAGCAGTTGGAGCCAGTGTCCTGTGAGGAAATTTCATGAAATGAGTATAGTCACAGATGTCCCATCTGTTCAGGAGAACCTTATTAAGGCAATATTTTCCATGATGTTCTCTTACCTATCCTCATGCTCTTCTTTGAAAGGGTTGGTAACTACTAATTAGTAGGTGATAAGTTAGGGGGAAAGACTTGTGTGCTGGATGCAAGTGATCAGCTGTAAGGAAAGAGCTAAATCTAGGACCTCTCTGGCATGCTCAGAGATTCTATGAGTTACCTAATATCCTTTCATAAATTCCTGTTATGCTTAAACTAGCTAGAGTGGGTTTTATACTTTCATGCAGGAATCTAAACTGATAAAGTAGTCTAGATAATATCCTATCCAGATTATTATATTATACAGATTTTCAAGTCCAAGTTCTGCCATTTACTGGCCCCATTACTCTGAATAAGCCACCCAGCCTCTCTGGATCTCCATTTCCTCATTTGTATATGTAAGAACAATAAAAGTATTCTTCTTTATAAGGGTACTTGAGGATTAACAGAGATGATGTATGTCATGTTCTTATCACAGCAGTTGGTACATAGTACATGCTGACATAAAGTGCTCAACTATTATGATTATCAAGAATGACAAGATCAGGTATTCTACTCCTTTGTAACCCATCCTCACTCCTTAGTGAAGGGTAGGGTATCTAAAAGCCTAACATATTGAAATTAGGCCACAAATGGCCATCAGTTTAAAGAAAAGAGGTGTGTTTGTATGCCGACGTGATGTTGAACACAATGAGATACCAACTCACACCAGTCAGAATAACTAAAATTAACAAGTCAGGAAATGAAAGATGTTGGCAAGGATGTGGAGAAAGGATGTTGATGGGAATGCAAGCTGGGGTAGGTACTCTGGAAAACAGTATGGAGGTTCCTCAAAAAGTTGAAAATAGAGCTACCCTATGACCCAGCAATTCCACTACTGGGTATTTACCCCAAAGATGCAAATGTAGTAGTCCAAAGGGGCATGTGCGTCCCAATGTTAATAGCAGCAATGTCCACAATAGCCAAACTATAGAAAGAACCTTATGTCCATCGGCAGATGAATTGATAAAGAAGATGTGGTGTGCCTATATACAATGGAATATTACACAGCCATCAAAAAAAGAAATCTTGCCATCTGCAACAACACGGATGCAACTGGAGGGTGTTATGCTAAGTGAAATAAGTCAATCAGAGAAAGACAGTTATCATATGATCTTACTGATATGTGGAATTTGAGAAAAGGGCATAGGGATCATAGGGAGAGGGAAAAAATGAAACAAAAAGAAAGCGGAGAGGAAGACAAACCATAAGAGACTCATAATCTTAGGAAACAAATTGAGGTTTGCTGGAATGGAGGGAAATGGGAGGGATGGGTAGCTGGAGTATAGACACTGGGGAGGGTATGTGCTATGGTGAGCGCTGTGAAATATGTAAGACTGATGAATCACAGACCAGTACCTCTGAAACAAATAATACACTATATGTTAATAAAAATAAATAAATTTTTAAAAGAGGTGTGTTTGCCTTTCCCTTGGAGGTGTTCCACTCTGAAATATGGGATAAACAGCACGAAAGGGAGAAGATTCTCACAATATTTGGGTACAAACATGGCAGCAGTATGAAACTGGCACACTATGAGAAGGGAACAAGGGGGAAAAAAAGGAAAGGAGAGAGAACAAATAAAATATTTCTCAGCATCTATCTAAATCATATTCTGTGAAATTAAAGGAAAAATAAAGGGAACAGAAGTGTTTTGCCCCCTTTGCTCTTAGTACATATATCTATGATTGACCAAGAGCAAGAATATTTGTTTCTGTGATGGAATATGCCTGAACCACAACAAAGTTATACAGGTAATCCTACTTGTTATATTATAAATAAAATTCTAAGAAGAAAATTGGAAGAGTTTGATCTATATAATAAAACACAAGGTTGTGTTTTAGAACAGAATTAAGGAATTTACTCCATATTTATGTGTCCAGCTAACTATTAGATATGTAGATGCAAGTAAGACATAAACTTAGTCTTCAAGAGTCTTAGATCCTAGGGGCAAACAACACACAAGCAGTTAATTATAAATCCTTAAATCAAGCTACTGATTATAGTGGCTGGTCCTTCTAGCTGAATGGCTTTTCTCCTAGACAGGCATGCAGTTAACTTCCAAACCTGTTCAAATGTCAATTAGACATACTCTGACCACTCTAAAATCATATGCCCTCCACACAAATCTAGAAATCCCATTTCCCCTTAACCTGTTCTACTTTGTTTTCCTATAGCATTAATTAATTTTAATTAAGCTTTTTATTGAGCTAATTGTTGATTCACACACAGTTGTAAGAAATAATATAGAGATCCCATGTACCCTATACCCCATTTCCTCCGATAGTAACATCTTTCAAAACTATAGTACATAATCACTACTAGAATATTGCCACTGATATAATCAAGACACAGACCTTTTCCACTATCACAAGGATCCCCCATTTACTCCTTTTACAGCCACACCCACTTCCTTTCTCTGCCAAACTCCCATTTCTCAACACCTGGCAAGCACTAATTTGTTCTCAGAACAGATTAACTTCTGTAACTTCAAGAGGTTACATAAATAAAATTTATATATATCTTGAGAGGCATTACCTTTTTTTTCATTCAAAATAATTCCCTGGATATTCATCCAATATGTTTATATTAATAGTCTGTTCATTTCCATTGCTGAGGAGTATTCTTTGGTTTGGATATACCACTGTTTGCTCAATTCACTGAAGGATATCTAGGTTGCTTCAAGTTTGGGGCTATTACAAATAAGCTACTATGAACCATCATGTACAGGTTTTTGTGTGAACATGTTTTCATTTTCCTGGAATAATACCAGTAGTACAACTGCTGGGTCAAATAGTGGTAGCATGCTTAGTTTTTTAAAGAAACTGCCAGAGTGTTTTCCAAAATGACTGTGCCATTTTATACTCTCATCAATAATGTATGTTTCTTTGCATCCCTACCAGCTTTGCCACCAGGGCTGTAACTATTTTTATTTTTAGCCAATCTGAGAGACCTATAGTGACATCTCATGGTTTTAATTTGCATTTCCTTACTAACTAATGGTATTGAACAGTTTTTCATGTGCTTATTTGCCATCTATATACCTTCTTCAATGAAGCATCCATTCATGTCTTTTGTTAGTTTTCTAACTGGACCATTTGGTTTTTAGTTGTTGAGAATTGAGAGTTCTTCATATATCTAGATACTAGTCCTTAGTAAGATATGTAATTTGCAAATATTTTCCCCAGTCTGTAGCTTGTCTTTTTATCTTTTTTTCTTCTTTAAAGATTCTATTTATTTATTTGACAGAGAGAGAAAGAGAGAGAGCAAGCGCCCAAGCAGGGGGAATGGCAGGCAGAGAGAGAGGGAGAAGCAGGCTCCCCACTGAGCAGGAAGCCCGATGGGGGCTCGATCCCAGAACCCAGGGATCATGACCTGAGCTGAAGGTAGACGCTTAACTGACTGAGCCACCCAGGTGCCCTGTCTTTTTATCTTCTTAACAGGGCCTTTCACAAAGAAAAATTTTAATTTTTATGTGGTTTCTCAATTTCAGGAAGTTCCCCTCTATTTCTATTAGTCTGAGTTTTTATCATAAATGGATGTTGAATTTTGTCAAATGTTTCTTCTACATCAGTTGATATATATCATATTTCTTCTTTAGTCTGTTAATATGGTGAATTACATCGCTTGCTTTTTGCATATTGAACCAGTCTTATATCCCTGGAATAAGCCCCACTCGGTCATGGTGTGTATTTCTTCTTAAATATTGCTGAATTCTATTTGCTAAATTTGTCATTTTGTTAAGGAATTTTGCATTTACATTAAGGAGGAATGCTGTTCCACAGTTCCCTTTATATGTACTGTTTTCCTAGATTCTTTTCTTTTTTAAAGATTTTATTTATTTATTTGACAGGCAGAGATCACAAGCAGGCAAAGAGGCAGGCAGAGAGAGAGGGAAGCAGGCTCCCCACTGAGCAGAGAGCCTGACTTGGGGCTCAATCCTAGGACCCCGGGATCAGGACCTGAGCCAAAGCAGAAGCTTCAACCCACTGAGCCACCCAGGTGCCCTGCTTTTCTTAGTTTCAAAATCAGGGCAATACTGGCTTCATAAAATGAATTGGAAAATGGTCTCTTATTTTATGAAGGAATTACAAAGAATTGTTGTTAATTCACTAGAATTCTACAACGAAACCATCTGAGCCTGGAAATTTCTTTCTTGGGAGTTCTAAAATTAAAAATTCAATTATCAAAGTACACAGCTATTCAAATTAGCTATTTCATATTGGGTAAATTGTGGTATCTTGTGTTTTTTGAGGAAATGGTCAATTTAGTTTAAGCTGTCAAATTAATGTGTATTATTAAAGGTATTATTATACCTTTGATGTCTGTACGGGCTCTAGTAATGGTCTATTTCACCCCTAATATTGATGATTTGTTTCTCTCTCCTTTTCAGTTTTGCTAGTTTATCAATTTTATTGCTCTTTTCAGAGAATCAGCTTTTTGTTTCATTAATTTTTCTATTGTCTTTCTGTTTTCAATATCATTTATTTCTGCTTTTTATTATTTACTTTCTTCTCCCTGCTTTTGGTTTATTTTGCTTATCTTTTATCTTCTTAAAATGGGAGCTTAGATTATTGATTGAAGACTTTCCTTCTTTTCTAATGTATGCATTTATTGATATAGGTTTCCCTCTCAGCAATCCTTTAACTGTGCCCAACACATTTTGATATGTTCTATTTTCATTTTCATTCAGTTCAATGCATTTTTAAAATTTCTCTTGAGACTTCCTCTTTGGTCCATGAATTGTTTAGTGTTTGGTTTATTGTTTAATTTTCAAGTGCTTAGAAATTTTCCTGTTGTCTTTCTGTTACTGATTTCTATCTTGTTTCTTTTGTGGTTGGATAAACCTCTGTAGTGTGTTGATTCTTCTACATTTGTTAAGTTTGTTTTAAAGCCCAGGATATGGTCCCTTTTGGCATATGTTCTGTGGGCACTTGAAAATTATGTGTATTCTGTTGTTGTTGGGTGGAATGTTCTATCAATGTTGATTAGGTCCTCTTGGTTGATGGTACTTTTGATTTCTTCCATATCCTGCTAATTTCTTGTATAGTCATTATATCATTTGTTGAGAGAAAGATGTTGAAGTCTCCAACTGTAACTGTGTATTTACCTATTTCTCTTTTCAATTTCACCATTTTTTTGCTTCATATATTTGCAACTATATATCTGGTCCATACACATTGAAGATTGTTCTTTTCCTGGTGTACTGACTCTTTAGTCACTATGTAGTATCTTTTCTGCTTCTGGTAATTTTCTTTCTTACAAATCTACTTTATCTGATTTTTTTTTCAGCTTTACTGAGGTATAATTGACAAATAAAAATTTAAGGTGCACGTGATTATTTGATAATTTCAAAACTCAAGAGAAGAAAAGCCTATTGTATTTATATGTCTTTTTGTTTATGGTATTCTTATTTCCTAATCAAGTTCCTTCTTTTGTTGTTTCCTTTCTATTTAAAGAAGTTTCTCTAGCCATTCTTTTCAAATAGGTCTGCTGGCAACAAATTCTCTTTATTTTCTTTAATCTGTGAATGCCTTGTTTTCTCCCTCAATCCTGAAGTATATTTTCACAGGATACAGGATTCTGGGTTGACGGTTATTTTCTTTCGGTACTTAAAAAATATTGTGCCACTTTTTTCTGGTCATCATGTTTTCTGATGAGAAATTTGCTATCATTAGAAATGCTTTTCTCTATGGGTTAGGGGTCTCTTTTCTCTGGTTGCTTTCAAAATTTGTTTTCAGAAGTTAATTATGTTGTGTCTTGGTGTGGATTTCTTTGGGCTAGTTCTATGTAGGGTTCACTTAGATTCTTGAATCTGTAGGTTTACATCTCTTGCCAAGTTTTCAGCCATTTTATCTTCGAGTACTTTATCAGTCCCTTTCCTTGCCTTCCACGACTCTAATGACAGAATGATTTAGCTCATCTGTTATAATCCCACAGATCACTAAGGTTCTGCTCTTTTTTTTTTTAAGTTTATTTTTTTCCCTTTTTCCCAGATTGAATATTTTCTATTGTTCTATTTTCCATCTCACTGATTCTTTCCTATGCTCTTTCCATTATGCCCTACCCAATGAGCTCTTTTATTCTGGTTATTATATTTTTCAGTTCTAAAATCCCCATCTGATTATTCTTTATAAGTTCTACTTCTTTGCAGAGATTTTCTATTTTCCATTTGTTTCAACTATATTCTTAATTCCTCATTGAAGTCTCTCTCATGGTTACTTTAAAACCTTTGTCAGATAATTCTAACATCTCCTTTACCTCAGTGTTGGCATCCACAAAGGACTGAATGTTTCTGTCTCCCAAAATTCATATGATGAAATCCTAACCCACAGTATGATGGTATTAGGAGGTAAGGATTTTAGAAGATAATTGGGTTATGAGGGCAGAGACCTCATGAATGGGATTAGTGACCTTATAAAAAATTAACTAAGATTATTATTATATATTATTATTATATATATTATTATTATTATTATTATCTTTTTTCATTTAATTTGAGATATGGCTCTTGTTATAACAAGTAATTTTCAAATGAAACTTGGACATTTTCATATTATGCTATGAGACTCTGAGTCTTCTTTAAACCTTCTGTTTAACTGGCTTTTTTGTATACCATTCTGGTAGAAGTGAGGGTACTGACTTATTACTACCAGGTGGTAGTAAAAGTCCACGTTACCCACTCAGCTTCCATTGGCACCTACAGGGAGCTCTTTGTCACTCTTGGGTGAGGGTGTGAGTTCCAGTTCTCCAGTCTCCACTGACATCACAGTGGAAGAGGAAAGAGGCACTTCATCACCAGTCACAAGGAATGAAAGTCCAGGATCCCTACTTGAACTTATCTGACATCACTTTGGCAAGGGTACTGGGGAATAGCAATAGCACTTTACAAGAGACAAAGTATAGAATTCCCACTTAGCCTTTGTTAACATGGTAGGAAGAGGCACATTTTTTTTTTGGTGCTGTTTGGCTTAGTAGAGCAGTTATTATCTCAAAGTTTTCTGTCTTACTAGGTTGCTCCTTTACTGGTCCTTTGGCTAGAAAGAACTGGTTTTGCTTGGGCTTTTTTTTTTTTTTTTGGTCTGAATCTTTTAGCATTTTTAGGTTGCTGGCTTCTTCAGTTCAAGTCTGGGACGTATGAAGCAAATAAAAACTTCAGAAACCCATCACTGTGTCATTCCTTGAGTCCTGGTCTGCCTTCTTCTCCCAGCTTTCTTATTATATTTGATATATATGTGGGTATATGGATATATAGATGGGTTATGGATATATAAAGGGTTTTAATAGTATTTAGCAAGAAAGATAGGGAAAAGTACATTTACTCTATCTTTCTGAAGGTGGATTTAGGCTACATTAACTTTTAAAATACTACATTTATTCAAGGATAATGTTTATGCTTTGTTGTGTGTCTTCCTCTGCTAGAAAGCAAGCCTCAAAACATCAGGGTCTTACCTGACAGTGGTACTTGCTGAGTGAATTCATGAAGTCACAAAATGAGTGCTCTCAGAAAAAAAATAATAAAAGAACTCTGACTTTTAAGATTAGTTCTGTGCCAGTGGGAGGAATTTTGAAGGTGAACAGGGAGAATGAAGAAAAGTCTAAATAAGTAGAAAAAAAATTAAAATATGACCAAAAAGTAATGAAAGAGAGTACATATATCTGAACTGAGGGGAAAATATGGTGTAATACAGCTAAGATTACCCACTTATGGAGATAGCTTCTAATTTAGTGTACCCTATGATCAGCACACACTGCATCAAGCATAAGAAAAAAGAGGCACGCTTCATACCAGCTTTTTAAGTAGTTAAATTATTGTCAACCTATTTCCCTAAATTGTTCTAATCTTAATGCCCGCCCTCCTAATCATCCTCTTTCCAGCATCAACAACAATGGTTATGACAACAAAACATTCACATGTCTTTAGGGAACTGCTAAATCTGAGACATGCTTTTTCCACCAAGCCCACAAGGTGAAGGAAAAAATTTTTTTTAAAAAGCAGTTATTAAGACACATTAAATGAAAGTTACAATACAACATCTTCCTTACTCATCCTTATTCTTTCCAGGACAACAAAACCCTGCCCCCAAATTCTAAGAACAAAAACAAACAAAAAACAAAACAAACCACAAAACAAAACAAACCAAAAGCCAACCAGACAAATAAGCTTTTATTTATCCAGTTACCACTAAATCCTACATTTCTGCCACAAACCCACCCTCTTTTTTTAGGTCTCTCTGAACCCTAATGCTCCCTAGCACCCATCAACATCCTGACACATTCCTATTAATACCCTTGGCACAGTGAATGTGCCCTTGAAAATAAATACAAGACACAAAGTTCTAGAAACATACACCACTGACATCATTCCAGATCAAGGAACAGTGAATTTGGAAGCTTCAGTGACAGTGGACACTGCAGATCCTATAATATTCCATTTTCCTGCTATTTATGATCTAGAGCAAAATAAGGCTTTCCTTTGACCAGGGTTGCAGTACTAGCTCTAGCCTTGCTAAAATAAAATTTAAAAAATTCTAGACTTCTGGGTTTCTTGTCTATAAAAATGGAAAAAGGAGTAAGGAAGTTAACAAAATGATACCCAAATCTCCTTTGGCCATATGATTTACTTTTTTTTTTTTTAATTTACTTATTTGACAGACAGAGATCACAAGTAGGCAGAGAGGCAGGCACAAAGAGGGGGTGGGGGGGAAGTAGGCTCCCTGCTGAGCAGAGAGCCCCATGTGGGGCTCAATCCCAGGACCCTGAAATCATGACCTGAGCTGAATGCAGAGGCTTTAACCCACTGAGTCACCCAGGCACACTTCCTTTGGCAATATTGATCAAGATACTACATACTAAAAGTTTCCTCTTTCTGGAAAAAGGGAGGAAAATCTCAGCTTTGTGAAGAAGTATGATGTTAAATGGCTCCTGAAGATGTAGAGTAGCCAGCAGAAATTCCAAAAACCAAAAGGTGATAGACTACAGATAAGAGGCCTGCTCTGAAGTGACCCAGAATTGTTTAACATTCCTAATGGGAAAAAAATAAGACTATATATTCGTATTTGCCTGTTTTTGCATAAAGAATGTCTAGAACAGGTTGTGGTAAGAGACTGCCACTAAGCAAAATCAGCCTATTTTAATATAACCCACAAGCTAAGTAAGAATGCTTTTTACATTTTTTAATGGCTGAAAGAAAATCAAAAGAATAATATTTCATTACACAATTTTTTAATTCAAATTTCAGTGTCCATGAAGTTTTATTGACATAAGGCCATTCTCTCTTGTTTACTATTGTCTATGAGCACTTTCATGCTATAACAGAGTTGAGTAGTTGCAACTAAGACTGTGAACTATAAAAGCCTAAAATATTTATATATGAGCTTTTATTAAAAAATTTTTTTTCTGACCTCTGCTCTAAATTAATATACAAGAAACTTTTTTAAATGGCTACCTATGAAGAGGGAAAGATGAGAGAAATATCTTTTTATACTTTATTTTTAGACTCATTAAAATAGCTTTTAAATAAATTTTAACTGTTTCTGGATCTCCTTGCCAAAAAGCACTCCACACTCTTGTACAGCCAGCCTCCAAGATGAACCCTAGTAATCCTCACTTCTTGGTATTCACACCCTTGTATAGTCCCTTCCCTATTGTGCCAAGAAGATCTGTGTGACAAATAACATGTGGTAGATGGTACATCATTTCCAAAACTGGGTTATAAAAGGCAATGACTTTTCTCTCCTTCTCCCTCTTTATCTTTCTTTCTCTCCCTGTCTCTTGGCTCACTAGCTCTAGGTGAAATCAGCAGCTATGTCATGAGGACACTCAGGCAACTTGTGGAAAGGTCCATTGTGGTAAGGAATTGATGTCTCTGACCAAGAGCCAGTGAAGAACTGAAACCTCCTAATAACCATGAGAATGAGTTTGTAAATGGATCCTCCCCATGTTGAGACTTCAGATGAAACTGCAGTCTCAGAAAGTATCTTGACTGAAACCTAATGAGAGACCTCAAATCAGAACCACCCAGCTCAGAAACTCCCAAATTCTCTACCCATATAAACTGAGATGATAAATGTTTGTAGTTTAAGGCACTTAGTTTTGGGGTAATCTGTTACACAGCAATAGCTAACTTATAAAACCATTATCTTTGACTTTTTTTTTTTTTTAAGATTCTATTTATTTGACAGAGAGTGAGCAAGTGAGAGAGAGAGAGCACAAGCAGGGGGAGAGGGAGAAGGAGAAGCAGGCTTCCCCACTGAACAAGGAGCCCAATACGGGACTTGACTCCAGGACTCTGGGATCATGACCTAAGCTGAAAACAGATGCTTAACCAGCTGAGCCACCCAGGCATCCCTTACCTTTGACTTCTTAAGAGAGAAAGAAACAACTAGGTTAGTGTTGAGGACCGAAATACCAGATTGGAAGAAGTAAGGGATACTAAGATGCTGAGGCCAAACAGGTACAAAAACAAGTGTGTAGATCAGTATGGAAGGTAAAGCGTGGAGGCAGGTAATGAGCTCAGGAGTGACTGACACAAGTCCATTTATATTAAGCACACAGGTGGGAAACATATTAAGGCACTGCCTATGAAAGAGCTGAAGCAGAGAAAAGAGGAGAAAAAAGGCAGGGAGAAAGTTTTGCTGGACTAGGATCCAAGCGACCAGTATTTCCTAAACCGATTGTGTTTCTAATTAACTACAGAATCCTAGACAAGCCTCTTGGTCTCTCTGGGGATTCAGTTTCCTTATCTGATTAAAAAAAAAAAAAAAAGATTTGGATAGTATGTTTATAAACTCTATCATTGGAATATTCTCTTTGCACAATGCCAGAGGTAAGTAGCACTGCCCTGGGTGAAGTATAAATCTATTCTGTTTCAGCAGTCTTGAGGGACAGAATTACTGGCAGGGCATCTTCTCCACTTGGAAGGCAACCCATTCATGCATTTGTATTTATCACTTATTCAGTAATTGTTTACTGAGTATTTTCTCTGTTCCAAGCATAATGCACTAGGCTTTAAGGGTTAGAATGGATTAAAAAGTTCAATGAGACATAATACCATTCCTCAGGAAACCCACAATACACTCATTCTGCCTGGTCTGACATTATCACAGTATCTGCATTTGGGCTTAAATAGAAAGTATCCTCTTTCCTTCATCTATCCCTGAAATCTCTAGTTAGCTTCAAATTTCTTCATCTCTGACCTTTTTAAGCTCACATATCTATTCTTTTGTCTTCTCCACAGTGCTGACTTTGGAAAGAAAAGGGCACCTGGAAAGACAAGGACCTTCCTGTGCACTATTAATTTTAATAACCAGGGAGACCACTATTTCCCTTTTTATGGACATTACACATCTATTAATGGAGCCTAAGATTGCTTATATTGTTTTGCTGTCACACCACAATGGTTGCTCAATCAACTGCAAATTCACTTAGGTGCAAATTCATCGTTTTAGCTACAAGATGTATGACATGGAAGCCTTTGCAAATTGACTTGCTGAAATCAATATACTCTTTGTGTACGGAATTCTCCCATACATGAAGTGCACTAACCCCACCCAAAAAGGAAGCAAATTTATTTTGGCAGGGTTTCTTCTTAGTGGCTCTTACTAATCACTCTTTCTTCTGAATGTTTACAAAGCACAAGCTTAATAATTCTCTACATTGTTTTCACAGATATGGGAACATATAAACCACTCAATTGTTTCCAGAATTCACTACTTTTCTCTTTAAGAAAAAAAATGACCTTTTGCTCACCTTTGATCTTCTCATAGTTGTTCCTACTTATTACATTTGTAGATGACACAAAAAGATCCTCTCACTGCTTTCTTTCTTTACACTCATTCCTTACCCTCTCTACCCTCTAAAACTGTCGAATAAGTTCTTTACTGCCTTTGGCAGACACTAGCTTCCAGCAGCCATCAAGATAGTTAAGCTCTAAATAAATAAATAAATAAATAAACAAACAAATAAATATAGGTAAGTTCTCACAATTACTATGATTTGCTCTATTCAGCTTTGTAAACTGTATTAGGAAATTATTATCCATATCCTCTCTTCAATCCAACATCTGTAGATAGTTATCAGACAACCAAATAATTTTTATTTGAAAATTTTAGGAACCCTTCAGAAACTGAGACTCAGGAAAGTAAAGGGTTTTATTCAATGTCACAGAGCTGAGCAGATAGAAAAGTAAAAGTTCTTGACACCAAGGGCATCTTCCATTGCAAAACAAGACTTCTCATAATTTTCAAGTGCACATCTTTGCCTTCTCATTTTATCCTCAGCCAAATGCTCTTTCCACATTAAAGTGTATTTATTCCATGAAACCCATTCTTGGACACACTCACCCATGCAGTAGGTATTTATAGAACACTTACCAAACAGTATTGCAGTTGCCTATTTGTGAACAATTTTATTAGTACGACCTATCTTTCATCCACTACCCCACTAAGAATCTACAATGTCAAAATCTGTAACAGCAAAAAATGTGTTATATTAAACTATGAAATCCAACTTATAAATATGAAGTACAGAATAAATTATGATCCATCAACATAATGGAATAGTATAGAGCCATTACGTTATCATTCTGAATGCTACCTAGAAAGATGGAGAATATTTATTACATAACATTAAGAGCAAGACAGAAAGCATAGGTAAATACAATTATAATCCCATAGATGTTTGGGGGAAGTGGAAGAGGCCAGGAAGAGAATATATAAAAATGTGTTAAGTGAGTAAGATTGTGGGTAATTATTTTCCCTCTTCAAAGTTTCTCTTTAATCTTAGATATTTTTTTTAACGTCAGACCTTTTTTAGAGGAAATTTAACAGTATCTAATGAGAGACAATTAGATAATAATCTCTTGTTTTACACTTACAGTCTATATTGTAATATTTAATTTTGCCCAGTCCTACAAATTGGTTGATACTGAAGCTGGAGCACAGACTACAGTCTCTATTTTACAAAAACACAGATGAGACTATGCTTTTCACACTCACAGAAAAATTACAAGAACAATAACATAAACCAAGTATTTTAGAAGGATTTTTGTTTCTAACTCTCATGATCATCCTTCAAAAACTATGTAATACTCCCATATACATTCTAACCAGGAAATTTTCTTGAGGGTTGCCAAATACAGTTTTTTTCCCACAACCAACGTAAACCAAGATGGGCTAATCGGTCTTTCCTCAGCATTTATTAAATTGGAGCTTGAGAAAGAACTCCAGTCCTTTTCTGGTGGCAAATGTGTCTCAGAGATTTAAGAAATAGGAGCTGGTGGTAAGCAAGTTTCCAGCCATGTCAAACCAGCCAGTCTCAAAAAATGAAGCTGCCTAGAATGTAAGAGAATTTTACAGATGGAAAGGGACAGTTCTCTTGACATTACAGACTCTGGTGTCAGTAATTCCTAAACTTCAACTGCACTCATTTCTGAAGTTCACTGAATTGAGGAATTTCTACTTTTATAGGTTGCCTAAGTTAGAGTTAGCCTCCTGTCACTTGAAATAAAAAAGCTCATGTCTAATACAGCAGATGTCATTATTCCCAATTTATACATAGGAAACCTAAGTTTCGGAAAAATTAAGTAAGATTACAAAGTCAGTAAGCTTTGGCCTTGAAGCACAAATCTTTTCTGTAAAAACAAGTTGCATCGCAGGAAAGAAAAAAAAGGCAGCTAAATTAGTAAAAGGCATAAAAAGGGGAAAAAATAAAACTTAAGCAGAAATATAGCAAATGGAAAAAAATGTTGTAAAAATATCAGTAAAAATAATAAAAATAATTATAAACATATATTTAAAAATTTAAAAATATGTATACCTAACATCATTTATGTCTGGCTGAAACTGGGAAAGACCCAGTATTTCTGTATGAAGTTAGGAAATAAACTTTTGAGAACAAGTGATTCCATCTTAGTGCTTCCTTGATCCAGGAGAAACTTAAAGCATCTTGCTGGCTCAGGGTCTCTCAAATGGGCCTCTCCATAGAGGATATCAAATATAGCAGCTTGCTTCAGAACAAGCAAGCAAGAAAAACAAAGGAGAGTGCCAGAAAGAGAGAGTTTTAGCAAGATTAAAGTCATGGTCTTTTGTAACCTAGCTATAAGGGACATACCATGTTTTCCCATATTCTGTTCTTTAAAGGTCACTAGGTCCTGCCCACAGTCAGTGATTACCCAAGGGCATGATTATTAGGAGGTGGTAAGCCATATCAGAACCTGCCTGCCATTCTATTGTTACCTCAAATGATGACGGTTCTTACAATGGATGAAGTCTTAGGTTCACTGAAATATAGTAGGAGGTACTCAGTAAATACCTGTTGAATGATTAAAATGAACGAAAAAGATAAAATGTTACTGTCCTTTTTCACAGAATCAGTTATAATTTTCCTGTGTTCTCAATATTTCTAAATGTTTCTGACCATCTCTGTGATTAAACAAACTTCCCAAAAATTGATAGTCTAAAAGCACAAATCACAGAAACAATATAATCAGCCTGGTGTTTCATTATGATGTCATATAATGGCAGAATAACCAGCACTATTCTTCAGTGCAATACTGACCTGTGCTCACTCAATAAACAAATCAACATTTCCATCTCAAAGAACTCATTCAAGAAGATTAGCAATTCAAAAGATACATCAAGAGCTAATAATAGGGCCACCTGGGTGTCTCAGTGGGTTGAAGCCTCTGCCTTCAGCTCTGGTCATGATCCCTGGGTCCTAGAATCTAAGCCCACTGCTCAGCAGGGAGCCTGCTTCCCCTCCTTCTCACTCTGCCTGCCTCTCTGCCTGCCAAATAAATAAATAAAAATCTTTAAAAGAGCTAATAATATGCTATAGCCACATAGTACCATGGCAATTTTTACCTCATTAAGAAGTGGTAAGACTTTTTTCCTCTTTACTTGTTCTAACTATTGGCATCACTGTTTACACATGCACTGACTTCTACCAAGAACTCTAACTGGACAAGAGTGTGACTACAGAACCACTGCAGCCCCGAGTCTAACAGAGCAAAGAAGCAGAGTGTTTTAATCTAAACTGGTACCACTAAAATATGCTTATCATTCTTACAGAGCTGTTTTTTTTTTCCCCAAGAAAATATACTGTCTTTGTAAAGAAATGACAAAGTCAGCAAGTGTGATACGTGGAGTCTCTGGACTAGATGTTCTTCCAAGAAAGTCTCCTTCCTTTGCATGCAAGAAAAGGTTCTGCTTTGGAGAAGCACCAGGGAAGTGACAAAAAAAATAATACATGAGGTATAATATTTGGCCATATTGTGTACAGGGCTAGAAGGAAAGATGCAATAAAAGCCTAGTGTAGCTGATTTCAAAAGGCTTAAAAAGACAGATAAACTGAGTGTGCAGAAAAACATGACAGTAGCTTTACTAGAGAACAGGAATTTTGAAGATATTTTAAAAGACTTGATGTCTAAGTGGGTCTCATAATTTCATAGGAATGTTGCATGCTGTTTTTCATACCTGTAGGTTCCCCGAGGGCAGGAACAGAACATTATTTTTCTGTGTATATCCAAGTATGGAATCCTATACAGGAGGTGATTGGTAAAAAAAATAATAATAAAGCTAACATTTATTGACTACTTAGATAACCAGATTTTCTGTTACAAGTTTAACACAGATTACCCAACTATATCTCCACACCACTTTAAATAGCTATTATCATAACCCCATGTTATAGGTGAGGCAACAAAGGCTTGGAGAGGTAAAGTGACTTTCCTAGGTTCATAAAGCTATAATCTGTGGAGCCAAGATTCAAGCCCAGGTAGCTGATTTCAAAGCCTTAACCTGAACTCTTACCTACACTGGATATCTGCAAACCTGAATTGCTGTTCTTAGTTATAGAGGGGAATGATGGGTGACTTCTGGATTCTATTTTATAAGATTTTGTTTCTCACATGTCACAGACAAAAAAGAATAATTTTCTGACAGAGGTGGGCTTCCTTTTACAAAAAAGGTACTAAGGAGATCACTTCTTGTTCCCATTCCCACCACCCACCACAGGTACGGATGTAGGTGATTAAGAAAACAGAGGGCCACTGAGAAGTAATCCTTGCCTAAAAGGATTAGTGTGTGTGTGTGTGTGTGTGTGTGTGTGTGTGTTTAGTTTGGGAAAATGCCACTGAGAAGTAATCCTTGCCTAAAAGGATTAGAGAGAGTGTGTGTGTGTGTGTGTTTAATTTGGGAAAATGCCACTGAGAAGTAATCCTTGCCTAAAAGGATTAGAGAGAG
>NC_081560.1:163110372-163147045 GCF_022355385.1 Mustela nigripes
AGAGTGTGTGTGTGTGTGTGTGTGTGTGTGTATGTTTAGTTTGGGAAAATGGAACAAGACTGGGAGTGGAGTAGTGGGCAGGGAGAGAGAGATGGGTTGCAACAAACCTCACTTTAAATAGTAAAGCCTTCCTCCCTCAGGTTAAATTTATCACTCATTCACAACTCTGCATTACTCTGATCAGTTTGTTTTAGGACTGAAAGAATTCCTGCTGCTCTGGCCAAAGAAAATGACATGCACCTGAGGACAAAGGCTCTGATGATAAAGTAGTTGTATTCATCAACTCAGACAGCTATAACAAAATACCATAGTCTGGGTGCCTTACACAACAGAAATTTGTATTCTCACAGTGCTGGAGGCTGGAAGTCCAAGACCAGGGTGCCAGCATGGTAAAGATCTGGTGAGAGTTCTCTTCTTGGCCTGCAGATAGTCTTCTTTTTGCTGTATCCTCACATGGCCTTTCCTCTGTGCTTGTATGTAGAAAGCAAGATCTCTTGACTCTTCATCTTCATATAAGGTCACAAATTCTATGGGATTAGGACCCCATCCTTATAATCTCATTTAACCTTAATTACGTCCTAAAAGTCCTATCTCCAAAGACAACCATATTGGGAGTTAGAGCTTCAGTACCAATTTGGGGGAGACAATATTCTGTCCATAGCAGTAGTGGTACTAAGTTCTGAGAAAGAAGATGGATTTACAACACCCAACGCACACTTTCTCTTCTCCCCACTTCTGCCAGAGCTCCAAATAAGTCAAGGATTGTTACACAGTTGAAAAAAGATGCCCAAAAAGGTATTGTTACTAACTTGCCAAAAAGATGCCTGGTGTGCAGGGGGGTTGCTCTTAACAGAAGAGAACTGATAGCATGTAGCAGGATTGAGTTGGCAGTTCTGAGACACTCAAAAAAATTCTTCACTTGTAAGATACCAGTGGGAATTAGAATTCATTGATACTCTCCTTGGTATTGGGGTCTTGGAATAGCTGTCTTTCCACGTGACTGGAACCTTGCCAACTTGGCCTTATGGCCACATGGGTATGTGCAATCTAGTTCTGCCATTGTGATCACAACCCTTTGGCCTTATTAATGTCAGTTTAACTCACCACGCTTCTATCCGCAGCAGGGATCTGGGCAAACTCAGCCATCATACTGCACCAAACTGTGTTCACACTGCCTGAGCCTGGTTCCTTCTGTCCCCCAACCCAGGTCTGTGCACTATGATATTCTATATTACCCACCCAGCTCTACTTAAGACTTATGGGCCCACTTGGTTAAGAGCAAATGAATACAACTCCACACTGATGGAGTGGAAAGGATAGACTATTTTGAAGCTTGAGGAATTGGGGGAGATAGGTAAGACTTACTTGGATGACACTTACTCACACAGTTTTTTCCAGGATTAAAAATGTAATACTAGCAAACTTCTGACTATAATGTCAAATCTATAATAAGCACTCTACAAGCAATAGTCAGTATTATTAAGAATAATCATGAAGATGGAGGAAAATAGCACGAAGAGTTTGAGGAGGGATATGTGCAGGAAAATGGGAAAGCTTAAGAATCTTCACTGGGAGCCCTAATGGCACAAAATATATCACTAAAACTCTTCTTGATTAAACACTCATGATAGCAGGGGCACCCAGGTGGCTCAGTCAGTTAAGCATCTACCTTCAGTTCAAGTCATGATCCCAGGGTCCTGGGATCAAGCCCCACATAGGGCTCCCTGCTCAGCAGGGATCTGGCCATTACCTCTGCCACTCCCATGGCTTATGGTCTCTCTCTCTTTCTCTCTGTGTACTTTCTCTCTCAAATAAATAAATAAGCAAATAAAATCTTTTTTAAAAAATAAATAAATGCTCATGATTACAAGATACCAAAGTTTCCTCAAAAATGACAGCATCAGGCCACCTGGGTGGTTCAGTCAATTAAGCATCTGCTTTGGTTCAGGTCATTATCCCAGGATCCTGGGATCAAGCCCTGCATCAGGCTCTCTGCCCAGTGAGAAGCCTGCTTCTCCCTCACCCTCCGCCTGCTGTCAGCCTGCTTGTGTACTCTCTTTCTGTCAAATAAATAAATATTCTTTAAAAAAAAAAAATGACAACACTAACAGCATTAGGTAGAACAGAGAGCTTCAAGTTTTTAAAGTCACCAACTGATTGAAATTACTTTCTGACATTCCCAAATGTTCTTTATTCCCTATGCTTTCATTTTTCTATAATAGAAAGTAAATCTTCAGATTGATTTCAGAATAGGTATTTTTCTATGCCTTTTGTAACTTTGGTGTAGAAAGCCTACTGATACCTCCGAAGGAATATAATGAAAGAGAGTGCGTCCTTCATTTTGAAATAGGAGATAAGGTATAGTGTTGATGGTACCCACTGAGGTAACAGGCTATACTTCTACTCAATTTACCATTTGCTGAGCCTCCCTAAGTGCCAGCCCTGTGTGAAAACTAAGGACACTGAATTAAAGGAGTCCTTTTGGGGACAACTGTACTCTCCAAGTCTGCACTGGCATAATATCCTCTTGCATTCCCTCTACATTTCCTTCTATTCTCATAATCCTCCTCCATTCTTCTTTCCAAAAAAAACCTGAAACCTCTTGTCCCTCGCAATCTACCCTGACTCTTATGGATCCAGAGGTCTCATTCTTATGTATATGAGCACAAGACAGCATATTTTCTTGCCCTTCTCACAGATTCCCTATAAGCATTAATACCATTTGGTTCTGGATTGCTCCTCATTTTCCTCCCTTAAAATATTAGAAATATTTCAGAGTTAACAAATATTCCTTGGTTTTCCACTACTTGCAAAGTAATCTAAATATTTTCTCATATCACCAGTGGTTGCCTTTGAATCACTCTTAGGGGAATCTCATATGTTTTTCTGCATGGAGTCCAAAGAGACGACAAGTTGAACATCAGTTAGCAAAATGTAGCCACTGGAATCCTGGGAGCACAGCTCTACAAAGCACTAACCTTGCCCCATTTAGCACATTAGTGAGAAATATATGAAATTAATACCTTTCATTCTATTTGAGGCAACAATGTAAGTATGAGGCGAGTACTACATAAAAAAAGCATTTTCTACCTTATGTCTTTCTAATGTATGTATACTTTAGGCTACATTGCAGTAAAACTGAAAATAACTCAAATTTGATTGTTTTAAGTACTTGGAGATGATAATATATGTCCCTCTCAACACAAAATTAGAAATGAAGGTTAAATTGAGTATTAAATTTCAATGGATCAAAGTATTAATGATGTATAAAACTCTAAGGCTAGCAAGACCTATTTAAATACATTATCATATCCAAAGAAAGGAAGTATAATCAGAAGACTAGTTAACTACAGGAGTAGAATCACAGAGAAAAATACTGATGTGAGTAGGAGGAATTTTAGCCTACAGAATTTCAACAATATCAGTATTTTTACTAAACATTGTTTTGGATCCTAGGATACCATAGTGAACAATGAAGATAAGGTCCTGCTCCCAAAGACCTTACATTCTAGATGGAAGGAATAAACAAGAAAGAATGAAAGAAATGAGACATTCTAATTGTTAGAAAGTTCCATGAAGAAGACAAACCAGAGTAATAATGGTATGATAAAGCATAGTGTGTGTAGGCAGGGAAGGAATATTTATATTGGTTGGTGGAGGCACCTGGGTGGCTCAGTCGGTTAAGCATCTGCCTTTGGCTCAGGTCATGATCCCGGGGTTTTGGGATTGAGCCCTGTGTCAGGCTCCCTGCTTAGCAGTGAGTCTGTTTCTCCCTTTATCGCTGCTGCTCCACCTGCTTGTGTGCTCTCTTTGACAAACAATTAAATAAAATCTTTTTTTAAGATTAGTTTGTACAGGTTTAGATGAATATACAAAAGAATTTTTTAAAGGCAGTGACTTAAGTGGGATAAAGTTTATTTTTCTGTCATTTAAAAGAAGCCTAGAGGGATGCCTGGGTGGCTCAGTTGGTTGGACGACTGCCTTCGGCTCAGGTCATGATCCCGGAGTTCCGGGATCGAGTCCCGCATCAGGCTCCCAGCTCCACGGGGAGTCTGCTTCTCTCTCTGACCTTCTCCTCGCTCATGCTCTCTCTCAAATAAATAAAAAATCTTTTAAAAATAAATAAATAAAAGAAGCCTAGAAATAAACAATCCTGGGCTACTTGACGGACTCTCAAATTCATCAGAAACTCGGGTTTTCCAGATCGCTGCTCCACAATCCCTAGTAAATGCCCTTTCCCCCATGATCCAAGATGGTTACTGGAGTCCAGTCACCACATCTGATATTCTGAGGAACAAGATGGAAAGAGGGAAAGAGAAGGACATATCTTTCTCCTTTCAGGTACTGTTTTCAAAGCACCACATTGCACTTTGTTTTATATTTCCTTGGTCAGTTATAGGACAATATCCAGCTGTAAAGAGAGGCTGGGTAATATGGCTGTGTGGCACCTAACAAGGGAAGAAAGGGAGAAAAGATATTGGGAAGCATATAGTATTCTTGCTGAAGGTGTTCTAGAAAGGCCTCATATGGCCTGAAGCCTTGATGATGAGAAGGACACAGCCATGAAAAGAAGTGGACATAGAACATTTCAATCAGAGTAAAGGACGAGAGAAAAATCCCCAAAGTGGGAATGAACTCTACATATCTCCAAAATCAAAAGAAAGCTAAAGCACTGAAAAAATTAAATGAGGGAAAGTGTGCTACAGCATGAAATCAGGAGATTGGCATGTTAGACCTTATGATAGGTCACAGTGATGAATTTAGATTGTGAACATTTTCAGTCCTCTTAGAAGGACTGTCCTCAGTGTGATAAGGATGCATAAGGTCATCTTAGTTGGAGACCATCAAACATCTGATTTATCTAAGTTCCTTGTGGTGGTTATCTAAGTACCTTATGGTACCTACCCACTCAGCAGTCTTATTCTACAAGCTCCATCAATAAAGTGGCTTCTGATTTTTGAGTCTCCTCCTTCCCCTAACTTCCTTAGCAACTTTTCTCAATGGTTGCATTGGAGTGCTTGGGTTTTAAGAAGATCGCGGAGGCATGTCCTGAGCAGAAATACAACTCAAGGTAGTTAAATCTTAAATTCCCTCAAAATAAACAATTGGCCAAGTAATACAAGATTTCATTCTCAGTATCCAAGAAAAATATTCAGAAAAGACTCTCTTAACCTTTGTTTGCAATAAAATAAACAGCTCAACAGTTCCCCTTCTGTTTCTCCCACATTTCATATAGGGGTTTGTGGGAAGTGTTCACATCTGCAGAGAGAAGAAAAGGAGCAGCTGGAGAGGTTGTCTCATCTTCCAGCATTTGCTTTCTGTAAGCTTTGACAGTCTGAGTCACAGATCTCTCAGAAAGTTTAGCTGTTTAAAGATGGATCTAGATTCCCAAGAGGAGATCAGTAGGGCTGTTAATAAAATAATACCCTATAAGGCTAGTATCTTAGAGGTTTTTCATTGTCTCCATAAATGTCACTCACACACACACATACTCATACCACACAAACACACACGCACACATATATACAAAAACTAAACCAGGCTAATTAATTTATATGTGACATATTTTTTAATTCATTTGTAGAACCTAGCTGGAAATGTAGAGAACAAGTTAAAGTCAAGGATTAGTCAAACCAGTAATAGAGTTAACAACAACAATAAAAATACAAGGAAAATGAGGTCACAAAAACCTGTAGAACAAAAGAGAAGCTGATGATGGGACGCCTGGGTGGCTAGGTGGGTTAAGCCTCTGCCTTCGGCTCTGGTCATGATCTCAGGGTCCTGGGATCGAGCCCCACATCGGGCTCTCTGCTCCAAGGGAGCCTGCTTTCTCCTCTCTCTCTGCCTGCCTCTCTGCCTGCCTGTGATCTCTGTCTGTCAAATAAATAAATAAAATCTTAAAAAAAAAAAGAGAGAGAGAGAGAGAAACCAATGCAATAGGAAAAGTTAAACTTCAATTAAATGCATGTAACAATGAATCCTGGAACACTGAAAAAAATTATCAAATAAATAAATAAATCCATGAAAAATTACAATTATTATTTGTGCTCTCTACTATTGAGCATTTACTACATTCTAGGCAATGTGCTAAACACTTAAATTACCTTATTTCATTTAAAATAATAATTTCAAGAGAAGGGTGCTCTTATTACACCTATTTATAGTTAAAGAAAGAGCACAGAGAGATTAAATATTTTGCCAAGTTTGAGAACTCGTATGTGATGAGGCCGGATTCAAACCGGATCTCTCTGACTCTAAACCCATGCTCTACCATCTTCTTACGCTTTTGTGATGCTCATACACCACAAGACTTAGGAAAGAGGAGGGAGGAAAAATATAAAATTAAGCTATGTTAGTATTGCAAGTTTACAATATTTCTATGGATTATATTCTTATCACAGCTCACCTGGAGTATAAAGTCATATTTAAGAACGAAATTTAAAGACACAGACTTGCAGAGTTAGGAGATACTGGCTCGCACCACTCCTGGCTATGGGACCTTGGCTAGCTCCACAAGAACCTCAATTTCTCCATGGGAAAGTGAGACAAATGTTTACTTTTGATGTGAAGACTGAAGATAATGTGTGTGAAGTGAAAATCACAATGTCTAGCATAGAATAAGAAGAAAAGGCACTAAAATTATGGCAGCCAATACATTTATTAACATTATTATCCTGGGAGAAAGATAAACTAGGATATTGATCATGCTTTCTGAATATTAGCCCAAGACGTGAATTCACACTTTCCAAGGGAGTCCTTTCATTATTGTTTTGCATTCCACTATAAATTACAATTCATATCAGGCTTAAAGTTGGGCTCTTCTAAGACAAACAAGATAAATCTTATAAATCTAGTAATTTCACATTCCCCAGAGAACTGAGAGGGATTCTCTCCAATCTCTTGTCAAGATTATCTCTGAAAAAAACAGCCAGTGGGAAAGGAGTCCCAGTGGCTGCTGATGTGCTGCCAAGTCCAATACCCGAATCTCTTCAAAGGTTTAGCCCATAAAGAATTATCTCTTTCTGGCTTGACTGACAGCATTTATCTTGGATTTCAAAGCATCAAAATACTGCTGGTGCCCAAGATGTTTGTGAAATGATTCTAATGTGTTCGATGATCTACATTTGAAAGGTTGTATTCCCGAAGCTGGTAAACTCAAGCAAACCTTATAGGGTAGTCCATTTTCAGTATATAAATGCCATCTGCATTCAAAAAAAGCATCTATTAATCACATCTGCAGAGGCATTATACTCTAAAGCCAACTCACAGAGGATTGGGAGGTGGAGGCCTTCACGTAGATGGAGACAACTAAGTAGACCTTAGAAACATGGGAAAACTACCATTCAGCTCATCCTTACTTCTAAATCCTAAAAGAGTTCTGGGGACAGAAGAATAGGGCTATAAAGTAGAAGCCAGTGTTCCTCCTCTTTCTACTGCCACCATTAGATACCAGTATTCTTCTGTGTACTATTTTTCCATAGGTATACCCTGCCCTCAGATTCTACCAATCAGAAGTCTCAGACACCACTTCCTCCATGAAATCGGCTTCTTTTCTGCTAAGATCATATCCGTCAGACTTAAAATCTGGACTTGATTCACCAAAGTACTTCCAAAGAAGTGAGACCAACACCATGAGTGGTAAGAGAAGTCATTAAATAGCATTGGATCACATGGTGAGAAAGTCATTCCATTTTCAATTCTTTTTCTGATTTTCTGATTTATTAAGAAGCAAGTCCCAGAGCCCTGCTATAATGTCATTAGCATGTCTCCAACATGTGCTTTCTTTTTATAAGGACTCAGTCTCAGCGCCAAGGAACACGCAACAGTACCTACACAGAATTTAATAACATTATTTTGTTTATACTATCTCTATTTTTAGTTACTCTTTTTATGGCAAGGGAACTAGTTTTCCATTTATAGTAGTAAGATAAAATTTACTTTCTTAATTCAATTATTTGAATTATTAAAGTTAAAAAGATGAATCAACTATAAAACTGTTAGGCTGATAAGGGGGAAATTATGAAGGTGGATTGAAAATGATTAAATTTGGGAGATACTAGTTACCATGTAATTGCAAAAGAGGATGTTTAAAAATATATCCTCTACTCCCCCAATATGCAGTCACACAGCTCTGTTTGTACCTGTAATAAAGCATGAATTTTTTTAAAAAAAAGCATGAATCCATCTTCTTTGGATTCTAGTTAGCTATATAAATTTCTCATTTTCCCTAAATGGAGTTTGCTCCTGGAAATCCCACCCATTTTTATAGATCCCCTCTATATTATACAGAGGGTAATTCTGTGTGAATGTTTGCTGAATTGAGAACCTAATTCACATGAGTTCCAGCTGTAGAATACTGGTAGTCACTTTAAGTATCCTCAGGACCAACAAAGCCTAAGATTTCTCTACAGCAAATGACTTTCGTTATTTTCATTAAAGATCAATCAATAAACAATCAAGAGAGACTTACTAAACTTCCATCATGCTAAAATACTTTGGGATATGCATAAAAAACTACCAAGACACTTCTATAATTTTTGATGATTATAAAAGTTAAGCTAATTGTAGACAATTTAGATTATACAAAAGGCAAAGGCAAAGAGGTCCAAAAAAAAATAGAAAAAAACCCACAATTTCCACATCTGCAGAGAACTACTATTAACATTGTAGAGTGTTTACTTTGCTGGTTTGTTTTCAGCACTGAGAATGCATTTGTGTTTCAAACGGTGTCCCTGTCTTTCATCTTACTCATCTTCACATTCACTCTTGGGCCACCCTGTTTTGTACTTGGTTTCTATGTACCAGGAACATGAATGACTAGAAATGTAGAAACATCAAGAAATACAGAAGTATGGATATAAATGACCCTGGTAGACTTTTTGCCCAGTAGAGGCATTCCATGACTTAAAAGGAAACATAAGGAGTTTTTAAAAAGATGTGTTAACATGTTTCTTTAGATGGAGAATAGTAATGATGGCAGTTTTCAGTTAAGGATCAGTCACAGAACCATAGACTGTAGGCTGGAAAAAGGTTTCAAAAATGCCTTTACAGAGTAGGAACCAAAGGTCAAGATAGTTAATGACCTAGTAAAGAACACTCATTAGTAACAGCAGGCTTTATTATCTAGATACAACACCAGATGGAAATAAAATATTTCACATTCTAATGTAAGTCAATGGGAAACACAGGTGAATATTCACACAAGCTAATAAGAGCATATCTATTACTAAATGAGGAACACTGACATGGCCCAATAAATCCACAAAATATGAAAGCTTTTCCCCACCCCAGTGCCCGTCCAGAGACTTGTCACCATCACCTTCCTGAATTTTTATTTTACTCTTCTCTGAACTACCTACCCCGTCCAATTGTGTGTTTTATTTTCTATTTTCCTTCCCATGAATGTGTTATAAGCAATTCCTATTTAAAGTTTTCTGTACAGAGATGTAAGCTCTTTGGGGGGAAAATAGCTGCTACATATTATATATGACTGAGTTTATTGAAATTGTAATTAGATTAGTATTCTTTGGCATTAGTTTCATTTTGGCCCTTTACTCAACTAATAATTTGATTATTTAAATAATAACATGAACACCATATTATCTCCAAGTATCAAGCATCTGACACTGCCATATTACTAATTACACTTAAGTTCTTAAAGCACCTTCCTTCCCCTCCTCAGTATTCTTCTAGTCTGGTTCTCCCACCCTCTAATCACTATACTGTCTAATTTTGGTACCACGTCACCCTCCCTACCCTCTAGATGTTGGTATTCCCCAAGGATCTGTCTCTAGGCCTCTGTTCTTGTCTCTATTAAAACCCTCTACTCCTAGAGATTGTGTCCGCCTACATGACATTTGTTATCCCATTTATTAGTCTATTGTTAATTAAACCTTTCAAGCCTTGACTTCTCAAGTTCCAGTCACATCTTCTTAAGATACCTGCAGAACATCTCCAATTATAGTCCTGCTAGCATCATATGAATAACCCACTTTCTCTACACTTGCCTCAAAATCAACTATTAATCCCTAGTTTCCCTTTTTTTCTTAATAGAGGTAAACCATTTTCCTAGATGACTCAAAACCCGGGAATTACTCTTGGTTTATCTTTCCTGCCCATTACATTTAATCCTCACCAAATTCTGTTAATTCTTTCTTCCTTGATCTTCCTCCTAATATTCATAACTTTCTTTCCATGTTTTCATTTCAGACAGGGTGATCTCATGCCTTGATTACTGCAATATCTCTCTTACTAGTCTGTCAACCACTTCTCCCCTATTCTGCACCTGACCCCCGGAATAATCTTCTGAAAACACTATTTTCATCATGTAATTCCTTCTATCAAACTATCAAACTATCTTTAATAGGTACTATGGGCTAAAAAACAAAGTTCAGATTTCACATTCAGGTCCTCTACAATCTATTTCCACCAAAGATTCTTATTTTGGGATTGTAAGAAATGGCACAGGAAAGTAGAAAGAATATTGGACTCTGCGTAAAGTGATAGGGTGTTAAAATACCAGTTCCTGCTGCTTGTTAATTATGTGATGTTGGGCAAGTTACTTAACCTCTATGAATCTGTTTCCTTTTCTATCATATAATGATAAGTAATAAGGTTTTCATATAGTTGGCATCAATATAAATTCAGTAAAAGCATAATTAACATGCTTGATGCATGGTAGACATTCACTTGAAGTCAACTGAATCTGAATATAAGGTCTCTTCTGCCTCTAAAATTGAAGGTTGTCCTTCCCCAATCAGTCTTTCTACTCCAGTCCAACTCCTATAGTCACTTCTCCTAAACACAAAAACTCTTCCATTTTTTTGTGCCCCTCCTCCACACCTACACAAATATTATCATCCTTCAAGTTCTCTTCAAAACTTGTCTTACTTTGTAACGTCTGTAATAAAACCTTATTTTAAAACAGTCACTACCTCTTCTAAGCACTCAACTCTCTTAACTTACTGGCTGTCTTGTACCACAAAGTTTTCATGTATTCAGAACATATCACCCTCACAGTATTACATGTTCTTTGAGGGCTACCATTCTGCATTGTTCTTCTATGTATGTTTCATTCATTCAATCACTCATGGGAAGTCCTTGTTGATGAGCACTGAATTACACTGAGTTCTAAAGTATTAATAAAAGTTGGTCAGCCAGATAGAGGGAGGAATACCTTCCAGGTGAAAAGAATAGCTACTGTGAAGGTCTTAGGGCCAGAAACAGCTTGGTTTCTGGTAACAGCTTGGTAAATTAAAGTACCTGAAAAAAATAGATGAGGTAGAGAAACAAAATAGACTAAAATAAGGTGAGCAAGAAAAGGAAGTATTTCCTTCCCCTGAGCATATTCTACCAAAGTGCCACATTTTTTTAAAGGTACCAGTAATACACTGAATTATAGTTGTTAATTATAATTGTTAATACCATAATGAAAAGACTTTGGAGGTAGCAATATGAAAACTGCCAGGGTGGTTAAAAAAAAAAGAAAAAAGAAAAAAGAAAAAGGCTATTAAATGGTGGTGCTTTTTTAAATTATAGCTTTTCTACTGACCAATGGCCAAGGTCCCTCATCTATTCCCTCCCTAGTACTCCTCCTCAATTCAGATGACCTTTTTTTTTTTTTAACTTGATGATACAGATTTGATTTTAATCACTTTAAGTAAAGCAATGTTTTAATCTTCATGCTATTGATGCGGGGCTAATCTTAGAAGAGCAGGGAGGCAGGTTTTGTTTGCATGCAGACAAGTGACAGGTTTTTTGTTTTTGTTTTTGTTTTTTTAGAGTAGGCTCCATGCCCAGTGTGGAGCCCAACACAAGGGTTTGAACTCAGGAGATCAAGACCTGAGCTGAAATCGAGTTGGATGTTCAACCAAGCCAACCAGGCACCCCTGCCTCTATCTCATTGGTCTCATTGGTATATTTTACTTTCTGACAGTGCCTACTTTATGACCAGTCAGTAAATCTAATCTTGACAATTTTTTTAAAGATCTTTTTTTTTTTTTATTGGACACAGAGAGAGAGCATGCAAGCAGGAAGAGCAGCAGCAGAAGGAGAGAAAGAAAGAGGCTCTCTGATGAGTCCTATAAGGGGCTCAATCCCAGGACCTTGGGATCATGACCTGAGCAGACAGCAGACACTTAACTGACTGAGCCGCTCAGGCACCCCTAGACATCCTTTTGTTATCCATCAACATTTTACAAATTGAAATCCTCTTCTACCTTAAACTTTCTATTTTAGTGCTGTGTAGACCTCCTTCTAGGCTGGAGTTCAGATCATGCAGATCATGAATCTTTCAGGCTATGAAAAAAAGTTAGGGTTTTATGAAAGGGAGTGTATGATCTGGTTTGCATTCTAAGATCATTCCCTGCCATATGAACCATGCTTTAGAGGAGAGAACAGATAGGAGAAGGTGGTATACTCCAGAACGTTTTCTTCTGAGCTTTTACCTTTAGTTTCCATGAAAGCTGAAGCTCAAAAGATGATAGGAACACCAGAGCTGGTTTAAGCTAAGAAGCAACAGAGTATCCCAGAAACAGCTTAGCACAATCCTAGTATATTAGTCCCATCCCAGTCATGTCTCAAATGTGGCTCTGCAGTGGAGCTTATGATACTGTAGAGTGCTATGACAGACATGAAGAAGGTATATTTTCTCTTCATTTAAGCCAGTGGAAGTCTTCCTTCCACGGGTTTCCCCTTATCTAACCCTTGAACAACTGCAATGTGAACTGTCTCCAAACCATCTGAATTTGAAACTTCCCTCTGTTTTGTCTCAGCACAAATACAGACTCTTTCTGGGAAAATCTGAGGAAAGCTCATGAGATATTTGCATGTTTTATTTAGCCTTTCAAGTGGAAAAAACAATAGACATTTCCCTGTTTAAAAGAAAAAACAAATCTGTTGACTTACATACAAATAACTCAAACCAGCTGACCTTTAAAATGTCAAACTTCACATGTGGTCAAGTCTCAGACAGACTCTAAGCTAAGTTTTGGGGAAAAAAAATTTAAATAATGAACTGGTAAAGCAAATAAAATAAAATATTTAGATGATGATTCAGTTGAGTAACCACTAGTGACCCCAAACTGCCACTTGTTATGAATAGATGCCTCGTAAGATTTTTAACTTGGGAGAATTCAGAAATGACCCAATTATGGTGGGTGTCTTTCCAAACTGACCAGGGGCTAGAATCAAGAGCAGAGGGAGAAGCTGACCCACTCAAGACTGAAATGCTCAGGCCTTAGGGAATACCAGAAACAAGTCTATTGCACACATGTCTCATTTACTCCTGGCTTACATAATGAATATTTTAGATCACGGACTGGCTAAAACCTTTATAGGACTGAAAACTTAGTCCTACATATCTCTCACCAT
Organism: Mustela nigripes; assembly: GCF_022355385.1. Taxonomy (NCBI): domain Eukaryota; kingdom Metazoa; phylum Chordata; class Mammalia; order Carnivora; family Mustelidae; genus Mustela; species Mustela nigripes. The sequence continues at coordinate 163,123,744 of NC_081560.1, forward strand.
GTAATTCAAAATAAAAACAATTGGGGCGCGTGGGTGGCTCAGTCAGTTAAGCGTCTGCCTTTGGCTCGGATCGTATCCCAGGGTCCTGGGATCAAGCTCCACATGGAGCTCCCTACTCAGTAGGGAATATGCTTCTCCCTCTGCTTCCCCTTCTCCTCTGCTCATGCTCTCTCTCATTCTATCTCTCTGTCTCTCTCTCTCTCAAATGAGTAAGTAAAACCTTTTTAAAAATAATAAAATAAAAACAATTATTAACCTGTAAAGGGAAACAAAGTATAAGGAAGCCCAACAAATTTCTTATTTTCTCCATGATGGCCACTTTTTGTCTTTTCACAAAAAAGATATTAATAATTTTTCTCATTGACTTTTTTTTTGCTAGCACCCTAGGCATATGCTTAGTTTGTCTTCTGGGTTATCAGCACTGTCTGGATCCCCATAGCTATGTTGTTCAGGTTTCTTATCCTTAACTTCCCTGACTTATAAAAGTTACTGCAGATCTTCCTTGACTTAAGGTAAACCCATTGTAAGTTGAAAATATCCCGTCAAAAATTTTGACTTGAACTTATTGATTTAGTTAAATAATACACTTAACTTGCCAAATATCCTAGCTTAGCCTAGCCAATCTTAATGTGTTCAGAACACTTAAGCTAGCCTATAGTTGGGCAAAATCATCTAATATGAAAGTTATTTTATAGTAAACTTTATATATCTTATTGAATATGTACTTATTGAATATGTACTCAAAGTAAAAAAGTAAAAAACAGCATGGTTGTATGGGTACAGAATGGTTGTAAGTGTGTGGGCTGTTTACTGCCTCCCTGCCCCCATCCCATTCCATGATCCCGTGCCTCTGACCAGGAGTTGTAGCTCATTGCTACCTCTGCCCAGCATCAGGAAAGAGTATCATATCACATATTGCTAGCCTACAAAGATATCAAAATTTAAAACTCACAGTATAGTTTCAGTTGAATATATATCACTCTCACAACACAGTAAAGTTAAAAAAAATTGTAAGTAAAACCATCTTAAGTCAGGGACCCTCTATTTAGAAATGCTTATAAAAGTACTTGGTTATGTAAATCAAAGTCATTTTACTTTACTAGATAATTTAGTGCCTATCTCTAATAAAAAGGGAGGTAATATGACTTCTCAATGAGACTCCTGTTGGGGCTTCTCATTCCTCACACAACAAACTACTCAAGGCTGAGCATAACATATATGTTTATGCACTAGGAAAAATTTATCTTGGCTGATGGAAAACTAAGTAAAGCCAAGTTTACATAAGTCAAGTCTTAGCAAACCAAGGCTTTTTACATGAACCTTTCCTTTTTCCATCTGCTCTTCAGCATTAGAAAGGAAATGTTCACTGTTCATTCCTACTTCAGAAAGGTAATAGTTGCACTGATCTGAAGCCCAATGCCAACTGTTTTTGCCCAGACTTCCCCTATTCTACAGGAAAGGGAAAATGCCACAAGCCTTAAAGTGGCAAATGGACAAGACTGTACTTTAACCTTCTCTTCTTATGTTTCTGGTTTTATCTTTCTAGGTAAGTGTTCAAGTGTTCATGTTCAAGTCTCATATTCGAGGTTAACTAAAAAGCAGCACGATGAGGTTTCTAGAAAGTTTCCTTGTTGTGGCATTAAGCCATTCTCTACTGTCTTCAGTTCCCAAATAGTGACCCAAGAATTTGCACTAGTCTGACCTTAGAGGCCCCTTGCAACTCTGACATTTTATAATTACAGAAACTTCTCTAGCTCCATGAAGGCAAGAATAAAATTAAATTAGTGGAAAATTAATAATTTGGCAACCCTGTTCAATCAAGCGAGTTGATACTAAAAAGCACATTAACTTAAGCGATGTATCCTTTTCTCTTCTTTGCCTCCCTTGAACCAAGACAGTGCTTAACACTGCCCTAAAAGAGACTTTTTTTGACTGTCCCAAGTATCTGAAACCACCTTGTAAATTTCTTGAGTGAAAGAGCATTATTCCAGTATCAGAATTTGTATAGACAAATGGGGATCAAACAACGTACACATTTGTGAAATAAAAGAGGTTCCCTATGACAAGGAGCTCAGGGTGCTTAAAGAAAAGGATGAAGCAAAGAGATATAGTCGGAAGCCAAATCATGTGTACGTTACATTTTTAAAAGTCATTTTTCCCCCAAAAAAGCTTAAAGGGAGTCAAAAAAGGATTTGACCATGGAAGTAATCAAATTTGTATTTCATACCGATGTCTCTAATTTAATTAAAGCACTTTGTGATATGGTAGGCAGAGCCATCAAAATGGAGGCTATATTTATTTCCCTGATTCAGAGCAGTTTAAAATGGAGATAACAATTGTAAGGAATGCTGTGTTACTCGGAAATAATTAATTTTATTCTTTCCTTCATTTATTTTACTCATTTAATTAATATAAATTTACTTGGCACTTATCTACAAGTCAGGCACCAGTTACAAAGACTAACAACAACAACAACAACGTGCATTCTTTCAAACAATATGAATCTGTAGAGGAATTATAATTTTTATTTTTATTTTTTAAAAGATTTTATTTATTTATCTGACAGAGATCACAGGTAGGCAGAGAGGCAGGCAGAGAGAGAGGAAGGGAAGCAGGCTCCCTGCTGAGCAGAGAGCCGGATGTGGGGCCCAATTCCAGGACCCTGGGATCATGACCGGAGCTGAAGACAGAGGTTTTAACCCACTGAGCCACCCAGGCACCCCTATAATTTTTATTTTTAATTTCTGTTATATTATTTATGTTAATTATTATAACATTATTTTGTGTTGTTTTACATGTGATATCAAGTGCAGAGGGTAGAATTAATTATACTCCGTTCATGACACATCATCATGATCAATCTTCGCAAAGTCCTGCTCTTGTCGCATTTATTATTTCTCTTTATACCCATACCTACAGTCAAGTCCCCCATCCTTAAGACAGACAACCACTTAAATGTGTGTAATATATTTTTCTTTGCGTATGCTTTTATAAAGGTGTGTAATTTTGTGAGTATTTGTATTTTTAATTATATAAATTGTATTGTACTAAATAGTGCTGTCTCTTTTGCAATGCTTTTATGATCCATCCATGTTGCTACCTAACAAGAAATTGGTTGCTTTTAATTATTGCATACTTGTTGTGTAATCGCCACATTTTAACTATGCATTCACCAGTAATAAACACCCAAATTGCTCTCTCTCTCTCTCAGCACAAGGTCAACGAATACCTTGTACATGTCCCTTTATAAGTCCACATGAGAATTTCCATGGAAGTAAAAAACAGGAGTGTAATTTCAAAGTCAGACAGTAAGGATACTCTTTATTTGCTCTGCAGAATGGCTGCACCAGTCTACAATCCCACCAACAATATGTGAGGGTTTCCATATCCCTCATGTTTGTCAACACTTGGCTTTATCAAACTTTCTAACTTTGCCAGTCTAACAGGTAGAAGGTAGTATCCTATTGCTTTTATGTGTGTGTCTTCAAAACTATTAATGGTTTTGAGCACATGCTTGCTAGCATTTAAGGTTTTCTCCTAAGTAAATTGTCTATTCCTATCTTTCACCTATTTTTCTTCTCTTGTTGATTCCAGGAGTTCCATATATACCCAAGATATTACTCTCTTGTTGGTTATACACATTGCCTATATATTCTCCTTTTCTGTCATCTGTCTTTAACTTTGGTCCTGGAGGCTTCAATGCAAAAAAAATCCTTCATTTAAAAAAAATTTTTTTTCAATTTATGCCTTAAAATTTTATCAAGAAGTCATTTATTGAGCCTTTGGATAACACATGTATTCATTATTTTCTTCTATTAAATTTATGGACTTGGGGTGCCTGGGATGCTCAGCAGCTTAAGCCTCTGCCTTCAGCTCGGGTCATGATCTCAGGTTCCTGAGATCAAGCCCCGCATCAGGCTCTCTGATCAGCAGGGAATCTGCTTCCCTCTCTTTCTCTCTACTTCCCTCTCTGCCTACTTGTGATCTCTCTCTCTGTGTCAAATTAAAAAAAATAAAAATAAAAATTTTTAAAAACTTAAAAAAAATAAATCTATGCACTTATCTTTCACATAGAGGTCCACTGATTGTTTTTATCATACATAAATAACATACACATATGGATTGTTCTTTGAGATCTCTATTCTGCTCCACTGTGCTGTTTATTTGACATCACATCATCTGTGCTCACTTCAGCAACACATATACTAAAATTTGACATCACATCATCATTTATATAATAAATAGAACAACTTTGCTACTGCCTTTCCTTCTGCCTCTCCTCTCTTCCTTAGCTCAAAGCACCATATCAACTCCCATCCCCAAAAAAGATGAAAACTGCCAACAGAAGAAAGACAATCATCCTAGTGTTGTTATTTTCTTTTTATATTGAGTCCTATCTTGCTGACTAGGGAATCAGTAAAGCAGAAATCATTTTAGTTCTTAGAAATGTCATCTCATTTGATGCAGTTAACTCTCAATGTATTTATAAGATACATATTTTGGGGGACTACTGTATATGGGCATGTTCCTTGTTTAGACATTGAAAACATTTTGATACAGATGATCTTTTCTAATTTTTTAATTTTTATTTTTTTAAAGATTTTATTTATTTGAGAGAGAGAGCACAAGCAGGGGAAGGGGCAGAGGGAGAGGGCAAAGCAGACTCTCTCCTGAGCAGGGAGCCTGATGCCCGGCTTGATCCCAGAAACCACAGATCATGACCTAAGCCAAAGGCAGATTCTTACCTAAGCCACCCAGGCACCACTACAGATGATCTTTTTTTAAAAGATAACAAATTGTATATATTGATTCCTGGCTGAGTCATGCAATAATACCATCATCATGCTGAACTGTGTGTTTATTTTTCTAGATTTTACTAAGCAACCAAAAAAAGAAGTCTGTGAATACGTTTTTCTTATGAGGGCTGCAGTGGCTTCCACTATACAAAACAATTTTGCAATGATTTGTATAAATCAACGATAATAAATTACACTAATGAACTAATAAATTTAAAGTTAATTGTACCTTCCATCAATCAGAGGTTGTAGTAACCCTAACCAAGAAAGCCCTCAACAAATTTGTAACACAAAAATGACAGTGTTTGCATTTTCTCTTTGAGCTATATAAACATGATTACCAGTATGTCAAAATTACCTAAAAAATAAGCAATCTTGGGATGCCTGAGTGGCTCAGTGGGTTAAGCCTCTGCCTTTGGCTCAGGTCAAGATCTTAGGGTCCTGGGATTGAGTCCCACATTAGACACTCTGCTCAGCAGGGAGCCTGCTTCGCCTCTCTCTCTGCCTGTCTCTTTGCCTACTTCTGATTTCTTTCTGTCAAATAAATAAATAAAAATCTTAAAAAAAAAAAGCAATCTTCTGTCTGATTAACTACAAGTCACAACTTCGCCACAAAAAAAGAAACATCTTTCAGAAAAAGCTGCTACCAAAGTAAAAGTGCCAAGCTGATTCACTGATACCAGGGTATTCCTCCACTATATCTCTATTTAAGAATGTTCAAAGAATGTCCTGCCCACAAACACCTTTGTCTCTGAAGGTAACTTCTCACATGTAATGAAGATGCTGTCCCTGAAATAAAATATCCAGACCCACAAAACTTAAAACAGCATCTGCTATGTAAACTAGATGGTCTTGATGTTCACATCTTAATTATAACAAAGGGTAAATCCCAAATTTTCTTTACTAAATGTGAACAACTTATAAGAACAAGAATATATATTTTTTTCACTTGGCTAATATGCTCATGTTTGTCTTTGGAATTTTCCAAAAATATGTTTGGGTAATATTTCTAACTTGTCTATATTTTGCAAATTGCTTTTTTCTACTTGTCTATATTTTGCAAATTGTCCATGATGAATAAAATGGACAAAAGTGAAACCCTTTAATTAAAAAACTATACTCACACTCACTATGCACCATATCCCCACTACCAACACCACCACACACATATACAATGACAAAAGAGAAGTTCAAAATACAGGGGAACTTGAGTGAGCAAAGAGAATAATTTGTAATGCCAAGTAAAATACAGGTTTCCCCTGTTAGCTGAAAGTACAGTGTTCCCATGAAACGTTTTGTAAGTCAAAATGGCAAGTAAGGGGAAAATCCCATTTGGATTTCTTTTGGTTTATAAAAACACATTCATTATAAAGTAAAAGAAAATCTTATTGCCTAGTTATTTTTTACTCTCTCCAGCTACCACCACTAACTGAAGATGTCTGCAGATATACTATTTTTTTTAAAGATTTTATTTATTTATTTGGCAGAGAGAGAGAGAGATCACAAGTAGGCAGAGAGGCAGGCAGAGAGAGAGGAGGAAGCAGGCTCCCCGCTGAGCAGAGAGTCCAACGCAGGGCTCAATCCCAGGACTCTGGATCATGACCGGAGCTGAAGGCAGAGGCTTAACCCACTGAGCCACCCCAGGCACCCCATGCAGATATACTATTTTGGAAGCAGAGAACTGATGCTAAAGAACGATTACATCAAACCTTTAGTAGTGGGAAAACTTAATGTAATTATTTCTGTTATTCTGGTGTTCCCCAGAGCAGATGAAATGTTAGATTTATCTTCTTTGAATGAATAACTACTACATGAATGCTGAATTATGAAAATAAAGTAAGAATGTTCTTCTAATTTGGTTTTAACTTTATCTTCAACTTTATTTCCTAAGTAGATTCCTTTATCACATGTGTTTGGGTGACTGCTTATCATGAAATTTTATTAGATTTGATAGAGAAACTGCAACAGTTGCTGAGATTATAAAGTTGCTATATCTGGCTGACTCAGTTGTATTCAGCTGCATAATTAAAAAGTAAAAATCTCCAGTGAGATTATACTAACTGTTCAAAGAAAAAAAACAATAGTCACCTCTTTTCACAGGACTTTTGCTCTTTTCTTCCTGGCTCTTTCTCTGTATTTCTATCAGAGGAAGGGACTGGAAGGAGTATACATATTGAAAGGAAAATATAAGCATATGTAATTTATTCAGGAAGTCTTCTCTCATATAGAGGCACCCAGCCCATGTGTTTCAAGAATTATAAGAGCAGGAGTGAGTGAGAATAAGGATAGATTATTCAGCAGAGAATAATTCAGGCAACAGTAGAGGCTGGAACTAGGTTAGGCTTCCAACATTCAATTCACCTGAACAAACTGTTGGACCTCTGGAATTTCTTAAAAACTCAGAAGAGGGGGTGCCTGGGTGGCTCAGTGGGTTAAGCCTCTGCCTTCGGCCTGCTTCTCTGCCTACTTGTGATCTCTCTTTGTCAGATAAATAAATAAAATCTTTAAAAAAAAAAAAAAAACTCAGAAGAGTTCAGATTCAGAACATCTTAGCCCTGGAAGGAATCTTATCTTAATTCACCTTAGAGAAAAAGTCTAAGCAATGCCAGTTTTAGAAATAGAGTGAAACTAAGAAAAAAATGTTTTTCCTCCATAACACGGTAGAATAAAGTTTCCAAATGCTGGTCCACGGTTCTTTAAAAACCTTTACTTACCCAACACTTCTACTCTGTCCGACGGCTCCAGTTCAGGTCCTCTTATCTCACTTGTGATTTACCGTAACAACCTCAAGACAAATCTCTTGATTTTGGTCTCTGATCCCTCAACCAGAACTCAACTATGTTAGTCCCTTATTTTCCAGATTTTCCCTAAATGCAAGTTCTGTATTTCCTCCCCTCAAGGAAAGGGACCACGTCTTATATTTCTCCTGTATCCCCAACAAAGGCAAGTACAATAATAGCTAATTAATATACATTAACTAATTAAATACTACTCAACAGGCACTGTTCTAAAAGCTTTACATGTATTTATTCACTTAATCCTTACAATAACCCAATGAGGTAAGTACTATTATAATTCCTATTTTATAGACAAGACTTACTCAGGGCCACATGACTAGAAATGATGGGGTAGAATGAGGTATTTGTAGCCAAGTGATTTAAAATATAGAGCCTGTATTCCTCTATCTTTCTTGATGGGGGCTGGGGGAAGGAGGGTTGAATGCATATCAAATTTCTCAATAAGAACTTAGTGTGGGTGGCTGGAAAGATATTCAGAACTTAACATACTTTAAAAAGATAGTCCTTAAGCATGGCTGAGCTGTGTTTTATACATCTCTCTATTTATGGTTGGCAACATAATCATTCCTTACACCTGAAGTAAGGAACTTTTTTTACCCTCATAAAAATGGACTTAATCGTGGTTGCTATCTATGGTAGGCTAAAAATGGCCCCCTCAAAATACTCTTGTCAAATCCATGGGACTAATGAATGTCACCTTATTTTTTCAAAAGGTGTCTTTACAGTATGAATTAACTTAAAGAATAGAGATGAGATCATCTTGGAGATCTGTGTGGGTCCTATTTCCTTGTAAGGAATAGACACATAAGGAACAGATAAAAAAGGAGAAGGTAATGTGATTGGAGTGATGGACCCATAAGTCAAGGGAGAGACTAGAGGCAGGGATTGGAGTGATGGACCCATAAGACAAGGGATGCCTGGAACCACCAAAAGTTTGAAGAGGCAAGGAAGAGAGCCTCCTGATGAGGTTTCAAATGAAAGAGACTCTTGAAAACACCTTGATTTTGAACTTCTGGCCTCTAGAACTATGAGAGAATAGATTTCTATTTCCTTATGCTATCATGTTTGTGACAGTTTGTTATTGGAGCCACTGGATACTACTACATCATCCATCTGCTATCTGTAATAAACTACACACATGACTGGAATAGGAAGAGTATTTTTTATCTCTAGAGCCTTCACTTTTTCAATTTAGTGTAGTACCTAAGAAGCATGAGTATAATGGCAATAATATTTGAAAATAAGAATTGAAATGGAACAAAAACACAGTCAAGATCGTGAAGGAGTAGCAGGCTGAAATGACATCAGGTTTCAGGAGTTCAGCTAGATAGTTATCAAACCATTCTGAACACTTACAAATCCAAGAGGAGATTGAAGAGAAGAGCAGCAATTCTAGAAACAAAAAATCAACCACTTTCTGAAATGTAGGACCCACGGAGAAGTGAATCCAAAGCAACAGGAAGATATGCCATGGGGGGGGGGGGCGGGGCGCTCCCAGCAAGTGGCAGAGCAACGGAACATAAAAATAGAACTTTTAAAAGTCTGCTTCACTGAGGGACATCTCTCCAGAGGCTAAGCGGGGGGAGGGGAGGGCTCTTGGGGACAGCATGGTCTGAGATCCCACAGGGTCAGAGAAGGATCAGGGGTGTCTGAGGGTAGCAGAGCTTGCAGGTATTAGAGCAGAGAAGCCGGCTACAGAGACAGAGGCAAGGAGTGAGGACTCAGATTGGGGTTACCTTAAACTGGGATCTGTGGCACAGTCAGACCACTGCTCTTTAAGCACGGACCCCACAAGTGGCAGATCTGGGGAGACCCCCCCCCCCCGGAAGATCAGAGCAGCAGCAACCTGCTGGGTTTGGAGACTCCAAATGGGGCTGTGTGAAAGAGATAGAAACGCTTGGTCACAGGCCAGGTAAGCTAAGAGCGCAGCCAGAGACCAGGGAGACAGGAGTGAATGAGCACTTTTCTCCGAGGGTGCACTGAGGAGTGGGGCCCTGAGCTCTCAACTCCTCCAAGCTAGACATTGGGAGGCCGTCATTTTCATTCCAGTCCTCCAGAGCTCTACAGAAAGCATTCAGGAAACAAAAGCTCCCAAGAGCAAACCCGAGCAGATTACTTAGCCTGGCCCCTGGCAAGAAGGGTGCAATTCCACCTTGGGCAAGGACACTTGAGAATCAGTACAACAGGCCTCTCCCCCAGAAGATCTGCAAGAACATCCAGCGAAGACCAAACTTACTGATCAAGGAGAACAGCGGAATTCCAAAGGAGAGGAAAGCAAAGCATGGAATTCATGGCTTTCTCCCCATGATTCATTACTCTTGCAAAATTAATTCATTTTTTTTTAATTTTATTTTTTTCCTATTCTAATTTTTTACCTTTTCCTCTTTCCTCTTTTAACATTTTTAAGTAGTTTATCTTAATAGTACCTTTCCAAAAAATATTTTTTGAACCTTTATTATTATAGTCATATTTTCTCCGTCATTGTATCTAACTTTATGTTTTGTATACATACATGGTTTTTACTTCCAAAAAATTTTGGGATACAACTTCTTCCAACAGATCAAAATATACCCTAAATCTAGCACAGGGCTTTGTTCTCATCTCCAGCCAGAGCAAATTCTCTCCATTTTCTTTTTCTCTCTTTTCCCAACCAACTTATCCTATCAAATCCTTCTTTAGATTTTTTTTTTTAAATTTTTCTTTTTACAGTCATATTCCATCCCTTCATCATGTTTACCCTTTTTTTATATATACATATGCAAGTTTTTCTTTCTTTAAAATTTTGGGAGGTAGTTTTTTCTAAGAGACCAAAATACACCCCAAATCAGGTAAGTGGCTCTGTTCTATTGACTGGTCTAATATAAATACATATATATTTTTAAATTTTTTAAAAAAATTTTTTTGAACTTCTTTTTATGCCCTTTCTTCTCACCATGATTTCAGGACTATTCTGAGTTGGTTAACACAGATTTTTCTGGGGTCTTTGCCACCCTTTTAGTATTTTATTCTCTCATTCATCTATTCTTTTCAGGATAAAATGACAAGGCAGAAAAACTCACCACAAAAAAAAAAAAAAAAAAAAAGAACAAGAGGCAGTACCAAAGGCTAGGGACTTAATCAATACAGACATTGGTAATATGTCAGATCCAGAGTTCAGAATGACAATTCTCAAGGTGCTAGCTAGGCTCGAAAAAGGCATGGAAGATATTACAGAAACCCTGTCTGCAGAAATAAAAACCTTTCCTGGAGAAATAAAAGAACTAAAATCTAACTAAGCTGAAATTAAAAAAATAAAACTATTAATGAGGTACAATAAAAAAAGGAGGTACAGGGCACCTGGATGGCTGAGCGGGTTAAAGCCTCAGCCTTCAGCTCAGGTCATGATCTCAGGATCCTGGGATTGAGCCCCACATCAGGCTCTCTGCTCAGCAGGGAGCGTGCTTCCCTTCTCTGCCTGCCTCACTGCATGCCTCTCTGCCTAATTATGATATCTACCAAATAAATAAATGAAATCTTTTTTTTAAAATGGAGGCTCTTACTGATAGGATATATGAGACAGAACAAAGAATTAGTGATATGGAAGATGACATGATGGAGAATACAGAAGCTGAGCAAAAGAGAGACAAACAACACTGAACCACAAGGGGAGAATTCGAGAGATAAGTGATAGTCAATACAACATTAGACTAATTGGGATTCCACAAGAAGAAGAAAAGGGTGGGGGAGAAAGTATATTGGAGGGAATTACTGTAGAGAATTTCCCTAACATGGCAAAGGGAACAGAGATCAAAATCCAGCAGGAGCAGAGAACCCCCTCAAAATCAATTAAAATAAGTCCACACCCCATCATCTAATAGGAAAACTTATAAGTCTTTGTGACAAAGAGAAAATCCTGAAAGCAGCCCAGGACAAGAAGTCTGTAACATACAATGGTAAAAATATTAGATTGGCAGCAGACTTATCCACAGAGACCTGACAGCCCAGAAAGAACTGGCATGATGTATTCAGAACACTAAATAAGAAAAACATGCAGCCAAAAATACGACATCCAGCTAGGCTATCATTGAAAATAGAAGGAGAGATAAAAAGCTTCCAGGACAAACAAAAACTAAAAGAATTTCTAAACACCAAACTAGCTCTACAGGAAGTATTGAAAGGGGTCCTCTAAACAAACAGAGAGGCTAAAAATAGTAGATCAGAAAGGAACAGAGACAATATACAATAACAGTCACCTTACAGGCAATACAATGGCACTAAATTCATACCTTTCAATAGTTACCCTGAATGTAAAAGGGCTAAATGCCCCAATCAAAAGACACAGAGTATCAGAATGGATAAAAAACAAAACACATCAATAGGCTGTCTATAAGAAACTCATTTTAGACCCAAAGACACCCCCAGATTTAAAGTGAGGGGGTGGAAAACAATTTTTGATTTCCATTTTGTCCACGCTAATGGACATCCAAACAAAAGCTGATGATCCTTATATCAGACCAACTAGATTTTAAGCCCAAGACTGTAATAAGAGATGAGGAAGGACAATATATCATACTCAAAGGGTCTATCCAACAAGAAGATCTAACAATTTTAAATAACTAGGCCCCTAACAGGAACTACATAAACCAATTAATAACAAAATCAAAGAAACACATCAACAATAATACAATTATAGTAGGGGACTTTAACACCTCCCTCACTGAAATGGACAGATCATCCAAGCAAAAGATCAACAGGAAACAAAGGCCTTAAATGACACACTGCACCAGATGGACTTCATAGATATATCCAGAACATTCCATCCCAAAGCAACAGAATACACATTCTTCTCTAGTGCACATGGAACATTCGCCAGAATAGATTACATCCTGGCTCAAAAATCATGTCTCAACGAATACCAAAAGATTAAGTTCATTCCCTGCATATTTTCAGACCATAATGCTCTGAAGCTAGAACTCAATTACAAGAGAAGTTGGAAAGAACTCAAATACATGGAGGCTAAAGAACATCCTACTAAGGAATGAATGGGTCAACCAGGAAATTCAAGAAGAAATGAAAAAATTCATGGAAACAAATGATAATGAAAACACAACTCTTCAAAATCTGTGGGACACGGCAAAGGTGGTCCTGAGAGGAAAAAATATAGAGCAGTACAAGCCTTTCTCAAGAAACAAGAAAGGTCTCAAATACACTACCTAAGCCTACACCTAAAGGAGCTGGAGAAAGAACAAGAAAGAAAGCCTAAACCCAGCAGGAGAAGAGAAACCATAAAGATCAGAGCAGAAATCAATAAAATAGAAACCAAATAAACAATAGAACAAATCAAGGAAACTAGGAGCTGGTTCTTTGAAAGAATTAATAAGATTGATAAACCCCTGGCCAGACTTATCAAAAAGAAAAGAGAAAGGACCCAAATAAATAAAATCATGAATGAAAGAGGAGAGATCACAACCAACACCAAAGAAATACAAGCAATTATAAGAACATATTATGAACAACTATATGCCAGCAAATTTGATAATCTGGAAGAAATGGATGCATTCTTTTTTTTAAATTTTATTTCATTATTTATTTTCAGCATAACAGTATCATTATTTTTTCACCACATTCAGTGCTCCATGCAATCTGTGCCCTCTATAATACCCACCACCTGGTACCCTGACCTCCCACCCCCCTGCCACTTCATTCTTAGAGATGTATAAACTACCACAACTGAACCAGAAAGAAATAGAAAACCTGAACACACACATAACCAGTAAGGAGACTGAAGCAGTCCTCAAAAATCTCCCAACAACAAGAGCTCAGGGCCAGACAGCTTCCCAGGAGAATTCTATCAAACATTTAAAGAATAATTAACACCTATTCTCTTGAAATTGTTCCAAAAACTAGAAATGAAGGAAAACTTCCAAACTTATTTTATGAGGCCAGCATTACCTTGATTCCAAAACCAGACAAAGACCCCATCAATAAAGAGAATTACAGACCAGTATCTTTGATGAACACAGATGTGAAAATTCTCACCAAAATACTAGCCAATAGGCTCCAACAGTACATTAAAATGATTATTCACCACGACCAAGTGGGATTTATTCCAGGCCTGCAAGGTTGGTTCAACACCCACAAATCAATCAATGTGATATAATACATTAATAAAAGAAAGAACAAGAACCCTATGATATTCTCAATAGATGCTGAAAAAGCATATGACAAAGTACAGCAACCATTCTTGATCAAAACTCTTCAAAGTGTAGGGATAAAGGGCACATACCTCAGTATCATCAAAGCCATCTATGCAAAACTCACTGTGAATATCATTCTCCCTGGAGAAAAACGGAGAGCTTTTCCACTAAGGTAAGGAACACGGCAGGGATGTCCATTATCACTACTGCTCTTCAACATAGTACTAGAAGTCTTAGCCTCAGCAATCAGACAACAAAAAGAAATTAAAGGCATCCAAATCGGCAAAGAAGTCAAACCATCACTCTTTGCAGATGATATGATGCTTTATGTGGAAAACCCTAAAGACTCCACTCCGAATCTGCTAGAACGTATACACGAATTCAGTAAAGTGTCAGGATATAAAATCATCGCACAGAAATCAGTTGCATTTCTATACACCAACAACAAGACAGAAGAAAGAGAAATTAAGGAGTCCATCCCATTTACAATTGCACCCAAAACCAGGAGATACCTAGGAATAAACCTAACCAAAGAGGCAAAGAATCTGTACTCAGAAAACTATAAGGTACTCATGAAAGAAATTGAGGAAGACACAAAGAAATGGAAAAATGTTCCATGCTCATGGATTGGAAGAACAAATATTATGAAAATGTCTATGCTACCTAAAGCAATCTACATGTTTAATGCAATCCCTATCAAAATACCATCCATTTTTTTTTCAAAGAAATGGAACAAATAATCCTAAAATTTATATGGAACCAGAAAAGACCTCAAATAACCAGAGGAATGTTGAAAAAGAAAGCCAAAGTTGGTGGCATCACAATTCCAGACTTCAAGCTCTATTACAAAGCTGTCACCATCAAGACAGTATGGTACTGGCACAAAAACAGACACATAGATCAATGGAACAGAATAGAGAGCCCAGAAATAGACCCTCAACTCTATGGGCAGCTCATCTTCAACAAAGCAGGAAAGAATGTCCAATGGAAAAAAGACAGTCTCTTCAACAAATGGTGTTGGGAAAATTAGACAGCCAATGCAGAAAAATGAAACTGGACCATTTTCTTACACCAAACACAAAAATGGGCTCCAAATGGATGACAGACCTCAGTGTGAGAAAGGAATCCATCAAAATCCTTGAGGAGAACACAGACAGCAACTTCTTCCTAGAAACATTGCCAAAGGCAAGGGAAGCAAGGGCAAAAGTGAACTACTGGGACTTCATCAAGATCAAAATGTTTTTCTCAGCAAAGGAAAACAGTCAGCAAAACCAAAAGGCAACTGAAAGAATGGGAGAAGATATTTGCAAAGGACATACCAGATAAAAGGCCAGTATACAAATCTATAAAGAACTTATCAAACTCAACACCCAAAGAACAAATAATCCAATCAAGAAATGGGCTCAGGACATGAACAGACATTTCTGCAAAGAAGACTTCCAGATGGTCAACAGACCCATGAAAAAGTGCTCCACATCATTCGGCATCAGGGAAATACAAATCAAAACCACAATGAGATACCACCTCAAGGCAGTCAGAATGGCTAAAATTAACAAATCAGGAAACGACAGATGTTAGCGAGGATGCGGAGAAAGGGGAGCCCTCCTATACTGTTGGTGGGAATGCAAGCTGGTGAAGCCATTCTGGAAATGAGGATGGACGTTCCTCAAAAAGTTGAAAATAGAGCTACCCTATGATCCAGCAATTACACTACTGGTTATTTACCCTAACGATACAGACATAGTGATCTGAAGGGGCACATGCACCAGAATGTTTATAGCAGCAATGTCCACAATAGCCAAACTAGGGAAAGAACCTAGATGTCCATCAACAGATGAATGGATAAAGAAGATGTAGTATATATATACAATGGAATACTATGCAGCCATCAAAAGAAATGAAATCTTGCCATTTGCAATGAAGTGGATGGAATTAGAGGGTATTATGCTGAGAGGAATAAGTCAATCAGAGAAAGACAATTATCATATAATCTCCCTGATACGCGGAATTTGAGAGGCAATGTCAGAGGTTTGGGAATTAGGGAAGGAAAAAATGAAACAAGATGGGATCGGGAGGGAGACAAACTGTAAGAGACTCTTAATCTCATGAAACAAACTGAGGGTTACTGGGGGAAGGGGGTTAGGAATAGGGTGGTTGGGTTATGGACATTGGGGAGGGTATGTGCTATGGTGAGTGCTGTGAAGTGTGTAAGCCTGGCATTTCACAGACCTGTACCTCTGGGGCTAATAATACATTATATGTTAATTTTTTTAAAAGAATTGAAATGGGTAACAGGAGGAATGCTTTACTACATAAAAATTGTGATCTTGGCATTTAATCCATTCATTCAATAATCATACACTTACTATTGTGCTAGGCAGTGAGCTAGGCAATCAGAAGTCAACTATGTAGGCAACAAATGTGATCTCTGCCCACATGTCATTCTGAATGATTTACTGTATTATCTTGTAATTAATACTTCAAGAGTGTAAGAACAGGATTCATTGTAAATTCATAGGACAGTTAACTTAAAGGTGTTAGAGTCTGGGAAGTAAGTCACTTAATCTCTCTGAGATTTCATTACAGAACATAAATAGCAGAGGTAAGATAAATACTGTCTGCCTTAGAGAACTGTTGTGCTTTCATTAAAAATAGGCTCTTTGTGGGGTGCCTGGGTGGCTCAGTGGGTTGGGCCGCTGCCTTCGGCTTGGGTCATGGTCTCAGGGTCCTGGAATCGAGTCTCGCATCGGGCTCTCTGCTTGGCGGGGAGCCTGCTTCCCTCTCTCTCTCTGCCTGCCTCTCTGTCTACTTGTGATCTCTGTCAAATAAATAAATAAAATCTTTATAAAAAAATGGATTCTCTGTAATGATATTATATATGTTCTATAAAATGCTTATATGTACCCAGCATTAAACTAAGCATTTAAAAAAAAATTCTTTTTGAGTATAGCTGACATACAATGTTACATTAATTTCATGTGTACAACATAGTGAATCAATAAGTTTATACATAATGCTATGTTCATCAGAAGTGTAGCTAACATCTGTCCCCATACATCACTACCACAGTACTATTCACCATATTCCTCATGCTGTTGTGCTATGATTTTATATAAATTATCTCATTTAATTCTCACAACATACAAATTACTTATCTGTATAAATTATATATTGATTATTTATATGTGAAATACATATTTCTTAAATTTCATATTTATAAACATATATTTCACATATTTATAGGATATAAGAAGTAATATACTATTACTTCACCAGTTTTACAAACAGAGAAACAGATTTAGGGACAATAAACATCATGTTCTAATCTATACAGCTAGTAAAAGACAGGGCCAGCATTTAACCAGGCTTAATTCCAAAGCCTGAGGTTTTAACCACTACATCATACCTATTAGCTGAATGTTAAAAATTGAAAATATTGTTAGATAAAGCCTTCAATAAATATTTGCTAAACAAACATGTATCTTCAAACAGCATAAAAGATAAAGGAGAAGCTATACAGTCTCAAAGAAGTCACCTTCCATCAGCAGGCCCTCAAAAAACAAACAAAAAAGAGGTGTTCTGTTGTACCAACAAAAGTGGCAAAAATAACCTGGCAATCTGGTACTGTTTTAGCACAGCTGCATTTGACTCACCAGTGGCTTGTTCTGTGATTTGAAAATAATCACTTTATTTACTTCAGCTTCTGTTTGTCTAACGGAAACCAATAATAAATTCAAAGTTTTCCTTTATAAGGCTACTCTGAGAAATACACAGTAATCAAGTACATGGTAACTTTTAAGATGTTACCTTGTTCTTCCTAATTTATTCACGGAATTTTAGAAGTCCTGAAAATTGCAATGCATAAAAAACTGGTTTTTAATAAATCCAATTACAACTGGTCCCTTTTTTACTGATTCTGTATGTGCAAATTCGCTCACTTGCTTAAAAATGTATTTGTAACTTTCAAGTTGATACTCATGGAGTTACTCCCTTGGTCATTCATAGACATGTGTAAAAGGACAAAATAAAAAAAATAATAAAACTGATCTCCAACTCACATGTTCCCAAGTGAGGCCGAACAAGGCGATATCTTCTTGCTTTGGTTTTTAAACCATAAAACAAGTATGCTTTCCCTAGCCTATCTAAATGTGAAAAATGCTACATTTTTCATATTTTTGTGCCTTTTGTTGGTGATTTTACCATTTAAAATAACCCCCAAGCATAGTGCGGATGTGCTCTCTAGGATTCCCAAGCACAGGGATGCTTGATGTGCTTATCAGGGTAAATAAGTGATAATAGATGATATTCCTTCAGGTGTGAGTTCTAGTGCTATTGGCCTTGAATTCAGTGACAATGAATCAGTAACGGAGTATCTCCAGAAAAGGGGGGACACTCCAAATAAAGGTAAAATAACATCTATGTGTGGCAAAGCTATGGAAAAGATGGAAAAGCAGCTACTTCTGTGAACTCATGATATGATGACCAAATTAAAAAGAAGACAGCACTGTTGTGAGCTGAAAGCCAAAGAAATTTGCAATCACATTATCTAGGGTCAGAAAGACATTACACTCTTCTCAACTAGAATAACATAACTACTATGGTAGTTCATTAAAGAGGAAACAACAAGTAGAAAAGAACGAAATCCTTTCTAATTGATATACTCTTTCAAACACCCTCTCTATTTTCTGAAAAAATGTTTAAGCAACCAAAGGAGAAATGTCTACAGAAGGAGTTTATAAGGCAAAAAAAAAAAAAAAAAGGGAAACCACACTGGATTGACCTCAGAATAAAGAAAGTCACTCCAAACTTGAAGAGCCAAGATATCTATTTTTCATGGCTAATTAAAATGGAATGTGTTACCTTCTGTGTAATTATTACTACAAGTGTCTTCACTTTGCTGCTTCTCCATAAGAAATCAACCCACCATACTGAAAAGCAGGAAATTTATAGTCAGAGAGATCTTCCATACGAATATCTGCTACCTTGCAACCTAGATGCCTATGAACAACTCAACATTTCTTAGCTTCATCTCTAAAAAGAGGAAATAGTATCACACAGTTTGCTTGAAGAATTAAGTGAGATAATTGATGGTAAGCATTTAGCACATCATAGAGGATGATGTCAATAAATTATTGCTTTTATTATTTTTTATTCCTACTGTCAAAATGATGGAATATGGAAATTTCATATGGCTGAACCTAATATTGTACAGCCCAATGTTTAGTATCAAATAAACAGTGAAGACAATATTTTTTTGTCTAGTAACTACATATTCTGGCTGACAAGTCAAAATGTTTTCCCTCTATGGCTCAATCTCGGCTGTGGTTTGACTGCTAATTTTGGAGTATGATGGGATATTTATAGTTAGAACCTTTCCCAGTTCTGGTAATTTCAGTAGCTATCCCTTGAGAAATCATTAACCAAAGAAGACAATATGTTTATTTTAGGTGGCAACATTCCAACATATTGAGTATATAAAATACTGAGAGAAAAAGTCAAGCATACCAGGCACCAGACATCTCATGTAGAATCAAGTCCACATTTATATAACCTGGTTTAGATAAAATACTACTAGTCAAATAATCAGATTCTCACACTGTCTAAGTTACTCCCTGTTTTCTTCAGCAATTTAACTTCTTCATGCTCTCCAATCTGCTCTTTCATCCCCAAATTATTTTCCTTAGATAGTTCTTAATCCCTGTCCCCAAAGTTCCTTTCCAGTTTTCCTCCTCCCTGATGTCTGAATCAGTGTGACATAAACGGAGAGAACATGAACTTGGAAAATAAAATACTCAGTTTAACTCTGGCTTAACCAGATGCTAACAAGTCCCTTAATATCCTCATCTGAAAAATGAGGCTTATACCTTCACAGGGTTAGTGTTAAGAGTTTTTGAATAACATTTATGAAAAGTTGTTATAGCATTAAATTCAATTCACTGATGGGTACAAGAAGTGTTCGTTCTTCCTGTTTCCTCTCACTCTGGTTCCATGAGGCAATCCAAATGGTCTGGATAAAAGAACTCCAGACTACTGAAAGTTTAAAACCCCATTTCCAATACTGACACCTACTTCTTATCCAATATTGTCACCTGCTTGATGACTCTTTCTTTCCTCTACACCCTTCTCCCCCTCCGCCAATACATCTAAAACCAGTTTGCCCTCCTGAATGCTTTATATCTGTAGCTATTATTATTTCTCCCTTACTGTTCTTTAAAAAAAAAAAAAGTCAATCCTATCCTTGAATTCATACATTCTTTAACATTTTCCCTAATATCTCCTTAACTAATACCTGACTCTCAGATTAAACAACACCCTTCTTACTGGCCTCATTAACTCCGTACTAATCTTAAATCACTGCTTCCAAATTAAAACTGTAAGAAAATGCCTCTTCTGTCCTTTCTTTCCCCTCAAAAATTAGGTTTTGTTTCATCTTGGTCGATATGTTTCAAAATATTTTTAGAGGAAATATGTTCAGCCCCCATCAGAAATTCACAGCTAAAAGGTCATCTGTTGTAAGAGATTAAAGAGATAAAAAGTCACCTCTGATACAAAAGAAAGTCAAGAATTGGGGGGAAGAGCTTTTAAGCACCTAAAAAGAGATATGGCTTTCTAAAGTCAGAGTTGCAAAAAACCAACCAAGCAAAGGCCATGATAATGTTATGGTAAAGAAAGTTCACTATGCATTCCAGGTAAGATTCTAGTCCTAATAAAAAATCAATTAGGAATAGGTAACTTGAAGTTACAGTTCTATTCTATTCCATTTTAATCCAAAATATATTTCACTTAGTTATTTACCTCTAATACACCAAATACTGTTATATTTTAATAGTTAATCATTTAAGGGAGGAAAATCTAATCTCGAGTCTGGATCATGTGGCTGATCACTTGAATTACTTGCTTGTAAAGAAACCATGAAGGATAGGGGCACCTGATTGGCTCAGTGGGTTAAAGCCTCTGCCTTCAGCTCAGGTCATGATCTCAGGGTCCTGGGATAAAGCCCCTCATTGGGCTCTCTGCTCAGCAGGGAGCCTGCTTCCCTTCCTCTCTCTCTGCCTGCCTCTCTGCCTACTTATGATCTCTGTCAAATAAATAAAATCTTTAAAAAAAAAAAAGAAAGAAAGAAAGAAAGAAACCATGAAGGACAGTTGCCAAATTGTTGGGAACCACTTTGTGGTTGCCCTTGAGGTAAATCACTCAAATTCTTTAAGACTTGTTTCCACTCAAATGGTATTCTTACAACCAATATTTACTGGCTCCTACAGATGCCAGATAATGTGCTAAACAATGGTTCTTGCCATGAAAGCACTTATAGCATCATGGTAGTTAAGTAGTTTAGACAACATATCAAATGTGTCTTTAGCTCAAAACATAAGTAAAATCTGTTCATCCATATTCTAATATAAAGCAAGCTTCTGGGGGTCTAGCAATAGGAACACTGGAGAGATCATAAGCTTCCATGGGATGTGCCTAATGGATTCTGCCCTGGTGGCAGGAAAGATATTCCATTCTTCTAAAACCCGCAATCACTTCACATACAAATAAAACACCTGAACTTGTTCTTCAGAACTTTTCACAATATACCCCCACATAACTTTCTACGTTTTGTCCTACCCTTTCCCAACTCAAACCCAATGCCCCAGTCATACTGGTCTACAACTATCTCTAGAATCTCTACTGATCATTCATATTTCCATCTCAACTTTTTTCCTTATACCATTTCCCTAACATGGAATGACCTTCCTAGACATTATTTATCAAATCTGTACCCATTTTTCAAACATCTAGTTCACTCATTTATTCATTCAAAATTAGTGTCTATACCACGGAGGCTCTGAGAATACAACACAGAGCAAAATAGTCCCTTACATTCAAGTACAAATGGCAGGCACTAAGCGCATAAACGAAGAAATACAAAATGTAGAGAGAAATAAGGCAAAGGAAAGAAGCTACAGAGTGTTGAGGTCAGAGTGGGGATTTGTATTCTACATAGATAGCCAGGAAAAGTCTTTCTGACATTTGAACAAAGACTGAAAGAAAGTGAAAGTCAAGCCCACAGTTATCTGCAGAAAGAAGTCTGCAAGCAGAAAAAGAGCTAACGCTTTCTTTTTAATTTTCTGAAGAATCTCCACACTGTTACCCTATGACCCGGCAATTGTACTGACTATACAGTACTCAGTACAAAGATACAGATGTAGTAAAAAGAAGGGCCACATGCACCCCAATGTTCATAGCAGCAATGTCCACAATAGCCAAACTGGAAAGAGCAGAGATGCCCTTCAATAGATGAATGGATAAGAAAGCCACTGATTTCTGTACATTGATTTTATATCCTGCCATGTTACTGAATTGCTGTATGAGTTCTAGCAGTTTGGGGGTGGAGTCTTTTGGGTTTTCCATATAAAGAATCATGTCCATGGAGGACAAGGGGTGTTAAAGAGAAGGGAGTTGGGGTAAATTGGAAGGGGAGGTGAATCATGAGAGACTATGGACTCTGAAAAACAATCTGAGGGGTTTGAAGTGGCGGGGGTGTGGGAGGTTGGGGTACCAGATGATGGGTATTATAGAGGGCACGGATTGCATGGAGCACTGCGTGTGGTGAAAAAATAATGAATACTGTTTTTCTGAAAATAAATAAATTGAAAAATTTTTTTTAAAAAGTCAAAAAAAAAAAAAGAATCATGTCATCTGCGAAGAGAGAGTTTGACTACTTCATTGCCAATTTGGATACCTTTTATTTCTCTTTGTTGTCTGATTGCTGTCGCTAGGACTTCTAATATTATGTTGAACAAGAGTGGTGAGAGGGTGCATCCTTGTTGTGTTCCTGATCTCAACAGGAAGGCTGCAAATTTTTTTCCATTGAGGATACAAAGTCAATGTACAGAAATCAGTGGCTTTCTTATACACTAACAATGAAAATACAGAAAGGGAAATTAGAGAATCAATTCCATTTACTATAGCACCAAGAACCATAAGATACCTGGGAATAAACCTAACCAAAGAAGTAAAGGATCTGTACTCGAGGAACTACAGAACACTCATGAAAGAAAATGAAGAAGACGCAAAAAGATGGAAGACCATTCCATGCTCTTGGATCAAAAGAATAAACATTGTTAAAATGTCTATACTGCCTAGAGCAATAAATACTTTTAATGCCATTCCGATCAAAATTCCACTGTATTTTTCAAAGAGCTGGAGCAAATAATGCTGAAATTTGTATGGAATCAGAAGAGACCCCAAATCACTAAGGAAATGTTGAAAAACAAAAATAAAACTGGGGGCCTCACGTTACCCGATTTCAAGCTTTACTACAAAGCTGTGATCACCAAGACAGCATGGTACTGGCATAAAAACAGACACATAGACCAGTGGAACAGAGTAGAGAGCCCAGATATGGACCCTCAACTCTATGGGCAAATAATCTTCGACAAAACAGGAAAAAATATACAGTGGAAAAAAGACAGTCTCTTCAATAAATGATGGTGGGAAAACTGGACAGCTATATGTAGAAGAATGAAACTCGACCATTCTCTTC
>NC_081560.1:163147145-163153934 GCF_022355385.1 Mustela nigripes
GGCATAAAAACAGACACATAGACCAGTGGAACAGAGTAGAGAGCCCAGATATGGACCCTCAACTCTATGGGCAAATAATCTTCGACAAAACAGGAAAAAATATACAGTGGAAAAAAGACAGTCTCTTCAATAAATGATGGTGGGAAAACTGGACAGCTATATGTAGAAGAATGAAACTCGACCATTCTCTTACACCATACACAAAGATAAACTCAAAATGGATAAAAGACCTCAATGTGAGACAGGAATCCATCAGAATCCTAAAGGAGAACATAGGCAGTAATCTCTTCCATATCAGCCACAGCAACTTCTTTCAAGATATGTCCCCAAGGGGCACCTGGGTGGCTCAGTGGGTTAAAGCCGCTGCCTTCGGCTCAGGTCATGACTCCCAGAGTTCTGGGATCCAGCCCCATATCAGGCTCTTTGCTCAGCAGGGAGCCTGCTTCTCTCTGTCTCTCTGCCTACTTGTGATTTCTGTCTGTCAAATAAATAAATAAAATCTTAAAAAAAAAAAGATATGTCTCCAAAGGCAAAGGAAACAAAAGCCAAAATAAACTTTTGGGACTTCATCAAAATCAAAAGCTTCTGCACAGCAAAGGAAATAGTCAAGAAAACAAAGAGGAAACCCAAGGAATGGGAGAAGATATTTGCAAATGACAGTACAGACAAAAGGTTGATATCCAGGATCTATAAAGAACTCCTCAAACTCAATACACACAAAACAGATAATCATATCAAAAAATGGGCAGAAGATATGAACAGACACTTCTCCAATGAAGACATACAAATGACTATCAGACACATGAAAAAATCTTCCTCATCACTAGCCATCAGGGAGATTCAAATTAAAACCACCTTGAGATAACACCTTACACCAGTTAGAATGGCCAAAATTAGCAAGACAGGAAACAACATGTGTTGGAGAGGATGTGGAGAAAGGGGAACCCTCTTCCACTGTTGGTGGGAATGGAAGTTGGTGCAGCCACTTTGGAGAACACTGTGGAGATTCCTCAAGAAATTAAAAATAGAGCTTCCCTATGACCCTACGATTGCTCTACTGGGTATTTACCCCAAAGATACAGATATAGTGAAAAGAAGGGCCATCTGTACCCCAATGTTTACAGCAGCAATGGCCATGGTCGCCAAACTGTGGAAAGAACCAAGATGCCCTTCAACGGATGAATGGATAAAGAAGATGTGGTCCATATACACTATGGAGTATTATGCCTCCATCAGAAAGGACGAATACCCAACTTTTGTAGCAACATGGACGGGACAGGAAGAGATTATGCTGAGTGAAATAAGTCAAGCAGAAAGAGTCAATTATCATATGGCTTCACTTATTTGTGGAGCATAACAAATAGCATGGAGGACAAGGGGAGTTAGAGAGGAGAAGGGAGTTGGGGGAAATTGGAAGGGAAGGTGAACCATGAGAGACTATGGACTCTGAAAAACAATCTGAGGTGTTTGAAGCGGCGGAGGGTAGGAGGCTGGGGGAACCAGGTGGTGGGTATTAGAGTGGGCACGGATTGCAGGGAGCACTGGGTATGGTGCAAAAACAAGGAATACTGTTATGCTGAAAAATAAATAAATAAATAAATAAATATTGGCATAAAAGAAAAAAAATAGATGAATGGATAAAGAAGATATGGTCCATATATACAATGGAATATTACTCAGCCATCAAAAAGGATGAATACCCAACTTTTGCATCAACATGGATGGGACTGGAGGAGAATATGCTGAGTGAAATAAGTCAAGCAGAGAAAATCAATTAGCATATGGTTTCACTTGTGGAACATAAGGAATAACATAGAGGACATTAGGAGAAGGAAAAGAAAAGTGAATTGGGGGATATCGGAGCAGAAGACGAACCATGAGAGACTGTAGACTCTGAGAAACAATCTGAGGGTTTTATAGTGGAGGGGGTTGGGGGGATCGGTGAACCTGGTGGTGGAATTAAGGAGGGCAGGTATTGCATGGACGACTGAGTGCTGTACATAAACAATGAATCTTGGAACACTGCATCAAAAACTAATGACGTATTTTATAGTGGCTAACATAACTCAAATATATATTTATATATATATATGTATATATATATACATATATATATACATATACATATATACATATATATATATATATACATATATATATATATGACCAAAAGACTAATGCAAAAGCCTTACATAAGAACATTCTCTACATTTCAAGGAAGAGCAAGGAGGCCACTGAAGGTTACAAATGGGAGAGCAGGTGAAAGGTCAGAGAGGGAGCAACCAGTGGGAGTTGCAGTGGAAGGTGGAAGGTGGATGGCAGACCACAGAACCTTGTAGGCCACTGTAAGAACTGTGGCTTTAATCTGAGAGACATAGGAAGCCAATGGGAATTTTTGAGCAGAAGAGTTGAATGGTCTGACTTAGGCTTAAAGGACCCATGTTTGTATGCCAAAGAAAGTAAAATATGGGTCAGGGGAGGGCTGAAGTGTTGTAGGTTTTGAGGAGAGACAAGAAAGTGAGGAGAGTAGCTAGACAAGAAAAACAGTAAGATTGCTGAAAATCACCAAGACCTATTTCAAGTCATTGAAAGTCATGAAATTAAAGTTTAGTTAGTGAGAAATTAAATGTTTAGTTAGTGAGATGGTATGTTTTTTTCTAGCCACATAAAACTGCTTCAGAACAGTCCTGAAGCACATTGTACCCAGACAAATCCATTCTCTCCAAAACTCTCCCTGACCACTCCAGGTTTCAGCCACATCTTTATTTCATCAGTTCCACAAATATTTCCTAAAGACATATAGCACTGACTCCTTTCCACTCATGTATAGATAAACCAATTGCATCTTTTATCAACTGCTTCTTTTAACTTTATCTTATCTCTCCAACCAGATTTTAACTTCCTTGAAACAGGGACAATATGTTAGTGAATATTCCTAAATACAGGATAAACTCATATGCAAAGCAAGGTTCCTTCTTAAAAATAAATGTGAAAGATGATAAAAATATATTTTACTATGTAAAATATTTAATTGTTCTCTTGGGCTTTGGAGAACTAGAATAGTCCCTTTCCCCTTTTGTTTTCTGTCTTCTTTAGAACAATTCTGTAATTTAAGTAGTTGTTTTTTCATAGTAACAGGTTTCTTTTTTAAAAATACAACTTCTTAAGTAATAACTCTCTAGAAGGGCCAAAATAAGATATTTTAAAATAGAAAATGTTAATGTATTCCAGAACACAGGCATGAGATTATGTTGCTGCCAATCATTTACTGGGGAGATCTAAGGGGAAGCTGAGGCAATGAAGGTTTTATTTCCAGGCCACAGCCCAGCTCTGTGCTGAAGACAATAAGATAGAATTCAATTAATTCAATTTTCAGTGAGCACCTTATATGGCAAAACAGTGTGTTAGATTGTAGTGGAAATAATGAAGAATAAGAAAAGCCTTGCAGGGGCACCTGGATGGCTCAGTGGGTGAAGCCTCTGCCCTTGGCTTGGGTCATGGTCTCAGGGTCTTGGGATCCAGCCCCGCATCAGGCTCTCTGCTCAACAGAGAATTTGCTTCCCTCTCTCTCTTGAACTGCCTCTCTGCCTACTTGTGATCTCTGTCAAATAAATAAATAAAATATTTTAAAAAGGAAAAGAAAAGCCTTGCAGTTGAGAAATCTACTATGCAAGACAATATACAAAGAAGAGTAGAATGATTCCTGTAAATGAGGGCCAAAGTACTAAAGGAGAGTAACATCCCTCTTTCTTACTATACTCAAGTGTGAAGTAAATTAAAGTGTGATAGAGGAGTCAAAATGTCTTCATATGGTACTAGTTAAAATCCTGGCTATACTTCTTTACAGCTGTTTGACCTTCACATAAATTACTTAACTTCTCTGAACTTTAGTTCACAACAGGAATAATAGTTAAAGTTAGTATCACTATAGTTAACCAATATCCAGTTTTCTAGGTCTGGGTACACAGGAGGTCTATACA
Organism: Mustela nigripes; assembly: GCF_022355385.1. Lineage (NCBI taxonomy): Eukaryota > Metazoa > Chordata > Mammalia > Carnivora > Mustelidae > Mustela > Mustela nigripes. Next base: position 163,151,126 of record NC_081560.1, read on the forward strand.
TTCTTGTCCCCTCTTTGATCTCTCTGAACTCAAGATTTGCCATAAAGTTATTCACCAGTGAAAATTTAGGCTATAAAACTAAACACTGAAATTGTGTGCTAAAATAGAAAAGTAGAAGAAATTTCAAGTACACAGAACAGAGACCAACTGCCTGGAAATGCTGGGTAAGTCTTCACAGAATATGTACATTTTGAGCTGAGCCTTAATGGATGAAGAGTCAGAGATAGCTGCATATATAATAACATAAAAATACAATATCATATTCTGGAAAAGACAAGTCGTTTGGACATATGCAATGTCCTAAAGTTTTACAGCGAGATTTGCTAAAATTGAACATAATTGTCCTCTCGGACATCAACTTCAAAGCTTAGGAATGTCTCTGTCCCCTCCCTGTCACAGGCCAGCTTCCCTAAATAACTCCTAGAACTGCCATTCATTAAACCTTTCAACCTTTCCTCTGAAGGTATTTCTATTTTTATTCTTCACTACCTCTTCAGTTAATAAGTTCTATAAGTTATATAAAAGAGTTCTTCCTTTTATTATGCTCATGTTTTCATGAACAAAAGAAGTTTTAATGATGGTCTTCTAATGCTACAGTCCTGGGATCCAGTGACTAAGAACTGAGAATGCTCCTTTTGTCCATACTCTGGGTACTTTGAAATTTTCATCATGTTCTCTCCCAGCTTCATGTATCAGTTCTTCCTTTATGAAAGGGTTTTAGGTTTGTTCAGGAATAGGCAAGGAGGAAAAACTGATTTTTTCCCAACATTAGGTAAAGTGGATCTTGATTACTTTAAGTTAATCATAGTAATTCCAATTTTTTCACTAGTGATTGGTTTGGGAATAGCCATTGAAATAAAAATGGATTCTACTGTGGGGATTCTGGGAAAGGTTTATTCACTTTCCAAAGATACACCCTGTATATTTGTCCCTGAATATACTGATCATCACCACTTCCTCCTCTTACTCTATTATTTTAGTTGATTCCATCATTTTGAAGTATGGTGAACAAATGGTGTTGTAGGTAGAAGGGCACCTGTTTTACCCAAGGAAAAAATAGTGTTTTCCAGAAAATTATTGATATGCACCTTTTGTCACAGCAATAACATCAGGAAACAATATTCCATAGTTCTGAATTTCCATGATTACATCCACATACACTGATGTTAACTGATTTTCTTTCTGTCAGAATGCTACAGAAATTAAGTCTGCAGGCTCTGGAGTCAGACTATTTGGATTAAAATCCGGAATTCATCATTTTCTATTTGTAATATGAACAAATTATTTACCTTCTTTAAACCTTGGGTTCCCCACTGTTAAATGTGGAGATTAATAATCCTATCTCTTAATACTGTTCTGAGAATATAATAAAATAGTGCCTACAAAGTAACAAACAAAGGATCTGCTACATGGTATGCACCCAGGCAAGTATTAGCAATTACCATTGCTTATTATTATTAGGCCCATTTCTGATATATCCTCCTTCAGGTTTGTATTTCAATGCCTAGACAAACTTAGTTCAACCTACCTCTTTGAAGAAATCATTGTATAGTCTTCAGATTAACTTTAAAATGATTAAATCTGGGTCCTCTTTCTGATCCATGGAAACTCTATAATATTATACTTCCGTTTAAGGTAAGTATTCAGTTCTACTCATCAAAAGACATCATAAAGAAAATAGAGAAGCCATTTTTTGTGAAAAAAAAAATCGCAACACATATATCTAACGATGGACCCATATCCAGAGCAAATAAAAAGTTCTTAAAAATCAGAGACAAAAAAACAAATAATCCCCCTCCCCCAAAAAACAGGGAAGACACTTTAGCAATTTTTAAAATAAAACCCACAACTGACTAATGAAATCCTCCCTGGTCACCAGAAAAGTACATATTAAAACTGTAATAAGATTCTGGCGCCTGGGTGGCTCAGTGGGTTAAGCCTCTCCCTTTGGCTCAGGTTATGATCTCAGGGTCCTAGGATCGAGCCCCTCATCAGGCCCTCCGCTCAGTGGGGAGCCTGCTTCCCCTCTGCCCCTCTGCCTGCCTCTCTGCCTACTTACGATCTCTGTCAAATAAATAAATAAAATCTTAAAAAATTTTTTTTTAAGTTGTAATAAGACTAATTGCAGGGGCGCCTGGGTGGCTCAGTGGGTTGGGCCTCTGCCTTCGGCTCAGGTCATGGTCTCAGGGCCCTAGGATTGAGTCCTGCATCAGCTCTCTGCTCAGTGGGGAGCCTTCTTCCCCCCTTCTCTCTCTACCTACTTGTAATCTTTCTCTCTGTCAAATAAATAAATAAAAATCTTAAAAAAAAAAAAAAGATTAATTGCAATGCTATATCCTAGATTGGCTCCTGGAAGAAAAAAAAAAGGACATTACTGGAAAACCAAGGAAATCCAAATAAAAACTGTAAATTAGTTAATAGTATTGTTATGATGCTATCCTCTTATTTTGATCAATGTATCAGAGTGTGTAAGATGTTAACATTAAGGGAAGCTAGGTGAAGAGTGTATAAGAAACTTCAAATCCAAACTTATATACATTTCAAAATTTTTGTAAATCCAAAATTATTTGAAAATAAAAAGTTGAAAAAAATGACATATGTCTGTGAATTACCAGGTTTATACACTTCACAGCACTCACCAAAGCACATACCCTCCCCAATGTCCATAATCCCACCCCGTTCTCCCAAACCCCCTCCCCCAAGCAACCCTCAGTTTGTTTTGTGAGATTAAGAGTCACTTATGGTTTGTCTCCCTGGGGATAAAAATATATGTTTATAAAAAATAAAAAATTAAAAAAAAAAATAAAAG
>NC_081560.1:163154034-163233668 GCF_022355385.1 Mustela nigripes
AGCAACCCTCAGTTTGTTTTGTGAGATTAAGAGTCACTTATGGTTTGTCTCCCTGGGGATAAAAATATATGTTTATAAAAAATAAAAAATTAAAAAAAAAATAAAAGGATAAAATAAATTTTATTCTGTCCAGTGGGGGGGAAAAAAAATGACATATGGCTCCATACCCACTAGAAATGGTAAAATGAAAAAGAATTAATGTTGGAGAGGATGTAAGACAACGTTTTATATATTGCAGGTTGTAGTATAAAGTGGTAGAACCACTTTGAAAAATAGTGTGGCAGTTTGAGAACATTAAACGTACATCTATCTACCCTATGAATCAGCGATTCCACTCCTAGAAATTTTTATGAGAAAAACAAAAATGTATGTCTAAAAAAAAACCTTGCACAAGGATGTTTATATTAATTTTATTCATAATAGCCAAAGACTGGAAATAATCCAGATGTCCATCAACAGGATAATGAATAAATAAGCTGTGGTACCATCATATAATGGAATAGTACTCAGCAACAAAAAATGAGCAATACAAAAAACAACATGGGTAAAACTTAAAAACATTGCACAGAGTGAAAGAAGCCAGACGCAAAAAAGTACATGCTGCATAATTCTATTGTTATGAAACCCTAGAGTAGTCAAATTCAATTTGTGTGATAGAAATCAGACCCTGGTTACTTGAAGGTGGGGCAGGATAAGCACAGACTGGAAAAGCATAAGGAAGCTTTTTGGGGGTGATAGAAATATACCAGGTGCTGAAAGGGATGGGGCTATACATGGGTATGCATTCATGAGAACTGGTAAAACTGTACACATAAAATCTCTGTTCTTCATTGTATGTAAGTTATGCCTCATAAAACAATTTTTAAAAATAACATAAGTATGTATTATTCCTTCTTTTTGTTCCTTGTTCCTAAATAAAGTCCCCACTTCAGTCAAACAGATTCTTCCCACTCCAAAATCAATGCAACAACTACAGTTTAATTACAAATCCTATTATAGATTTATGAAAATCTAATTGGATCATATCCACTTCTTCCCCCTCAGAATAGCTGGCAACTTATCTTCATGATCAGAAGAGTGGGGAACTACAGTATTTCCATCCTTTATATTTTATACTTAGGCACATTTTTCACACACAACTTAAGAATATACAAATATCTCTCTTATCTGAAGGAATTCTAAGTGTTTTACAAACCTTCAAAACAGATTTTTAAACTATCTAATATTTTATAGGAGGAACATTTCATGCAGACTAAAGTGCAGCGACATCTGGCCTGCAACATGGCAGCTGTTTAACAGCCATGACACCTCACAAAAGTTTAGGACAGGAAGCAAAGAATTCTACAGCCAACTGAGGCGAAGACCAGGAAGGCTGCAAAAGCAGGAGGCTGCAATGGCTTGGGCTGGAGCACCGCCAGCATGATGTGGTTAACACCTCCATCGTAATGAAAAGCACAAGTGTCATTAGTGGTCAGAGCTTCATCTTGCAGAGGGCACGTCCCACAGCACGGTACCTTTTCCTTCCATCAAGAGCACTGGTTTATTTCTAATACAACTGGAAAAAAAGTTCCCTCTAGCCATGCCCCAACCATTCCATGCTGAGGTCCCCTTTCCAGGTACAATACTGCACATGAGCTTTGCTGTGCAGAAATTTTACAAAAAGTCTTTATCCTGATGTCATAAGGTCAAACCAACACTTAGTTTGATATATTTCATCACAAGCAAAGAGAACAGAGAAAACAGTGATGTGGGTGATGGGAGTACAGACAAACACATTGCCATCCAAAGACTCCCTCTCCTAGAATTTTTTGAAAACTTTTGTTTTGCCAAATTAAAGAAGAAAATTTTGAGTGTTTTTCTTCCCCCTGTGATAGCCTTCAAGTATCTACCTGATGGGAAGTTCAGTTAGTTTTTGTTGAACCTGGAGAAGAATTCTAGATGCTGAAGAGATAAAGGATCACAGACCTCTTCATGTGCTTTCGGCCATTTTGTGCCCATGAAACCTTCTTGTAAGAAAGGTATGAACGTGCCCATAAATAATCGTCACATCTTGGCCCCAGCTCCCTGGAAACACAGATCCTCCTTCATTTAACTCCAAATTGTTCTGGATACTAGACCTCAAATCATTTTTTCCCATATACAAAAACTAAACCAAATCACTCATCCTTCCAGCAACTCCCCATCATTTCTCCCCTTAGATAAGGATTTGTGCCTTGAATTCAATGCTTCCCCCTTGATAATCACACACTCATTATTTGAAAGGCCAGTTGAAGATAACCCAGTGCCCAGAGTTCCACTCCCACAAAAGGTGCATTCTACCCTTTCACAATGCATATAAAGCATAGTGACACCTCCTGGATACCAAGGGATACAAGAGACTCCAACCTTGTAAATTCATTCATCATTATCAAAGGACAACTTCTTTCCTTCTTCCACTCTACCCAAAGGGCAAAGCAGATCAAAGATAGAATTCTAACTGAGGCTGGAATTAGTTTTATCTATTACTGCTTGGATCTGAGCATTATGGGTATATTCTGGGGGTAGGGTGGGGACAGTGTTTGGGGATTGCTGAGGTTGATGGAAAAGGAGAGAGATGGTTCCAGTTAAATTCTGTGCCATCAGGTGAAATAATATATAAGTCAATAATCACTGCTCTCAAGCCCAAAGAACTTTGCTAGGTTGTAGATGACAGGGGGTTGGGAGTGGGGAGTGGTCAATTACAAAGAGATAACTCACCACAGTGGGCAGTAAATACACAGAAGGAAAAATGACTTGTGCAACAATGCTATTGCAATTTGGCTTTGGAGACTCAGATGCAACAAACATCTGTGGGCAATGATTAGATGCCAGATACTATGCCTGGAGAGTCAAACCTCTCGACATCCTTGTAAAGGTAAGAGTATACTCTAACTTTTACAGATAAGGAAGGAAGGTTGGGCATATAAAGTGATTTGTTGGGGCACCTGGGTGTCTCAGTGGGTTAAGCCTCTGCCTTCGGCTCAGGTCATGATCTCAGGGTCCTGGGATCGAACCCCACATTGGGCTCTCTGTTCGATGGGGAGCCTGCTTCCCCCTGCCCCTGCTGCCTGCCTCTCTGCCCACCTGTGGTCTCTCTCTCTCTGTCAAATAAATAAAATTCTTAAAAGGAAAAAAAAAAAAAAAGGAAGAAATGGAGCCTAAAGAGATTTAGTCAATTTTAAAGTGATTTGTCCAAAGTCACCCAGATTGTTACTACCAAGGTAAATCCTCTATGTTCAAATCTCTTAGTTCTCCATCTGTATATTATGCTGTCTTTTCCTGCTGCCACTCTGTACTAATGTAATCTTATTGGATATGAAACATAAGCCAGGATTTTAAAGATGTGAAAATTTCACTGAGGAATGGAAGAGGGAAGGCATTTTAGGTAAGCAGACTCTGACTGCCATGAAAAGCCTAAACAAAAGGTGAGTTTAATGGGTTAAGAGGAAACTTGCTTTAAAAAAAGAGGATTACATAGAAAAGAAGGGGACTCACTTGGGCTCTCTGCCCAGTGGGGAGCCTGCTTCCCCCTCTCTCTCTACCTGCCTCTCTGCCTACTTGTGATCTCTGTCAAATAAATAAATAAAATCTTTAAAAAAAAAATGCCATAAAAAAAAAGAAAAGAAAAGAAGGGGACTGACTCTCCAAAGACAAGCCTTGGCCAAATCATGGAAGAATTCTACCATTAATCTTAAAAGAGTTTTACCTTATTCTCTTTATAGTGGGAAGCTACTATAGTTCTCTGAATGACATTATGGAATCCACTTTAAAGAAATGTAATCTGGCATAGGGTATGATAGATTAGTGGAGAAAGAATAAAGCAGAGAAGTCAATCTGAGATAGTCATTGTAATATTGCAGATGAGGAGAGGTAAACTAAGAAGGGAAAGAAAGAGAAATATGAAAACAACTTCTGGCCCATGGTGGACAGTACTCAGTAAATATTTATAGAAAGACAGAGCAGGGGGGACAAAAGCAGTGCAAGGAGAAAGTCATGAGAACTTGTTAACTCACTACTACTGAAAATAAGAGAAAAGGTGTATCAAATGTCACTCTAAGGTAAGGCCCAGATGACCTTGAGAATCGTAGTACTATTAGTAGCAGTAGAAATTAGAAATTTTAGCAGAAATAGAAGTTATTCTATTTCTAGTAGAAATATTATTAGTAGAAATAGATAATTTAGGAGAAATGAACCAAATTTAAGAAAGAAAAATGACAGATTATATACACCAAATCTGAGACTTTAAGACTTTATTTCCATGGGAAAATGTTTACCCAGGAAAAAGATAAGGCTTCAGATTTAGATTTGACCATCATCTCCACTAGAGGTGGAGTTAAAGCAGGAAACAAAGTCACCAAAGAAAATTTCATTGTGACAAAAGCTGAGGACTAAGAAGTAGACTTAAACACGCATGTGCACGTGCATGCGAACACACACACACACACACACACCCCTCCCACAGGTGCAAAACAGTATCAAACACTGCATGCAAATCAAGCAAACTAAGGCTGGGAAAAGATAATTGGATTGTTTGGTCACCATGTGACCCCCCCCCCCAATTGCAATTGCAATTGGGGGGGGGGGTCACATGGTGACCTTCAACAGTTCTGGTTCAGGCAAATTATCAGAGAAAAAGGGGGATTTCAGAGAACTAATCAGAGTGTGGATTGAAAAGTAAAGGCTGGTGCGCCTGGGTGGCTCAGTGGGTTAAAGCCTCTGCCTTCAGCTCAGGTCATGATTTCAGGGTCCTGAGATTGACCCGAGCATCGGCATCAGGCTCTCTGCTTAGCAAGGAGCCTGCTTCCCCCTCTCTCTCTCTCTGCCTGCCTCTCTGCCTATTTGTGATCTCTGTCTGTCAAGTAAATAAATAAAATCTTAAAAAGAATAAAAGAAAAGTGAAGGCTGTGGGACAGACAACATATTTGAAAAGACTGGAAGTGAAAGAACAAGAAACAGAACTTCATAATATGTGCTAAGCTTAATGTACCTGAGAGAACTTTAACTTTCTCAGTTCATTTTTTTTAATTTTTATTTTTATGGTAAAATTCTATTATAAAGCACCACTATACTATAATCTGAATCAGGCCATACCATGGGTCAAATCCTGTCCCCTGTGTGCATGGCGTTATGTAGGATATCAGTCTCAATACACCAGAGAAAGCACATGCGTATTATCCTTGTCCATTCCACTCCTATCTATGTTATTACAAGGTTGAATTGTAATTTGAATTTATAACACTAATGTTGCTTCATTGGGACTTTAATACACTTACTATTTGAAATAAATCACCCCATTTCTCTAATCACCCTCTATTGACAACTTCACTAATTTGGTGAGATGATGATGTTGGACTGTGAAAAACATACTGAAGTAAGATTTATGTTTAAATCCAGATGTTTAGACATATTAAACCACTATGGAGACTGATGATTTATTTTCTCTCACTATAGGTCAGAGCATATGGCTTAGAGAACACTTAAGAGAAGTGGGCTAATGTACTCATATTTCACTACTGGAACCTCTGGTTCTAAATTGAGTAAGTTTACCAATGAAATAAGCTTGATGGCTGTATACAAAACTCTAGTCAATATTCTTCATTTCACATCAAGTTCTCTGCCTATCTGCTTCCAAGGGGAAAACCAAGTGCTATCAACAAGGGTTTATCAATACACAGCCACTTAAAACCCAGACCTTGAGTATATGAATTCTTTTAGTCCACGTTAGTAAAAGGAATAAAGACGCAATAGACTGGACCTTTACATTTTCCCTCTCATTGAAAATACTACTAAAAGAAAAGGCACTTTGCAACTTGTCAAGTGCCCAGGCAAGGAAACAACTGTAGCCAAAGGAATATAACCATCCAATCCTCTGAGTATTTACCAAAGACCTGTTGATAGTACTACTGGTAGTTTATATACTTCAGTCATGTTCTAGATTATGATCTAGGGTCTAGATAATGAAAAAAAATGACATAAAGTTAAATCTAAAAATCCTGGATATTATATTCCATCAAGTTATAGCTATAATTCATTACCATAAAACATAAAGAATGATCAAAACCAAGAATTAGCAAATATTTTTCTATAAAGATTCAGTAAATATTTTAGGCTTTGCGGCCATATGGTCTTTGTAGCAATGACTTAATTCTGCCTTTGTAGTGCAAATTACCCATAGGGAAAATGTAGAACAATGAGTGTGGCTATGTCTCAATAAAACTTTATTTAAAAAAACAGGTAGTTGGGGTGCCTGGGTGGCTCAGTGGGTTAAAGCCTCTGCCTTCAGCTCAGGTCATGATCTCAGGGTCTTGGAATTGAGCCTCGCATCAGGCTCCCTGCTCAGCAGAGAGCCTGCTTCCCTGCCCCCTCTCTGCCTACTTGTGATCTCTGTCTGTCAAATAAATAAATAAAATCTTAAAAAAAAAAAAAACAAAAGGTAGCAAAAGGAACTGCTTGATGATGACAACAACAAAAACTCAATGATGGAGTATGTCAGAGGGATATGGAAACCAACTGGAAGAGTTCCTAATGGCAAAAGCCAGAATGATTTGAACACTGAAACAGATAAAGTAGTACTGGATTATACCAAAATAATAAAATAAATATTCATAAATCGATACTGATATTAATAAATGATGAGTAAATAAATAAATGGAAGAGAAGAGGCAAATCTCTCATGCAGAAGAATACTATGTTCTCATAAATGCCCAATTCCTTGACTGTGGACTGTGTGTGCATAAGACTTTCTTCCACAAAGTATAGTATTGAAAGAGGAGAAAAGGGTAACATCATGGTGGAGAAATCTGACAAACACTACCTCAGCCAGGTGATCAAGTTGACATCAATAGTAAGTCATGTTGGTAATACATACAGTTGATATGATACAATGAGAATGGCACTTTACTGCTGTGGTTTTCTTCCCAAAACTTGTCTAATCATGAGAAAAATATCAGGCAACCCCCCAAAAAAAGACAGTCTAAAAAAAACCTGACTAGCACTACTCTAAACTGTTAAGGTTATGAAAAAACAAAGGAACTCTGAGAAATTGTCACAACCAAGAAGAACCTAAAAAAGGCTTGATGACTAAATGTAATATGGTATCCTGGATGCTATCTTAAACAGAAAAAGAACCCATGCAAAAAATAAAGAAATGTGAATAAAGTATGCACTTTTTTAGTTAATTTAAAATAATAAGAAGAAGAACTGGCAGACCAGATTTGGCCCTGATTAACCTGGGTTAACTGTTGAATTCACTATAGATCATGATGGTCTCCCACACCACAAATCAAAACATAGAAATAGATGACAATGACAGCAGGGCCTTTAGATACTCCCCAATCTAGCCCCCTCTTTTACAGCTGAGAAAACAGGAGCAGAGAGGTGAAGTGTCTTACCCAGAGCTGACCAGCCTGTAATGCGATACAAATGAAGCTAGGATTTGGGGGTCTAATTTCATAGGTAATGCTCTTTAAGGTATACTATGCTGCTGCCCTCTGCCCCTCCCCTATATACATACATAGGGAAGTCACTACAGAAACAAAGGAACACTTAGGCAATTCATCTGACTTGTGTCCTCCAAAGAAGAAAATCCTACTGTGCTTGCGGTTTTCTTCCCAGGTAATATTTTTTTCCCTAAATTCCTGCAACTGAAAGCTAGAGTCCAAGAAGCACCAGGACCCAGAAAGACTGACTCCTTACTGCTTTCCATCTCCTGACCTTGTTTACATGTGTTTGTCTGCAATAGTTTTAATGGAATCAGAGAAAACGAGTGCTTTAATTTCCCAATAAAGTCTGTGCCGCAGTATGAGTCATTGTTTTCTTTTTTTTACACTAGCCAGGGTAAAGCCTTCTGGTTTTAATAACTAATACTGCTGAGTTCAATAAAAAGCACTTAATTTAATTTAATCCAAACCTTGATCAATGCCAGCTTCCCCTGGAATTTTATCTTTGTTTTAATTTGAGTCTCCATGTTCAGAAAAACGAGAGGCCAAGAGGAAAGGAGCAGAAGTCAATTAGCTTGTAGGCTTGTTTCTAGGCAAAGGACATGAAAATACAAGATTGACAGGTAAACCACAAGACTCTAATATTTCTGCCCTGCTAGACCAAATTTTCCTGGCAGAATCAATGTTTTCTTTAGTCCTGAATAAAGAAACTTAACAATTCACAGCCCCATTTGGAAAATGTTTTTTAAATAAAATATCCCAAAGCCAATTAGTATCAGATTTCTATGCTAGAAGTATATTGTCTTTAATGTGTTAATAGTTGAGAGATATGCTACTGTAAAATTAGATACAGAAAGCCTCTCGAGTCAGTCTATTTGAACACTAAAACAGCCAGGCTGAGTGCTTGGAGACTGGAATGGAAATAGAATGAAGCAATCCTGAGGACAGTTTGATAAGCTTTTCTTAAATGGTCCCTTTATTACTCTCATAGAATTCAGTCCTGTATCTGAAAACATGCATCATTTTAGAAGAATTGCTGCTGATACCACTTCCTTAGCTTATACCTGAAAGTTCTGTTGCCCTGTCAAATGTGAACCAAAAACTTCTTGAGGGTTGGGGGGAATTGTGAAAATCTGCATTTTGGTTCAATGATGTAGTTTTTCAGTGTAAATGCTTTTAGAGATAATCTGAAGGATCTTAAAATAGTTACAGGCACCAAGGCCAGCTTTCAACATCCTCCCAGAGCATGGTTACTGGCACTACATATCCTTGCTACCACCCTGAAGTACTGACTATACAGTGGACCACAGGGACAACACAGTCAGTCTCCTGCAGAATTCCAAACTTCAGTTCCTGTAACACCTGGTTTCTCCACAGGGGTTTTGTGTCCAAACCTGATCCAACTACAATTCACAGACTATAGAATGTTGACTCTGGAAGGAGATCAATAGAACTTCTAAGCCAGAGATTCACATGTATATGGATTTCATAGACCAGTAACCTTTCAAAAAAATAATTATTGAGGACACCAAAACAGGGTTGCTCATTATCTCATAGTCGTTTGCTTTAGCAAAATAAAGACATTTAAAATAGCAACTACCAGGGCGACTGGGTAGTTCAGTTGGTTAAGCATCTGCCTTCAGCTCAGGTCATAGCTTGGGGTCCTGAGATTAAGCCCCACTTTTGGCTCCTTTGCTCAGCAGGGAGTCTGCTTCTCCATCTCTCTCTGCCCCTCCCCCCATTTGTGCTGTATCTCACAAATGAATAAATAAAACCTTTAAAATGAAATAAAATAAAATATCAATTATCAGCAACATTTCCTAATGTTATACACATTTAAATGACAAAAATGTGGGGAGTGCATAAACTTGGAACTTAAAAATTAAATAAACAATAGCCTCATTAAAACTCCCCACATTTTTCTTATACTGTCATTTCATCCTAAATCACAAAAAATTTTGTCAAAGACTGGCATTCATCTATAGACCATTGTTTGGAAAACAACCAGCTAGCCCAACACTTTTACTTTATTTATTAGAACACTGACTTTCTGAGAGATGAAGAAACTTGCTCAAAGAAATCAAATGGACTGATGGCAGAGCTTAGACTAGAACCCAGAAGTCTAAATTCTGAGTATGTTGCTTTTGCACTGATAGAAGATTATCTCATTTGCTGAACAAACATTTCATGATCCTTGAATACATCCTTACAGAAAGTTAAAAAAGAGACCCCTTCGTAAATCAGCATGAAATAGAGAAAAGAAAAGAAGCTTGGAGAAAAAAAATCCAAAACTCAGTGAGATTTTTGGGGGAATGAGCTACTTTACTCTGTTTAAAGAGGACATCAAAAGATACTTGTCAATACTGAAAGTAACAAACAAAAATGTAAAGTAACAATCATTTTGGAAAGTCAGAAGACTGGGAAGGAAAATAAATATGTTTATTAGCTATTACCTTCAAAATCTGTAAGCACAAAATACTAGAAAAAGTGCATAGAGCATACTCTTGAAGAAAAATAACTATGGAATCAATCTGTTTAGGAATCTTCATCTTCCCTTGGAAACAGGAATACTGTTAACAATATACCTACCAAGCTTGGGAAAAAGCCAACTCATGAATTGCAGTCTTATGGAAGAGGAATTAGATTTGACTCCTCTGATTCTAGAGAGCGGAACTACCACCAATGGGTAGAAATTTTAAGAGATGCAGATATTGCTAAAGGTGAGAACTTTTTTTAAAAAGGCATAGCTTTCTAAGTCTGTTCAAGGATGACTGGACCAGCTCATGGTATGCCCTATCTTATAAGTACATTGAGCAAAACCTGGTTAATGATTTGGCAAGGTCATTGCAAAGGGAAAAATCAAGCAAGGCTTGGACAGGAGATTGGCATAGATGACCTCTAAGAAGCTATCCAACTCTAAGAACTTAGGATTCTTTAATCATCCCAACCCTTACCATTGAAGAAGGAGCAAAAAATTGGTCAAATATTTCAAAATAAACATAAAACCTTCATGAGGATGAATGCTAATTGCACAATTTCAGAATACTGACAACTCAACAATCATCAGTCATGCCTGGATGAGCTACTATTAGGATTGGGAATCTGGACTCTTAATGTAAAATGCTCTTCCTTCAATACAATGTTACTTTAAAGCCATTTTGATACATGTTTTCATACACATTTTGAAGTACCTGCTTCATGCCAGGCACTGTGCTTAGGTGCTGTCCTAAAATAAGCATACCCAGATATTATGTGGAATGAATCCTCTTTAATTTTTAAAAATCTTCCTCCCTACCAAAGGATTAGTCATTCCTAGTGAGGAGGAAAAGTAGATGGAATAGGCACCTACATAATCACTTCCCTCCTTTGGACTTCAGTTTCCCTACCTGTGAAATAAGTGGTTTTGACCAGATGATCTCTGTGGTGTTCTCCAGCTATGAAGACTTAGGACTTACAAGACCAACAGGCCAGAAAATAGAGGGCTGGGTTTTTCAGGCTGCCTAGAAACAGAGGTTGCAATCATAAGCAACCCAAAGTACTTACAGTGGTCCTAACCCTGAAGTTATAGGGGAAGATTTAACATGCCTCCAAACCTCATGGGCAATTCACTCCCTTAGAGCTGTTGGACAACCTCTGGCTAATAAAGATTAAACAAATAAATATAAAAAATGGTTCTATCCAGCATCCTGAGAGGCCAATTTGTTGTTAATGGTGGTGTTTAGGCCCTAAAAGGGTATTAACTTACAGAGTAGTTAAGTCTCCAAACACAGACCAGAGCTTTAAAAGATGTACAGGTGCCAAAATTAAGGGCCAAATTACCAATCTGTTTTAAATGATGGTCTGGGAATGCTCAGTATGACAAGTAAAATGTATGACAAATAATATCTTCAATACAAAGAAAAAGTTGCTTGAATTTATTAGAGGAAATGTGGTACCTCTTGGGACTTCTTTTTTGCCCACTCCCAAAGAGGTGATTTTTCAAAATCGACTTGAAGACACAGCTAATGCAAAATGACCCTTTAAGCACAAAATAAGCTCATTTTTAACTAAAACAGTTTTCATGTCAGCATTTGCCAAAACCTTTGAGAACTTAGAAAGCTCAAGGAAATACACATTCCATTAGTATCAAAACTAGGTACTTCCATGACATGCTAAATGCCTGCATTACTCCACATGTGCAAAAGCTTTAGCCCAGAGGAAAGCTGGCTGCCTCTACTCACCAATAAGTTTAAAGAGTTGCCTTGGCAGCCCTGCTGGATGACAGCAGAATGACTTCCTGTCAAGTAACCTCCATCCTCCAAGGTGACAGGAAATGGGTTTAAACACTGGTAATATCACTAATCAAGTTGAGAGAGCACATGTTCCCAGTCGGCAATTGTGAAGTTTGGTTGCAATGTGTTAGCAGCTTGCTGGGCCATGTGATTCAGCATAATGACAGATGAAAGGAAAGGTCAGATTTACTAAGTGTTGAAGAGGTGTCATCAAGAGTTGCATATTACTTCAAGATGTCCCTGCATCAGAGGCATCTCACATATAGGTAGAAGTCAATTTCTCCTACAGAATTCTTCAGTTTCCCAATTACTTCTATGGAAACTCCCAAATTTATTTCAACACATGAAGAATTGGACTTTCTCTTATTCCTGATTGAGACCAAATACTCCAAAATAATGATCTTATACGATTCTACCTTGATCTTTAAATGCACACATGCATATACTTTCAAATTTTGCCAAATTCACTCTTCTCAAGTTAAAATAGCCACATTTTCCTCAAAAGTTCTTTCTAGTTCCTCCAGTATCTTGATGCTTCAGGAACTGAAATATAATGGCATTTCTATTACTCAAGAAACCACTCTTTAGTTTTACCTTAAGGAGAGCAAGAGGAAATAGGATTTTCCTTTATTTATAGGACAGGAAGTCACTTTAGAGATCCTCTCTCAGAGCCTACTCATATTATAGATTCATTTCTTCAGTCACAATTAGTTTTTGAGCACACACTGTAATTCAGAAATTGTACTAAAGTTACAATAACTAATAGAACCAGACATAGTCCCTGATCTCTTGGAAGCACTTAATTATATAATAGAACATTAAATAATTATCCAAATAAATTTATAACTTATAAATTAAGTATTAATGATTAAATAAATTATTATTCAGTTAATATGTAATTATTAACTGGGGAGGAATAAATAGATATGGAAAGGTAAAGCAACTTCCTAAGGGCCTGATGTGAGTCTTTCCTAAAATACCAGTCTCCTGGTTCCCAGTCCAGTTCTGTTTCACTCTGCATCCCAATGTATTTCACAGGATGCTTCCCATGGATTGAAAGATGATCTGACATTCCATATCCAAGGCAATCTCACAGCAGCTTCTCTAGAGCAGGATTTTCTAAACTTTTTATCTCGTACCACAACTATAGAATGTTTCGTGTTTGCTGAGGCATACCCAGAGGGAAGCACAGGGTGGTGTACGTTTGTGCTTTAGGAAGCATGGCTGAAGGACACCTCCATCGTGAAGGTGTCTTAAGCTTTTGTGAAGAACACATGAGTACTCTAGTAAAAAGGAGAAGATGGCAGTGCCCACATGGCTTTACTTTGGGAATAAGCTGGCCCCAAAGAAAAAGAGGTAGGTGAAGGGTAGCATTCTACGTGATTTTCTAGAGTAACCACCAACTTCTGTTTTAAATACTGGGTGAAAATGATGACTCAGTTTAGCTTAAAAGGCCAGGGAACACAGCATGGACATGACTTGGCAAATCAGAACAACCAGCTATGGCATAGGAGTGTGCTGCTTGGCTAGGAGAGTGTACTCACGGCCCTCTGAAGCATTATCCCAAAAGTCAGGTAGCTGGATTGAGTAGTCCCAACTCCTCCTCCACTAGCAGAGGAAAAAAGGACACAGAATAAAGAACTCTCAGCTATCTGATCCCTCCATTAAGAGCTTTACAATTTCTTGTAAACTGTAAAACTTTCTCCCATAAATATAACTCCTCTCACAGCTTAGATTTCTGTCTCCACAAGAAAAGCAAGCTGTCCCCAACACTCAATTTACAAACTGTGTCTAAACAATATTTGCTGAATGCACAAATGGTGTACAGGGAATTTTCTAATATTAATAAATAATAAGAACTTATTAAGTATTTAAGTTTGTGATAGATACTGTGTTAAAGCTGGGAATGCATCTATATCACTTAATTCTAATATTCCTATAAGAGAGCTAATATTATTATTCCCATTTCATAGATGAAGGGGAAAAAAGGCAGCTTTAAGAGATTAAATAGCTTATCCAAGGTTACTCAGCTAATAAAAGGCAAGAGCTAAGATTTAAGCATATGTCTGGCACACTTCAAAGCCCATGCTCCTGATCACCATATTTACTGCCACATTGAGGGTCAAGGCAGGGCAAGATGTAGGGCATCTCACTACAGGGTCCTACTTTCAATTAATTAGGGTACTTTCGGCAGCAAACAAAAGGAAAAAAAGTAGTGGAACACTACACCAATGTATTAACTCACACAAGAAAAGAAGTCTTGAAATAAGGTGTTTTTAGGCTTGATTAATTCAGTGGCTCAGTGATATCTTTACTGATGCAAATCCTTTCCAATTTCTGCTCTGCTAACCTTAAGAGGATTGGCTTTTGTGCTCATGCCTGTCCTTTAATGGTAGCAAAATGGCTGCAGCAGCTGCCAGCATCGCCTCTTCACACAACTGTGTCTAAAGGGAGAAAACAGACCATTTTTCTCAGCGCATTTCTTTTAAAAGTGAACAAACCTTTCTCAGAGACCTCCAGTAGACTTCTCTTTTTACTTCCTTGGCCATTGCCAAGCCAATCACTGGTAAAGAGATTAGAATTAACATGATTTACTTAAAGTAATTAAAATCCACCTACACTTGTGGTTGGGAAGGAATCAGCGTCCCCTGAGGCATATAGCTACCTGTCCCTGAACAAAAGTGATGCCCTTTTAGAAAGGAAGAAGGGCAGGAATGGCTGCTAGGTAGAAAACTAATGGTAACTGCCACATTCCCAAATCAAATCATAAGTGAAACTAGAAGCTGTACCAACTGAAGCATCTTCTAACCACTGCCAAATACTAGTTGACAAATGCTTTCAAATCTACTTATGTACAAAGGAAAAGTGGTAATCAATTCCAATCTTCTAGGCTTTTGGAATGAGAGAAAATTATAGAAGCAACCAAAATAATCAGTTTTCCATCCATCTTATGTCAAAGAAGGAAAACTATGGTTTCTTTCCTAGTGTAGAGTCAGACTTTAGAAAAAGAGAAGGATGTAGAAGCCATTCTTCCAATCTCCCCGTCCTTGACTAAAAGACAAAGAAATACATGATGCATCGAGAGCCCAAGATGACTCCTGAATATTATGTTTCAGAATTTCTTCTGTATTAAATCAAGTGATAAACATTCCTGTCTATTCATTCCTAGAGAATGTTAATCTGGAATTGCCATATCATGTCTCTGACCTTTAATTTAGAAATAATAATCTCTTCTTATATAAATAAACAGTTCTGAAATAACATATATGGAAGTTTTTTGTGAATTTGAATTTGCTATGTAAATAGAAAGGTCTGTTCTAAGTTCCAGTTTTAGCCAGGGGCATGACTTACATGGTGGAAATCAATATCATGGGCCCCAGACTATCTGGCTTTTTGACAAAACTTGGTCAGTGTTCTCAGAGCCTGTGGTTAATAGATAAGTGTTCAAAAATTTTCACTCACTCTCCTTCACCTCTGTAAGTCAAGTGTACTTCCCTGCCTCTTGGCCATAGTTTTGGTTGGCCATATGACTTTCTGGGGCCAACTGAATGAGGCTAAAATGACAATGACCCATCTCTGAACATATACTTTACAAGGTCTTTCATGTTTCCACCTGCTTTCTTGTATTCTACCATCAGGTTAAGACTCAGCTTGGTTCACTAGACCAAAGAGCAGAGACGTCTAGGCCAACTGTAGTCTAGATTGGCTAAACTCCAGGAAGCTGACCCTCAGACTTATAAGCAATAATAAATACTTGCTGTTTAATGCCACTGAACTTTGGAGTCATTTGATACATAACAATAGCAAACCAATACAGTGTTCAAAGTGTAACCATCTCCAGCAGAGAAAACATGTGAATAAACAAATTGGGAAGTCTCCCAAAATAGGGTCCCCTAACATTTCATCCTAGTCAGTTTTTTAAAAAATTATTTATTTGTTTTAGCGAGAAAGAGCAGGAGGTGAGCAAGTGTGTGGACAAGTGGGGGGAGGGACAGAGGAAGAAGCAGACTCCCCATTAAGAAGGACCCT
This sequence comes from Mustela nigripes, assembly GCF_022355385.1. Taxonomy (NCBI): domain Eukaryota; kingdom Metazoa; phylum Chordata; class Mammalia; order Carnivora; family Mustelidae; genus Mustela; species Mustela nigripes. Next base: position 163,169,792 of record NC_081560.1, read on the forward strand.
GGGATCATGACCTGAGCCAAAGGCAGATGCCCAACCAACTGAACCACTTAGGCATCCCCCAAATCGCTTTCTACTAAGAACAACACTCAGGAATGATTTCCAGTGTTTTTCCTCTTTAGGCCATGATTCTAAGAGAATGTATTTTTTCCTTATCAATTCCTTTAGTACCTTTTATCCAAAACTAGCTATCTGCACTGCATATCCATTTGCTCATTTAAGCAAGCTCCTGAAGAATATGGGCTTTGTCTTATATGAATATACCAAGTTTAACAAAGTTACATAAGACATTGCTGTATGGCCATGTCTTACATAAGACATCGATAAATACCTATTTAACTAAATTCTGATTCTATTTAATTACAATGTCTGATGATCTAGAATAAATGATTTGCAAATCCAAAATCTTACTATCTAAAACAGACTGATAAAGATGAGTGCACTGATAAGACTTTTATAGGCTGTCGCTCCTTTTCTAACTCTACCCTTGCTTTCCTTCCACTCCCACCCCTAAGTCCAGGAAATATCTCATTGCTTTCATGATTACTTAGAAGTAGAGACCTTTCCTCTCTTATTCTTCAAGACCTATCCCTTAGTTCAGATCAGGCTGCACAGTTGGTGGTCCTAATGTCCACTCATGGACATTTTCCTGTGGGAACCTTTTTGTCCTCCAAGTCTTTTCTGTCTACCTAAAAGTTTTCTCTGTGACTGTCTTCCCCCTACTTCCAAGTGTTCTCTAACAGAGTTGCTACTAATAGGATATGTAATCTTTGTCTTCATCATGATGGTTTAATAGCTAATATGTATCAGCTGTTTACTCTACATCACATCTGATATTAAGTGGTTTGTAATGCATGATTTTTTTCATCCTTAAGAGAATCTTGAGAAAGACACTATTATCTCTTTTATAGAGATAAATCAACTTAGAGATAAATCATTGTCAACTTAGAATACATATCCAAGGCTTACATGGAGTAAAAATCACTATCCAAGGCTTACATAGAGTAAAGATCACTATCAAATCACCCCTATCTGTAAGTTCACATTTCCCAGCAGCCTTTTTCTAAATCACTATACCTGACATAGTACACATTCTATAGGACACACAATGGATTGCCCATAACTTCTATACATCCTATCCTGAAAGGCTCACTCCCTGAGCCCCAAGGTGTCTGCTTCGGTATTGTTTTCTCCTGCAATAGTAGCAGTCTTCAAATTAACATTGACTTTCCAATGCTTTGTAATCCCAGAAGCATTTTAGGGGTAGAGTCAAGTGTTTGCTTTGAACTGCAAAAGCTCTGTGAGACTTATGAGGACCCTTTTCCTTCAAGCAAGAATGGAGTAAATTCAGTTGGGAAAGGATCATCTCTTGCTGATGTTGGTAACATTAAGTGATCTCTAACCAAGCAAAAAAATTCAGAAGGCTAGCATTAAGTGCACTGAAATGTAAGTAGTTTTCTCCCTCATGAAAAAAAGATAATGACATTTACATCACTGAAATATTGTAAGAATCAATGAGACTGCATATCGTAAAATCTTCTTCAAAACTCAGAATATTCATAAAGTGTTAGTTACTAATATTCCAAGAATACACAAGTTACTCTTCCAATTAATTACAGTTGACCTGTGAACCATGTGGGTGGTTAAGAGAACCAACCCTTCCTCTCACCCTTGCACAGTCAAAAATATGTGCATAACTTCTAACTCCCCCAAAACTTAACTGCCAATCACTTGCTGTTGACCCAAAAGACTTACCAATAATATACACAATTAACACATATTTTGTATTTTACATATATTATATGCTGTATTCTTAAAATAAAGCTTAAGAAAATACTATTAAAATCAAAAGGAAGAGAAAAAAACATTAACAGTACAATACTGTTTTTACCGAGAAAAATCCATATGTAAGTGGACCTGCACAATTCAAATCCTTGTTGTACGAGAGTCAACTGTATCATCTTCTTAAGACTTTTTCCCTTCTAGGATTCTTCTAGAGTCCAAACACTTGCCTGGGCTCTCTGTTTTACAGTATTCACAAATTTACAGCGTTTTAGAAGCAGCACATACTTAAAAAACCTTTCTACAATCATTTAATGAACAGAAATACAAGCACACATGACATCAAACAAAACAACCCACAGATCACATCCCAAAGATATCACCTTCAGACCATAAGCACACAATTTTCCAATATTGTATGATACCAGCATCTTCACAACCTTGCCAACACTTGCTATTTTCCATTTTGAAAATCATTATTATGGATCTCCTATTGAGTATGAAGTTGCATTTCTTTGGGTTTTTTAATTTGCATTTTCTAATGACTAATGACAATGAGCATCTGTTCATGTGTTTGTTTGGCGGAGGAGAGCACTTAACTTCCTGTAGACCAAGCTTATAAATTACTGGTGGTTTTGTGACTTCAAGATTCAAGATCTTAAACAAATTTTTTAAATATCTGTCCTCACACTCTCTTCCTTTAGATTTGTCATTTCTCAGCTGGAATGGTAAGGTCAGGTAGTTGAGAACTTCCTTAGGATCTTGACTTTCCCTCAAGCATGACCAGAAAGGGGCTATCCAAAAAGCAAAGAAAGTTGGAAAGATGCCAGAAATCCAAAAAAGGTAAACAGCAGACTTGGTAGGGAAGAAGAGTAGGAATAGGGAGAAATTTGGAGCCTAGAAGACTTTAGAAGATTAAATCTGTTATAATCTATCTCTTTTAAGTTTCTATATAACTTTATTAAAGCCTAATATACAATAAACAACAAAATTAAAGTAACAATTTAGGGGCACCTGGGTGGCTGAGTTGGTTGGGCAACTGCCTTCAGCTCAGGTCATGATCCCAGAGTCCCGGGATTGAGTCCCACAGCAGGCTCCCACCTCCACGGGGAGTCTGCTTCTCCCTCTGACCTTCCCCCCTCTCATGCTCTCTCTTGCTCACTCTCTCTCAAATAAATAAATAAAATCTTGAAAAAAAATGAAGTACACAATTTGATAAATTTTATAAACAGGGAACTATCAAAACAATCAAGATAATGAGCATATCGACCACTCCGGAAAGTTTCCTTGTGCCCCTTGATGATCCTACCTTCTTGTACCCAGGCATCCATTCACCTGATTTCTGTTGTTATAAATTAATTTACCTTTTGCACAATTTTACAAAATACAAAAATTTTATATTTAACTTATTTAAATAATTAATTTATCTAATGAGCTTTGTTCCATGTATTTTGAAGCTCTGTTATTAGGTGCATACAAATCTAGGATTGTAATGTTTTCATGATGAACTGATCCTTTTTATCATTATGTGGTATCTTTGTTTGCCCTTGGTAATTTTTTTTTCTCTGAAGTCTGTGTTGTCTAACACTAATGTAACTTCTCCACCTTCTTTTTATTAGTATTTTCACAATATAAATATCTCTACCCTTTTAATTTTTTTGTGGTAAATAAAATACACATAACATAAAATTTATCATTTCTATTATTATTCATTTCTGATCTTTCAAATTTCCTTTTTTCTGATGAACTGATTTTAGAAATTCCTTTAGAAGAGGTTTCTTAGAAATGAATTATTTTAGTTTGTCCGAGAACATCTTTATTTCACCTTAGTTCTGAAGGATATTATTAGCTGATACAAAATTTGCAGCTGGCAGTTTTTTTCTTTCAACACTTTAAAAATGTTGTTCCAAGGCACCTGGCTGGCTCAGCTGGAAAAGCATGAGACTCTTAATCTCGAGGTTATGAGCTTGAGCCCCACATTCGCTACAGAGATTACTTAAAAATAAAATCTTTATAAAAAAGTGCTGTTCTTGGGATGCCTGGGTGGCTCAGTGGGTTAAGCCTCTGCCTTTGGCTCAGATCACGATCTGCTGAGATCGAGCCCCTCATCGGACACTCTGCTTGGCAGGGAGCCTGCTTCACCCTCTCTCTCTGCCTGACTCTCTTATAATCTTGGACTTGTAATCTCTCTGTCAAATAAATGAATAAAATCTTAAAAAAAAAAAAAAAGAAAAAGAAAAGAAAAATGCTGTTCAACCTCTTTCTGGCCACCATGGTTTCCGGTAAGAAATCTGCAGTCATTTAAATTGTTGATTTCCTATAAAGAATACATCATTTTTCTCTGACTGCTTTGAATATTTTTTTTCTCTGCTTTTAGTTTTTAGTAGATTATGCATCCAGTGTACATTCCTTGAGTTTATACTATTTAGAATTCCTAAGCTTCTTGAATCTGCAGGATTAGGTCTTTCAACAATTTTGACACATTTCAGACACTATTTCTTTAAATATTTTTCTGTACTCCATTTCTCTTCCTTTCCCTCTGAGACTCAGATGAAGCAAATATTAGACATTTAGTTGTTTCTTTGTTTTTTTAAGATTTTATTTATTTATTTTACAGAGAGAGAGAAAGCGATAAAGAGCACGAGTGGAGAGTATAAGGAGAAGCAGACTCCCTGCTGAGCAGGGAGCTGGGGGTAGGGGCGCTGATCCCAGGACCCTGGGCTCATGACTTGAGCCGAAGGCAGACACTAACCAGCTGAGCCACCTAGGCACCCTAGAATTTTGGTATTGACTCTCAGATTCCTGAAGATCTCTTTAATTATTTTTTCAATTCTTTGTCTCTCTTTTGTTCACATTTGTTTCTCTTGATCTATATTGATCTCTTGATCTAACATTCACTGACACTTTCATCTGTCATCTTCACCCTGCTATTAAGCCACTGCAATGCATTTTTTATTTCACTGATTATACTTTCAGTTCTAAAATTTCCATTTGCTTCTGCTTTATATTTTCTATTTCTTTACTGTGACAGTCTCTATTTCCATTTGTCGTGTCCACCTTTGCTTGTGGTAGCATTATTAATACTACCTAATAGTCTTTGTTAGGTAATTCCAACATCCATATCATCTTATCATCTGCATCTGTTATTTTTTCCAATGCAAGTTGAGATTTTCCTGGTTATTTGTATGCCGTGTAATTTTGGATATATCCTGGGCATTTTGAATTGTATGATATAAGACTCCGGGTCTTATTCAGTCCTATGGAGAATGTTGGTATTTTTGTTTTAGTAGGCAATCAAGTCAATGAGTTCAAGGCCTTAAGTTCAAATCAGTCCTCCTTGGGTTAAGATTTCAATAAAAGTTCTAATTTCAAAGTCTTTACAGTGCTATTTCAATATATTCTGCATTTGTGCCCCCACAGCGACCAGTATCAAACTGGATTCATGGTCTAGCTCTTAGTTCAGTTCTCAAAGTTTTTAATACAGTGTGTAGGATCAGACTCATGCATGTCCAGCTCAGGGACAAGCCTTGATACACCATAAATAATTCAGTCACTCCTCTGAGTTCCTCCCTTTTGGAACCATTTTGATTCTTTTGATGTCTTTTTTTAGTGTTGTTAAGCAGGACCAAAACAACCTTTAACCTAATACTGATTTTACCTCATTAATGAGGTAATACCCTTCTGAGTAACTTATCCAATGTCCCATTAATTATGAGGTTTTTCACTATGGCTGGTGAGAATATGAACTATTACCAGACCTGTGTAACCCCAGAGATTGCTCCTTCTGATTCTTTTTGGTAGACACTCCCTGGCCTTTGACAATTTCAATTCATACATATGCTGGTCAGAAGTCAACTGAAAACTCACTAGGGACCCTCTGAATATCTCTGAAGCTTTCTTTGTGCACAGATATGAACTCTAACCACCTTTGCCTTCCTGGAATCCTAGTTCAACCTCATCTCAGGAAAACCAGTGGACTTAGCTTTGGTTTCTGCTCCTTCCACTGAAGTCTGAAAACTCTGCAAATAGTAAAATGGCATAACTGCAGAACTTATCTCATTTGTTTCCCTTTCTGAGAGATCACTATCTTAAGTTGCCTGATGTGCTCTTCAAAGATTTAATTTTGCCCAGTACTGAAGATGTTTCAGGTGGGAAAGTAAATTTAGTCCCTATTCCTCCTTCTCAGTCAGAAGCAGAGGTCCCTAGTCTCTTTTGAGAGCAAGCTCCAGGTCTGACCTTGCAAAACAGTGATTTGTAGATGAAGATTAAAAATAACAGTGAATTAAAGCCAGAGTTTTGGGCATCGAGGTAACATGGGTTTCAAGTACTATATAATAGCAAAAATAAGGTGAAGTCACAAAGGAAGATAGAGTTAAGTCCATTATGGTAGCTGAGATCAGCAAAGATTTGGAAAAAAAAGAAGATAAGAAAGCATGGACTTTCAATGAGAAAATGTGGATTAATGACCTGGAAAACATCCTCACTAAAATGATTGCCCTGTGAGGGCAGGGACTTTGTCCTAGTCACTATTGTACGAGCTAGCCACCCTTCTAAGTATCTATAAAGATATACATTTATACTGAATAAGCATTTGCTGAATTAATACAGTTGAGTCTGACCTTTCATTCTCTCTTCTTGAATAAATGAAAATGGAGGAATGAGAGTTATGTGCAAAAGACCTACTTGGTTTCACTTGAAAGCTAGTTTTTGTTTAATGTGAGCAGCTGAAAGGAGAAATAAGATTGTGTTTAACAAGAAGGAATTTGCCTGTAATAAAACAAAAAGCCTTAGAAGACTTCATCCTTTACCCTTCTTAGCCTCCCAAGGCTTAATTTCTTGAGTGTTCTTGAATTATGAGATGAGCTCAGAAATAGCACAGTCAAATTTTCCCCTTTTTTTGTTCTAAAGTCACATTACCAAGGAGACTAATATACTATTTACTCCTAAGTAGTCTAGTTCTTTGAAATTTCCATATCAAATACATGAAACCATTGTGTTAGGAATAAAAGTAGATTAATATATAATAAAAGGCACACATATGAACATTAATACCAAGTGATTTTTAAATGTGAAGAATTTTCTGTGTGGGTGGACCCGTGTCAATTGTTCCGGTTTTTCTACTCCAACAGTTATTTCGTATAACTTTATGTAATACCTCCTGAGAATCTAAATTTCTATACTATGTCCTAAAGAAATGAAAAAAATCATTCAGAAAGTCTCTATCTCAAGGAGTTTATAAATACTCAAAAATCTATACTACACAGCAAAGAGAATTACCCTCTCTCTGACAGACAAATTCCTTCTAATTCAGTGGAAGTAAGAGGAGACTTCATGGAAGGAGATACACAGCTGGGATTTTAAAAAATGCCTAAAACTTCTGTAGGCCAGAATGAAGGAAGAATGAGAGAGAATTCTAAGTAGAGTGAGGTATAGAAAGGAAAAGATACAGTTAGTTGTAGGAATCAAGAGACATTTCGATTTTTTTATAGAGTGCTCCTGGGGGGCAAAACAGGGAAGGTTGTGAAAGTCCACAAATACAAAGATGAACAATTTATAATTAAGTTAGTAGGTCCATCTCTAAGGTAAATGTGACATATTAGCAATGAAAAGGAAATAGGCACAGCACTTTTTAGGCTTATGGAGAATGCCAGAAGTTCAAATATGGCAAGCTATTAGTCTGTGATTTTTGTTCCCAGGATTTGCACTACCTTATTAAGTATGAGAGCAATCACAACATTCGCAAAATATGCACGAATCAACCTAGGCTTTTAGCCTTAGTTTGAATGTCTGCATCAATCACACCACATATATCTGGCTCAAGTATAAGCACAATAATCTTAATCTCCACTTGCCACTTCATAAATAAGACATTTTAAAGGTGTTTTTTATAGATACTGCTGAATGTTTGAAGCACATCATAAGAAAGTGAGAAACAGCTGTTGTATCTAGATTCAACAGACACATATTTGCACATAGGGCAATGTTTAGAAAATGTCTTCAACCTGTTCTCTTTTGAGATCATGAGGTCTCCCTTCTGTTCACCCACGGCTTGAGAAAAGAGGCAGAGTGAAAAAAACATCAGCACATAGAAACTGTGGGTCTACAAAAGCAGAAATATACACCACTATTCAATCATTAAAAATCAACAATCTATTTAAAAGGTATTAAAAGATAGAAACTTACCAGTTATAAAATAAATAAGATGTGGGAATATAATATACAGCACCAGGAATATAGTTAATATGTAACAACTTTGTATGATGACAGTTGGTAGCTAGATTTATGATATTCATTTCATATATATAAATGTTGAATTGCTATGTTGTATACCTAAAACTAACATAATATGGTTTGTAAACTACACTTCAATAAGAAAATAAATAATATTCAAAGTGAGTATCATGGAATCTTAAGGACTCTATTTAAGTACTTCAGGATAACACACACACACACACCCATCTCTTTAAAATTCATGTTTATCTACTTTAATATTTATTTTATTCCTCTACCTTTTCAAAGATTTTAAAGGTCCTATAGTGGATAAATACTTTTTGATGTAGAATTGTATTATGTAATTTAATTTTTCTAGTGCTAATGTAACAAATCACCACAAATTAAGTGGCTTAAACAGTACAAATTTATTGTATTATTGGAACTAAGAGGTATGCAATGGGTCTTACTGAGCTAAAATTAAGGTTTGACAGTGCTGCAATCTTTCTGAAGGATCTAGAAGAGAATAATTTCCTTGCCTTTTCCAGTTTCTAGAGACTTCTCACATTCCTTGGCTCATGATCCCCTTCTCCTCCACCTTTAAAACAAACAACAGATTGAGTCCTTCTCATATCACATCTAAGCTCTCTAGCTTAGTCTTCTGCTCTGGTCTTCCATTCTTAAAGGTCCCTGTACTTACATCGGCTCCATCTGGGTAATTCAGAATAATTACCTGATTAGCAACTTTTATTCCATCTACAACCTAAATTCCCCTTTGCCATATAAGGTGACATATTCACAGTTCAAGGGAACTCAGCAGTAAAATATACAAGCAATCCAAATAGACAATGAACAATACATAAAAGATATATGGATATCAAATAAGCACCTAACTTGCCATTAAAAAAATGGAAATTAAGACCATGATGATATCACTACATACCTATCAGAACAACTAAAATGAAAATAGTGACAATACTGTATGCTGGCAAGAATGCAAAGAAACATTACTAGTAAGAATATAAAATGGAATAATCACTCTGAAAAGTTGTTTGGAAGGTTCTTAAAAAAATCAAATATACACTCACCATACCATTCAGCAATCACATTTGTGGGCATTTATCCCAGAATGAAAACTATCCACATAAAAATCTGTACATAATTATTCATACACAAATTGTAATAGCCCCAAACTGGAAATGACCAGAATGTGCTGTAATAGATGAATAATTAAGCAAACTGTGGTACACAATGATGGGGGTAGGACTATAAAGGAGTAACACAAGAAGATCTTGTGGTGATGAAATAGTTATGTAACTTGCTTGTGGAGACAGTTACCTAAATCTACCCATGTGACAAAATGACACTGAACTCTATACACACTTCATTTCCTGGCTTTGATGTTGTACTATGGTTACGCAAGATATGTTAACGTGGGAAACTAGATGAAGGATACCTAGGACATCCCTGTACTAATCTTTGTTACTACCTGTATCCCATTAATCACTCAAATGTTCTCAATTAAAAAGTTTTTAAAAGTCAAATCATATTATAAATTCAAAATCCCCTACCAACTGCCTCCCTCGTTCATTCAATTACTTTTCTACGTTACAAAAAGCATAAAATGATGTTAGACTTGAAAAGAAATCAACTAATCCAGAAGTTACAAACTGGAAGTCCATGCACTGGATATGGACAACAGACTTGCTTTAATTGGTGTTAACAGCATCATTTCTTTTTTTTTTTTTAATTTCAAAGTCCTTGGAGGGAGACTATGAGATCTAGTTGATCAGTTTCCACTCCTTTATAATCTTATACTCTGTGCTCCATTCATTTAAACTCCTGTCTAGGGGCACCTGGATGGCTCAGATGGTTAAAAGTGTCTGTCTTTGGCTCAGGTCATGATTTCCAGGTCCTGGGATCGAGGTCACATCGGGCTTCCAGCTCACACGGACTCTGCTTCCCCTTCTCCTTCTGCCTCTCCGCTGATTGTGGTCTCTCTCTCTCAAATGAATAAATAAAATCTTTAAGATAAATAAATAGGTACATAAATAGATAAATTCCTATCTAATCCTTAAAGGCACTCTGACTAAACTTTCAAAATAGCATGAAGCAGAGGTCTAAAGTGGCAATATCAAATGTTCAAAGCCATAGGCTTCTGATTCCTACGGGTGCTCTACACCCACCCTCCCTTGGAATCATTTCACTTTGATTTGATTATGCTCTTGTTCTAACAGTATAAATATCTAGATCTATGTTTTACTTCCTTTCTTGCCTGTCTCTAGTAAGACACCATTAAATATACATATACATATATTTGCCATTTCCCCTCTGAAGCAGTAGGTACTCTGAACTCTGTTTGGTCTTTCCAAATACAGTTTGGTCTTTCCAAATACAGTTTTAACAAAATCATCACATTGCCATAGGCTATGGAAGGCCCAAGCTAGAGAAAAAGAGCAAGCTCAGTGGAATGAGCTCTGAGAGTCTTAGAATTAAACAACAGAAGAGAGTTAATGCTAAGAGTGGCAGGAAGAAAAGGAAAGGAAGGATGACTCTTTGATCCAGTAATCTTATTTCTGACCTAGACAAAGTAAAATTGAGTTAGTGCTATACTTGTTATGCTTTAATTATATCTTGTGTGTATTCACATATCCTTAATTATTCTACAAAAATGATTATTAAGTGTAAATGTATACCTCCATCTGTTAAAATCCATAAACTAGATCTAACTGCTGTTAACTGTAAAATATGTATCTTCCCACAATTTTTTCTATGGTTATATAAGAAGATTATAGATTATATATAAGCATATATGCACATATATACCTTCACATACACTTTTTTGTAAAAATTAGATCATGCTATACAGATGTTCTTCAAATTTATGTTTTCATTTAAAAATATATTACAGTCATATTTCTGTATCAGCTCACATAGTGCTACTGCATCACATTTAATAGCTATATGCATGTCAACTGAATAGATATACCAAAATTATTTAATCATTTCTCTACTAATGCAGATATACTTATTTCTAGCATTTTGCTTTTTTAACTATGCTACAAAGAAAATATATATTAAGATATTCATAGAATTATTTCTATAAGATATGGTGCCGGATGTAAAATTGTTAGGAATGGGCCTCTTAATTTTTTGCAGTCTATATTCCCACCAGTAATGTCCACTTTCACACATTTCACTAATATTTTGTCTTCTATATTTCACATCCATTTTCTTCAGTCTATTGTTAATCTTTTACTTTCGACAGTATTTTGTAAAACAGACAAATATAATAATGCACTCAAATCTGCCATTTATTTATTTTATTAAGTTTTAAATAGTCTGTTTATACCCAAACTTATAAAAATATTCTTCCACATTTCCTTAACATTTCTATAGTTGGGAAAGAAGTTATATTTAAACTTTTAATTCATTTAGAATTAATTTTTGTATGTGGCATAAAGTAGGGAAAAAATCTAAATTACTTAAAGTTGTAAAGTCAACTATTCAGCACAATTTATTAAATCTGCATTTCCTTAATGATCTGAAATGTCACAACTTTTTAATAAATAATTTCCATATATATTTACTTTTTTCTAGATTCATCCTTCTATGCCACTGATCTTTTTCACCTATCCCAATGTTTTAAAAACATTAGCAGTATAATATATTCATTTCCCAAAACTTCTTGTGTACTCTTACATATTTACTATTATAATGAACTTTAAAATCTCAACTTGCCAAATTTCATTCCCTCAAAACCCTTTTGGATTCAGATTATAATTGTATTACTAATGGTGTGACAAACGTATATTATGTGTCACCTGGTATTATGAAAGATAACACAGCATTTGGGAAGAAATAACATTTATTTCTCGCCAGGAATATGGCATGCATCTCTCTTTATTCAGATCAAGTTTTATGAACTTGGTAAATTTTACCAATTTTCACATTTAGATTTTATGTCTTCTTACTTAAATTTATTTTAATTTAGACCAAGCTATTTTTAATGCTTATACCTAGATATAGTCTAGTTTGAAATTGAAACAATAAGGATAAATCTTTAAAATCATTCAAGTAAGAAAAAAGTTTTATGTGAAGGAACAAAAGTCATATTTCTATTCTATACCAAATGCAAAACAACTATGTATTACAGAATTAATTAAGGGGAAATGATTGTGGCCACAACTTTTTATAAACCAAGTTACCATTTATGAGTGAAGAAAACAGAAAAATATTCTCAGATATTCGTGGGCTCATACAATAATTCACTCCATTATCCACCCTCAGAAATGCCCTACAGACATATACCTACAGACTGACAGAAGAATGGTACAAATTCATAATATGGATAAAGAATCGTGAAAAGAATCTTAAAATATGAAGACAAGTGAGGCTTTCAGCAATAGTTGGTAAAGACATCAGCAAATATTCTCCTCATAAATCAGTTTTAGCAGGTGTAAGTAACAATGCAGAACTGAAAAGAAACTGAACTATCCAGAAGAAACTATGCAGTAACTGAAAAAGCAACCCTGGAAACAAACAAAGCAAAGAACTACATAAGCTCTTCACAAATCCCTGGCAACAGGCATGCACAGAAGATACCAGAAAGAGCCAGGCAGAACGTGAAGCCAGACGTGTGAACTGTCTGAACTTTGAATACACTCTTCTGCATACAAATTCATCAATAGAAGGTGAAAACCTTAGGGTTGAGGGAACTTAGGCACAATATCTCTGAATCTACTAATGACCTCTAACTTATACAGATACAAGGCAACCCATTAGAAACTAAAATTTTAAAAATAAAAATAAGAATAAAAAACTAAACAGAAATATCAACAGCTGAACACCATAGAGAAGACACATTCCTCTGTATAAGTACAAGCAAATTACTAAAAACTAACAAAAATAAAGCAAAAAAATAAAACACACAAACTGTAAATGGGGAAAAAATTCAGTCAGAGTTGCTACAATATATTATCTAAAATGTCCAGCTTTTAGGGGTGCCTGGGTGGCTCAGTGGGTTAAGCCTCTGCCTTCAGCTCAGGTCGTGATCCCAGGGTCCTGGGGTCAAGGCCTGCATTCAGGCTCTCTGCTCAGCAGGGAGCCTGCTTCCCCCTCTCTCTGTCTGCCTCTCTGCCTACTTGTGATCTCTCTCTCTGTGTCAAATAAATAAATCAATAAAATCTTTAAAAAAATTAAAATTAAAAAATAAAATGTCCAGCTTTTATAGTAATCAAAACAATATGGTACTGGCACAAAAACAGCTACATAGATCAACAGAACAGAATAGGAAGCCCAAAAATAAATGCACACTTATATGATCAATTAATCTGTGATAAAGGAGGCAAGAATATACAATGTGGAAAAAAACAGTCTCTTCAACAAATGGTTGAGAAAACTGGGCACCTACATGCAAAGAATGAAACAAAACCACTTTCTTATACATTCATACACAAAAACAAACTCAAAAAGTTTTAAATACATATTTGTGAGACCTTAAACCATAAAACTCGTAGGCAGTAATTTCTTTGACACTGGCCTTCCCAACATTTTTCTAGACATGCTTCCTTAGGTAAGGGAGACAAAAGAAAACTTAAATTATTGTAACTATACCAAAATAAAAAGATTTTGCACAGCAAAGGAAGCTATTAGAAAAACAAAAAGACAGCCTACCAAATGGGAGAAGATACTTGCAAATGATATATCCAATAAGGTGTTAATACCCTAAATACATAAAGAACTTAGACAATTCAAAACATAAAAAACCCCCAAATCATCCAATTAAAAATGGGAAGAGGACCTGAATAGACATGTGTCCAAAGAAGACAATAGATGAACTACTGACACATGAAAAGATGTTCAACATCTCTAATCATCAGGGAAATGCTAATCAAAACACAGTAAGACCTTATACCTGTCAGAATGGCTAAAATCAAAAACACAAGAAACAACAACTCTCGGCAAGAATGTGGAGAAAATCATGTACTGCTGGTAGGAATGCCAACTGGTGTGGTCACTGTGAAAAACAGTATAGAGGCTCCTCAAAAAGTTAAAAATAGAAATACCATATGATCTAGTAATTTCACTACTGGGTATTTACCCCAAGAAAACAGAAACACTAATTCAAAAAGACATATGTAGCCCTATGTTTATTTTATCATTATTTACAATAGCCTAGATATAGAAGAACCCAAGTGTCCATCGCTAGATAAAGATGTGGGGTGTGTGTGTGTGTGTGTGTATTACTCTATACCCACTAAAATGTCAATAATTAGACTGACAGTACCAACTGTTGGCAAAGATATGGAGAAACTGTAACTCTCAGACATCACTGGTAAAAAGGTGAAATGGTAGTCACTTTGGAAAAATTCAGTAATTTCTTAAAAAGTCAAACATATACTTAAATGCTCAAACAGTTCTACTCCTCCTAAGTATCCACACAACAGAAATGAAAGCATATAACTATACAACAAATATTTATAGTAACTTTTTTATAGTAACTTTACTCATAACTACAGAAAACTAGAAACAAACCAAATGTGCCTCCATAGATGAATGGATAAATTGTAACAGAATACTATTCAGCAATAAAAAGGAATGAAATGTGATATATTCACGGAATGGATGAATCTCAAAAAGTATTATGCTAAGTGAAAGAACCCATTTCCATTCATATGATATTCTGGAAAGGGAAAACTTAAGGAACAGATATCACATGAGAGACAACTAAAGACTGGGATAGGGAGACTGAAAAGGAGCATAAGAGAACTTTTCTGGATGACAGAAATCTCTATCTTGATGGCAGTGGTGGCTCCATGACTATAATTTATAATCATTTGTTAAAATCATTTTTACTGCATGTAAATTATATCTTAATACACTTGACTTTATGAAATTTTAAAATACATGTACTTTTGACCTAGACATCCCACTTTGAGAAATTTATTCCACAGAAATAAATCTACTCTCAGTAAATGAGAATATTCATGCTTCTTCATTCTAGCATGGTTTATAGTGGCAACTTTTTAAACAATACAAATAATAATTATTGATAATTTTATCAAAAATATTTTGACAGTATTTTCAGCAGCAAAAACATTAAAAACCAATCTAGCTCACAATTGGCTATTACTTTAAAATCTATTATAAATACCCTTACTGCAAAAGAAAATCATTTTTGCTATTCTTTTTTTTTTTTTTTTTGCAGTTCTATTTGTTCTTTCTTTAAAGGTTTTACTTAAATTCCAGTTAGTTAACATACAGTGTAATATTAGTTTCTGGTGTACAATTTAGTGATTCAACACTTGCATATAACACCCAGTGCTCATCACAACAAGTGATGACCTTAATACCCATCACCTATTTAACCCATTCCTGCACCCAACTCCCCTTTGATAACCACCAGTTTGTTCTCTATACTCTATAGTTAAGAGTCTGTTTCTTGGTTTGCCTCTCTCTTTTTCTCCCCCTTTGATCATTTGTTTTGTTTCTTAAATTCCACATATGAATGAAATTAAATGGTATTTGTATTTCTCTGACTGACTTACTTCTTTAGTATAATACTAATACTCTCTAACTCCATCCCCATCATTGCAAATGGCAAGGTTTCATTCTCTTGATGGCTGAATAACACTCCATTGTGTGTGTGTGTGTGTGTGTGTGTGTGTGTGTGTGTATGCATGCATGTGTGTATGCATGTGTGTGTATACACACACACATACAATATACACACACACATACATACCACATCTTTAGCCATTCACCAGTTAATGGAAATTTGGGCTCATTCCATAATTTGGCTATTATTGATAACGCTGCTATCAGGGTACATGTATCCCTTTGAATTAGTATATTTGTATTCTTTGGGTAAACACCTAGTTGTGTGATTCCTAGATCATACAGTAGTTCTTTTTTTAACTTTTTGAGGAACCTCCATACCATTTTCCAGAGTGGTTGAACCAGTTTGCATTCCCACCAACAGTGTAAGAGGGTTCCCCTTTTTCCAAATGCTCACTAACACCTGCTATTTCCTGTGCTGTTAATTTTAGTCATTCTGACTGGTGTGAAGTGATATCTCATTGTAGCTTGATTTGCACTTCCCTGATGGTGAAGGATGTTGAGCAACCTTTCATGTGTTTGTTAGCCATCTGTATTTATTCTTTGGGGAACTGTCTATTCATGTCTTTTGCCCATTTTTAATTGGATTATTTGGTTTTGGGGTGTTGAGTTTTATTGATATGTCATTTGCAAGTATCTTCTCCTATTCTGTAGTTTGCCTTTTAGTTTTGTTGATTTGTTTCTTTTTTTTTAATTTTTAATTTTTCATAAACATATATTTTTATCCCCAGGGGTACAGGTCTGTGAAGAGCTTTTTATTTTGATGAAGTCACAATAATTTATTTTTACTTTTGTTTCCCTTGCCCCCAGGAGACATATCTAGCACAAGTTCCTACCATTTTACTTCTTCAGAGTCTGAATTTTTTATATAGCTAACATTTTGAGCTAGGCATCAAAGTATACATCCTACTTGGATTATCCCATTTAATCTTAACACCATTTAGCAGTAGTTACTACTATTATCCTTATTTTACAGATAAGGAAACGGATTCTAGAGAAGTGAAGTAAGTTATCCAAAGTCACATAACTAAAAAATGGCAGAGCCAAGATTTGAGACTAGTCTGATTCTAGACTCATGTTCTTAACCATCATTCTTTTCTCTTTGAAACTGACTTTGTGCCTTGATTTGCAAACTTTGGAAAAATACTTTATAAAACCAACACACTGAACAACCAACAACCCTTTAAAAAATATTTTGTGGGGAAACATTTGTGGGGGACTTTTCTTATGTCCCTGAATGGAAACTTGGGCAGTTCCATGGTTTTTAATTCTCACTCTCAGATAGCAAATGTCTAATCTCAGGTTATCAGATCTTTATACTTCATTCAAACTATATCTACTCCCTACTAAAAGGGTCACAGAAGGGTAAAGAAAAAGAAAGGAAAGCAATAAAATTCTTATTTAATTAGTACTGCTATAATTCGGCTTCATGCTCTCTGAAGGTGAAAGCGCCTTTACAGATATTTCAAAGCATCATACACACACTCAATGCTGGCAGTCTGTCACATTCATTTCCCTCAACTTGGGAGACTGCACTCTACCCTGGCAGCTCTTTTTTTGGGCTCCCAGGAAAGAGTAAGGTCCACCTTGTTGAGGCCTGTTTGCCTGTCTGTGAACTTCTACTGAACTGGATAAGACATCCCCCATACTGCCCTTGTAGGTATGATCCCATATCTGACCTGCTATTCCTTTAAAAATCCTCCTCAAGGGGCACTTGGGTGGCCCAGCCAGTTAAGCATCTAACTCATGATTTTAATTCAGGTCATGATCTTGTGAGTCAGGAAACTGGGCCCTGTGTTGGGCTCTTCATTCAGCAGGAGCCTGCTTGAGATTCTCTCTCTCAAATAAATAAAAATCTTTTTTTAAAAAATTCCTCAAATATCTAACAAGATATAATTTAATACCCTCCTTTTAGATGAGGAGTCTTTAAGACTGTGTGGCCAGTTTCTAGGTATAACCTTCTGCACCATGGACTGGTACTCAGCTTTAGTATGTAACTAACACCTATTGTATATTGATGCCTTAGTAGAAACTTCTAATTTAACATGTTGCTCTAATTCCAATTCCATACATTGGAATGTAAAATGTGTAACTCAATCTCCACATAATTCCAAGAGTACACAGGCCAGGGCCTCTCCTCAGCCATCAGACTCTGAAGCAACTATAAGGAAGAGTCTGAGAACTCTAATTCCCGGAATATTTGGTTCTTCCTTTAAATATCTGCATTCATTCTCAAAAGGCTGGTTGACCAGAGATAATTTGGTAATTAAAATAGTCAGGAATGAGGTAAAATCTACAGTTGGCATTGGAAGTTATGTGCCCCCATATCCTTTTTGGTAACATTCTATATTCTCCTTATCATTTCTGACAAGAGCCCTCCAGAACACCAAACTCTTTGAGAATTCTTTGGCCTAGCTCTACTTCTCATTTTCCAAAACATATTCCATTGTATTTAATCTCTGGTGATCCAAACAAAAATTTCAAAACATTTAACCTTCTATCACTGGTCATCTGGCCAAGAATTAATAGTAATAAATTTTCTTCAAATCCTTGAAACAACTAGTTTGAAAATGCTTATCATTGCATGAAATCTGGAATTTCATGGAAATGATTCTCCTGAAAATGCAAACTGCCTATTTATTTTTAAATGGTAATTTTATAATTTCTTATTTGATGACACGTTTCTGTGAGGAATTAAGCAAATATGTGCAGCAGCATGCTAAGTGAAAATTGGGAAGAGCTGTTTCTAAGAGAGAGTGCTCGAAGTCTTACTCAGGGACAGGAACATTAATGGATTTTGAGGTATATTTTCCTAGAATCATTGAAATTTTTATGGTAAATAAGCTAATTAGGCTATTTAGTGTTCTGGTACTTGTTAAAAGGTTTGCTTTAAGTGTCTTTTGGTGGAGCAGTTTTCACACTGTTACTAATTTTTTGGATGTCAGATTTCTTTAAGTTAGACTTGTGTGTATTCCAAATTAGGTGATCCATAAGGAATAAAGCATAACGGCAATGGTTTGCCTTGTGACTTCACTTTTCTGATGAGAAATAATAATAAGTAGAGCTTATTTTTCCATTTCTTCAGCTTTTTATTTCTTGTTACAATGGAGTGAGCTGTCCAAGCTCCTTATGTGCCAGACCAGAAGTCACAATGTTTATTTTTAATTCTAATTGTTGATGAAATTCCTCTCTATAAAATAAAGATGAATAATAACTCCCACATGCACACAGGATTTTAGGATTATGCCAGAAAACATATCTGAAAGCCCCTAAGATAGTGGCTACTTTAGGCACTTACCCATTTGTTGGGTCTAAATTTGTTGATGATGAACCATTCCAACTTATAAACAGTTGTTTTATAAATATCCATATACAGGCTGAATATTTTGAACTTAATAACAATTTCATAATGAAACAATGATATGTACAGTAATTAAATTACCAGATTTTCCAAAAAGCTATTCTTATCTAACCTATAGTAGAATAATGGTATTTGTCTGAAAATCCCTACCAAGGGAGCTATAACTCTGATATGATGGAGTACCTGAGAATAGCAGAAAGAACAGGAAAATGGAGATGGTTGTAAAAGTAACAGATACATCTTAACCAGGTGCCATTATTCCCACTTCCTAAATCCTTCTCCCTCTAGCCAGTCTGTGACATCTTCCAAGCCTCCTAATTCACAAATATTACTTCAATGATGCTAATGGTACTTCTCCAAATTCAAGACAGAGAACTGATACACTTGAAATAGGTATTTCTAGTGAAAGAACTGGGGAACAAAATCTTGAAGGAAACATGTGAATACTCCTGTTTCAAAGATAAAAATTACACTGCTCTGGGGAAGTAAGGGTCTAGTCTCAAACACACTTTCTCTGGAATTTTCATCTCTCTTAGTCATGCCCCAACAATATATTGATGAGGTCCATTTCATGAATAGCTTTGCCAACTTCTGACTCATATTTCATAGAGAGATAGTATCAGGTTAAGAAAGAAGAATTTGGGTGCCTGGGTGGCTCAGTGGGTTAAGCCGCTGCCTTCGGCTCAGGTCATGATCTCAGGGTCCTGGGATTGAGTCCTGCATCAGGCTCTCTGCTCAGCAGGGAGCCTGCTTCCTCCTCTCTCTCTGCCTGCGTCTCTGCCTGCTTGTGATCTCTCTCTGTCAAACAAATAAATAAAATCTTTAAAAAAAAAAAAAAAGAAAGAAAGAAGAATTTAATTTTAGAAAGCCAAAGTCACAATTGCTGCATGATTCTACCAACGTCCATTCATTCTATTAAACATTCATTTACATTTTTCCAGGTCTGTGCATGGTACAGAGGGTACAACAGCAAGAAAAACATGGATCTTGCTTTAGATGGGCTAACAGGGGTGCATATATCTCTTCAAATAAGTGTTTTCATCTTCTTTGGGTAAGTACCCAGTAGTGGAATTACTGGATAATATGATAATACTAGTTTTAATTTTTGAAGAAGCTCATGGTCTAAGATGAAAAGAAATATTCTAAGGAAAATTTTATTTGGTCTTACTCATATCCTGGCCCATACTTGAACTAATCCCTGTGGTAATTTGGCATTATATTTCTACCCCTGAGGTGAGAAAGATGGGGTATGGATCAGAAAGACAGGCAAAGAACACAAAGATTGCATGTCCCATATAAATGACATTAGGGTTCTCCAAAGAAGTGGGATGGTAAAAGAAATGCTATAATCAGAAAGAAGAAAACAGAATATGTTGGCTTAACATACAAGAAACCCTTTCCCATGGATAGTGCAAGTCAGAAAGAAGACATATAGTCACGTACATGACAAGACATATAGTCAAGTGCATGAGGTTTCACAAAGCTACATATCTGGACAGCTCATCAGGAAAACTATCATTCCCCATCTACTACAACCAAACAGAAAGAGTAAATCTATATATTCTTCATGTGAATCCTATAAAAACAACAACAACAACATGGTGATACATGTTGCTCAGTGATCTATTAGTAAAAGATCCTAATTTGGCACTCGTGAAATACAGCATGCCATTCTAGTCTTGCCAATTATTTCCCAGGCAAGTCACAGAAGAGCCACATAGGCTTGTCAACATGACAAAGTACCTAGAGGCACAACTTTTTTTTTTTCATGAAACATTCTTCTAATTATTCATGCAACATTGATTCAGTCCACAGAAAATGAAAGAGCCACATACAATAATTTACCCAATAACCTATTTAGGGCATCCCCTAGTCTGTGTAGAATAGTGCAGAAACGCTCAGGGTACAAGGTTAGGGCCAGAAAAGAGTCTGGAAATTGAGATAGGAAATCCAAGAGAGGAAAAAGCCACAGGAGGGGAGCTCCCAAAACTCTGAATAATGTCTAAGATGAAAATTATAATCTACCTACAAAATCTAAGCAGAAACTTACCACAGCACTGTGACCCTCCAAGATCTCTGCTGGAAAGCAAGAGCTGGAAAGCTGAAAAGGCTGAGCAAAGATTTCAGCTGCTGCCCAATGCAGGGAAAGAGTGTTCTGAGTGTGAATTATGCCAAGTTAAAGAGGCTTGACAAACATCTGTACTCTCCAGTAAAACTGCAGAAAGAAGTAATGCCAAGGAGTAAAGTCTATGTCTCACCCTAAGACTAAAAGAGAAACTAAAACAGATCTGCCCTATTAAAGTGTAAAAAGAAGCCTACATTAGTTCAAGGTGACCAACCAATAATTGAACTGTCTGCTTGAAATTAAAAAAAAAAAAAAAAGCACTCTTCAGGGGAAAAGAACAAAATCCAGATTCTCTGTCTGTATCGAACATAATGCCCAGACACAATCAAAAACATACTAGACATGGAAATAGGAAAATGTGATCCATAGTCAAAAGAAAAAGTAGTCACTAGAAACCCCAAAATAATGCAGATGTTGGAATCAACAGATAAGTACATTTTAAATTTTATTTATTTTTTAATTCCAGTATAATTAACATATAATGTTATATTAGTTCCAGGTGTGCAATATAGTGATTCAACAATTCTGTACATTACTCAGTGTGCATTAGGAGAAGCATACTCTTAATCCCCTTCACCTATTTCACCCATTCCACCACCCACCTCCCCTTTGGCAACCACCTGTTTGTTCTTTATATTTAAGGGTCCATTTTATTTACATTTTATTTATTAGAAAGAGAGAGCGCATGAGCTGGGGGAAGGGGCATAGGGAGAAGAAGCATACTCCCTGCCGAGCAGGGAGCCTGATGTGGGGCTTGATGCCAGGACCCTGAGATCATTAACTGAGTCAAAGGCAGATGCTTAAACAACTGAGCCACCCAGGAACTCCAAGAGTCCATTTTTTTGCTTGTCACTCTTTTTCTTTGTTTAGTTTGCTTCTATATGAGTGAAATCATACAGTATTTGTCTCATTCTGATAGACTAATTCACTTAGCATTATACCCTCTAGATTCATCCATGTTATTGCAAATGACAAGATTTCATTCTTTTCTGTGGCTGAGTAATAATATTCCATTGTGTGTGCATATCACATCTTCTTTATCCATTCATCTACTGATGGACATTTGGGTAGTTTCCAGACCTTGGGTATTATAAATAATGCTGCAATAAATATGGGGTGCATATATCTCTTCAAATAAGTGTTTTCATCTTCTTTGGGTAAGTACCCAGTAGTGGAATTACTGGATAATACAGTAATTCTAGTTTTAATTTTTGAAGAGCCTCCATACTGTTTGCAGACAAGTATCTTAAAGTTGCTATTATAAATATAATCGAGGTCTAAAAGAAAAGTGATCATAATAGATGTGAAGATAGGATATTTAAGCAGAAAAATAGAAACTTTGCACAAGAACCAAATGAAAACCCTAGAAATGAAATCTGCAATATCTGAAATAAAAAATTCAATAGATGGGCTTAACAAAAGATTAGAACCATCCCCCCCAAAGTCACAAACTTGAAAAGTTCTTTGGCTGAAGAGAAATGACATCAGATGGGACTCAACACATATAAGGAGAAAAAGAGCAGACTGGAGGGGCACATGGATGGCTCAATTAAGTATCTGACTCTTGATTTTGGCTCAGGTCATGATCTCAGGATTATGAGATAGAGCCTCATGTCAGGCTATGCATTGAGTGGGGACTCTGCTTAAGGTTCTCTCTCTCTCTACGTTTCCCTCTGCCCCCTCCCGTCACTCTCTTTAAAAAAGTAGGGGGGTGGAGATTGGATATGGTAAATATGTGGATAATCTTAACAGATGATATATTTTTTTAAAGATTTTATTTATTTATTTATTTGCAGAGAGAGAGAGAAACTGCGAGAAAGGGAACACAAGCAGAAGGAGACGGAGATGGAGAAGCAGGCTTCCCGCCAAGCAGGGAGCCTGACGCAGGGCTCGATCCCAGGAGCCTGGGACCATGACCTGAGCCAAAGGCAGATGCTTAATGACTGAGCCACCCAGGCACCCCAACAGATTATATTTTTCAATCTCTATTCATTTCTTGAAAAAACAACTGTGTATACTTAATACTACTGAACTATACACTTAAAAATAATTATGATAAATTTTGTATGTTTTTTTACCACAATAAAAAACTTAATATTTAATGAAAAAAGCAGAATATTGTATTGTGGGGATTACAATACTCATAGATATAAATATATATACAATACTCATAGATATAAAATATATAAAACAATATCACAAAGGATGGGGTATCTAAGTGGAATTACAGTGTTATGCAAGCTTTACTGCAGTTAGTATTATATTAATTCTTTTTTTTTTTAGATTTATTTATTTGTCAGAGAGGGAGAGAACAAGCAAGAACACAAGCAGGGAGAGAAGCAGGCAGAGGGAGACGTCTCCCTGCTGAGCAAGGAGCCTGATGCAAGATTCGATCTCAGGACCCTGGAATCATGACCTGAACTAAAGGCAGACACTTAAATGACTGAGCCACCCAGGTGTCCCAGTACTACATTAATTCTAAGCAGAATATGATAATTTAAAGGTCAATACTGTAATCTTTAATACAACTACTTAAAAATAATACAGAAGTTAATCTAAAAGTCATTAAAATAACTAAAACAAAACATTAAAAATTTGATTAACTCAAAAGTAGATAGTAAAGGAGAAAAATAGGAGGAGGGAAAGGTAGGAGAAACAGAAAACACAGAGGAAAATGGTAGACTTAGAATTCTACTTTCAACTATGTTTAAGTAACTGGTATTAAATCAGCCCTCCTGAAATAAACTATAAATCTGAACAAACCATTTAAGACAAATTTATTAAGACAAATTTATCAGATAACAACAGATAGCACATAACTGCAACCCTTGAAAGAAAGAAACTCATGAGGTGAGTGAGCCCAGGATCACCTAACTCTCTAACTGGATATAATTTTCCAACTGTAATACAGAGAAGCTAGAGCCTGAGCTGATTGAGGTGATATGAGGAGGCAGAAATCAGAGTTTGGGTTGGTTGAATTAGCTGTAATCTATAACACAAGGTAACAGAAAAAGGTGGCTGTGCAGAGAAGGCCCCAGGAGTCCTGTCGGAGGTCCTATATAAATCCCTGAGGACAAGGCTATACATGTTCAGAGTGAGACCATGCGAGTTTACCAGATAGCAGTTAATGTAGAGTTGAGAGGGAAATAGAGATATTAAAAAAACAAGCACTGCTAGCAAATTCCTGGTCCCTTCAGAGTGGAGAGATCCTGCTAATACTTTGATAACATCATTATTGGCATTCAGTTGAAACAGTAGAAAGCCACACCATAGGAGTAACAACCAAGACTTAGTGTAAGACCTACTCTAGATGCATCCTAACAAAGTATGAAACCAAGTTTTAATAAGATCCAGAAGAGAAATGGAGTTTGAAATTTAAGTCCTGACAAGTTAGTCGAGCTTGAGAAACATCCTGAACTTTCCACAGATCTGTGGAAATTAAATTAAATTACAAGTCAAAAATAATGAGATAATTAGAAAATCACCTAGTATCTGGAACTTGAATCTTTTCTAAATAGCCTGTGGTCAAGGAAAAATTACAAGAGAAATTAGAAAATACTTCAAACTAAAAATCTAGTAACTTACCAAAATTCATGGAACACAGACGAAACAATGTTTAAAGGAGAAATTTAGTTTTAAATTCACACATTAGAGAAAATGTAATATCTATTACCTAAGTAATATCTAGATGTAATATCTAGATGTAATATCTATTACCTAAGTTTCCAACTTAAGAAACTAGATAAAGAACAAATTAAATCCAAAGTAAGTCATAAGAAAGGAACAATAAAGATCAGAGTAGAAATCAGCAAACAGAAAATCGACAAAGCCAACACTTTTTCTTTTAAAGTATTAATTAAATTAACAAACACCTAGCAAAAAAATTAAGAAAAAAACCCCAAGAAAATCACAAATAAACAATATCAGGAATTACAGAGAAGCATCACTACAGATCCCACAGACATTAAAAAGATAATAATGTAATATTATGAACAACTCTATGGCAATAAATTCAACAACTTAAAAAAAATGGGCAACTCTTTTTTAAAAAAGACAAAAATTGGGGCACCTGGGTGGCTCAGTGGTTAAGTGTCTGCTTTTGGCTCAAGTCATGATCCCAGGTCCTGAGATGGATCCCCAGCCCTGTGTTGGACTTCCTGCTCTGCAGGAGACCTACTTCTCCCTCTCCCACCACCCCCACCATTTGTGTTTCCTCTCTTGCTGTCTCTCTCTCTCTGTCAAATTAATTAATTACATAAATAAGACAAAAACTTATGAAGGAATACAAAATCTGAATAGGGCCTATATGTGTGAAAGAAACTATAATAAAAATTTCACACAAATAAAACACCACGCCCACTTGAGTTCACTGGAAAGTTCTATCAATCTTTAAGGAGACTTAATATCAATGTTACATAAACACTTCTGGAAAATAAAAGAGAAAAGAAAGTTTTTGCTTTTTAAGTCAGCTTAACTGTGATACCAAAATCTGAAAAAGACATTACAAAAACAGAAACTTACAGACAAATAGCCCAAATCCTCAACTGTATTAATGGGAAAAGATGGTATTTTCAACAAATGCTGCTAAGATAAATGGATAAACATATGAAAAAAATGAATATTAATCTCTCCCTGACACAATTAACTGATGTGAAAGCCTCAGTGTAAAAGAAAAACTATAAAATGTCTAGAAGAAAAAATGAAAGAAAATTTTTGTGAGCTTGTGAGTTGACAAGGATTTCTTAGATATAACACCAAGAACATTAAGTATAAAAGAAAATTTTGATAAACTGGACTTACCATAATTAAAACTTTCTGCTCTACAGAGCAGAATTGAGTTTTATAAAACTGAATAATAAGTTAGTTCACTAAATGGAGAAAGCATAAACAGATAGTGGAGAACAACTCAGAACTTATTTTACTTATTTATTATTTGAAATGGATCAGTTATCTACTTAGGTTCTTTGAAAGAAATTTGGAACACCAATTTGTAAAGATAAACTCCATTTGTGAGAGAAAACACAGAGCAGAAATAGCTCTAACACTGAGGAACAGCTTTGATTTTTAGCAGAATTTGTGAGTCCACAGCTTTCTGATCAACCTTGCACTGTTCTGTAATCTCATATTTCTCCTTCTCTATGTTGAAAATCTCACCTTCCTGGTGTCTGGGTTTATGCAGCTTCTCCTGAAGTAAGCATAAGTGAGATGTTTTGGAATTTTTGCACTGATCTCAATTTTGATGGACTGGCAATAACAAATTTCGGGTGTAGTCTATGCAGAGGAACTCGACTGAGGGCCAGCGATCCAGTCAGAAGTAATAAGCCACTATTCAGTTGCTTCAGGAAAACCACCCTCTTGCTTCCCTGGTGTCCAATGAAGATAATCAAAATGGTCTCAGGAGTGGCGCTAGCTTGCAGTTTTCTCACATGCTGACTGAAAAGTTTTGCCATACCTCAACAGCTTTCAAGCCACATCTTCCATAGATAATACCTAGGCAATTTGTGAAGCTTAACCACTCAGATATCACCATTCCTGTCACCACCAACTGGGTTTTATGACAGTATCAAGAACCTTCTTTTTCCTTTCAACCCTGGATTTTGCTGCTTAATACTTCCTCTTGTACATGGTCTTTTTGTATTACATAGCTGATTGGGAATATCTATCAATTCTTCTGACTAGGTCAGACTATTAGTTGCAGGGTCCTTCTTCAGCATTTCAGCCTTGAGATTACCCTTCTTAACATTGCCTCCAGCATCAGCCATCTTGGCTTCAGGTTTCTTCTCCTTGCTATCTGGCTGCTCAGCTTTCATCTGCCAACTATCCTGTGAGCCAAAAAATTTTTAATGAACTACTGATACATTTAACAAAGATAACTATTTGGGGGGGGGGCAGCTAGGTAGCTAAGTAAGGTTTCAGCTCAAGTCGTGATCTCAGGTTCATAGGATTGAGCCCCGAGTGGGGCTCTGCACTCAGTGTGGAGTCTGTTTGTGATTCTCTGTCTCTCTACCCCTCTCCATGCTATAAATAAATAAATAAATAAATAAATAAATAAATATCTTAAAAAGAAAAAAAAAGATGAGTATTGGAAACATTACACTAAGCTTTAAAATTTAGATACTCAAAATGGATGAAAGGCCTCAATGTGAAACAGGAATCCATCAAAATCCTAGAGGAGAACATAGACAGTAAACTCTTTGACATTGGCCACAGCAACTTCTTTCAAGACATGTCTCCAGAAGGAAGGGATACCAGAGTGAAAATTACCTTTTGGGACTTCATCAAGATAAAAAAACTTCTGCACAGCAAAGGAAACAGTCAACAAAACAAAGTGGCAAACCATGGAATGGAAGAAGATATTCACAAATGATACTACAGACAAAAGGCTGATATCCTGGGGCACCTGGTGGCTCAGTGGGTCAAAGCCTCTGCCTTCAGCTCAGGTCATGATCCCAGGGTCCTGAGATCAAGCCCCACATCGGGCTCTCTGATCAGCAGGGAGCCTGCTTCCCTTCCTCTCTCTCTCTCCACCTGCCTCTCTGCCTACTTGTGATCTCTGTCTGTCAAATAAATAAATAAATAAATAAAATCTTTAAAAAAAAAAAAAAAAGGCTGATATCTGAGATCTATGAAGAACTCCTCAAACTCAACACCCAAAACACAGATGGGCAGAAGACATGAACAGACACTTCTCCAAAGAAGACATTCAAATGGCTAGCAGACACATGAAAAAATGTTCATCATCATTAGCCATCAGGGAAATTCAAATCAAAACCACATTGAGATACCACTTTACACCAATTAGGATGGCAAAAATTAACAAGGAAAGAAACAATATGTGTTGGAAACAATATGTGTGGGAAAGGATGTGGAGAAAGGGGAACCCTCTTACATTGTTGGTGGGAACTCAAGTTAGTGCAGCCACTTTGGAAAACAGTGTGGAGATTCCTTAAAAAATTAAAAATAGAGCTACCCTATGACCCTGCAATTGTACTACTGGGTCTTTACCCCAAAGATACAGATGTAGTAGAAAGAAGGGTCATATGTACCCCAATGTTCATAGCAGCAATGTCCACAATAGCAAAACTGTGGAAAGAGCCGAGATGCTCTTCAACAGACAATGGATAAAGTAGATATGGTCCATATATACAATGGAATATTACTCAGCCATCAAAAAGGATGAACACCCAACTTTTGCATCAACATGGACAGAAATGGAGGAGGATATGCTCAGTGATATAAGTCAAGCAGAGCAAGTTAATTATCATATGGTTTCATCTATATGTGGAACATAAGGAATAACAGGGAGGACATTAGAAGAAGGAAAGGAAAAGTGAAGGGGAGGAAATCGGATGGGGAGACAAACCATGAGAGACTGTGGACCTGAGAAACAAACTGAGGGTTTTAGAGGGGAAGGAGGTGGGGGAATGGGCAAGCCTGGTGATGGGTAGTAAGGAGGGCATGTATTGCATGGAGCACTGGGTATTATATGTAAACAATGAATCTTGGAACAATACATGAAAAACTAATGATGTACTGTATAGTGACTAACATAACACAATAAAAAAATCTAGACACTGAATAGTATACACAAAGTTCAAGAAAAAGTAAAATAATCTATAAAATCAATATGTAATTGCCTTATGAGATGTGGATGGACTGGAAAGGGACAGTAGGGGACTTTCTGGATGATAGAAATGTTCTAGATTCTATTTAAGGTGATGAATACATAGGTGCATACTTTTATCAAAAGCAATCAAATTGTACACTTCATATTTTTGCATTTTATAATAAATAAACTTTATTCAATTTTTCAAGTGACAATATTAAAAAAATTTAATTCCTGATGAACTATGTAATTTTCCATCTGGATTTCAAAAGCTACCAAATACCAAGTAAAATAAAACTCAATGACTCATACACCTTACATGAATCCAATTATAGACTATAACAGCTAAAATGAAAGGTCCCAAAATTTACTCACTTAATATTCTACAGATAAGAAAGGCATATCCACTATGAAAAGACCCAACAAGAACAAGTAAGAAGTGTCTTCTGTTATCTACTTCTTCTCTTCACCTCCCCACAGTGTTCAACTTCCAAGGAAACCCCATCTGAACACTCTGAAGACCAAAAGCTGTCCATAAGCTTTCAACCCTTGTCACCATAAGCTAGGAATAACTGCAGACAAAACGTATCCTCAAAACAATAACCAGGACCAACCCAAAAGCAATCACTTCTTTGGTAGCCACGTTAAGGTCATTCAAGTCAGTGAGACTGACTTTTCTCAACATTAACCTGGGATTCTAATCCAGCTGACATGGAGATGAACTTATTTTGTCCAGCTGGCTACAAAAGCATATGCATGAATTCTTTTTTGCTCACCCTCATGCTAGCCTTTCCCTCCCCTCTTCCTGTTTCTTTTCTTTTTCACACATGCACAAACAGTCACGTCGTCATATGAGACAAGTGAACACTGAAACTTATGGGTAAAAAAACAGATGTTTTCCAATTATCCTTCACAAAACCATATTTTATATCAGGTTCTTCTATGGATTTATAGCCAATGAAGAGAGGTTACTACATTAGCTCATGGAGGGGGATGATAAAAACTGGAAAGGAAGAGTCAGACAAGGCAAAGAGAAGCTATCCAGAAGGCTGCAATTGGAGAAGCATGACAAATGGGCAGCACAGTTTTAGAGGGTTCCGGCAGAAAGGCAGATTGCCTGACTGGGAGAGATTCTCCACAGCTGGAGCATCGCACACACCATCTGGAATTTTTTAAATCTGCTTTCCCCAGGTGATCTGATTCTCAGAGTGCCAGTGGAGATGAGAAAAGAAGTAATTGTATAGCTCAGAACAGCTCCAAATGTTCCCCAAATTAGTTAATGAAATCTTGTTTGAATCAGTTTCAGCTTTTCCTCCAAACTGAGCCCCTAGTTTTGTGGTGTTGTTCCCCCACTAAAAAAATCAAATGGTAGGAGTTTAACCCCTAAATGTTTTCGATACAGTGGAACAAAACATGATTCCCAGCACAATGGTCAAAAATGGTGCTCCAACTGTCAGATCTGGTTCGAATTTCCCAAGACAGGCCAACAAAGCTTCATTTTCAGTCTCACTCTTCTTGACTGGTCTTCACACTACTTTTAGCTGTTGCCAAATGGAGAACCTACATACTGAGGTCCCCAGTTTTTGTTCCCAGATGGTCCAAACTCCAGATTTAAAACAATAAGGGAAAATACAATTTTAATAATTAAGAGCAATTATAAACCAAACTCTCATAAAAATGAAAGACTTTGTTTTTCTTTTTTCTCAATATATATGTGTCTGTGAATATGAAGGTGGAATGCAGTAGGGGTACATGCAAAAAAAAGAAGAGATAAAGCTTACTGGGGAATAAGAAGGTGAGAGAAGGAATAAAAAGTAGCAGGAAAGGAATTCTGCCTCTATCATCTATCTCATATCTTCCCCTAGTTGACTTTTTTTTTTTGTCTCCTATCTTGTTTTATACCAGAACTATAAAGCAACTTTTTCTATAAAGGGCAAGATAGCAACTTAGCAGCTATTTTAGGCATTGTGGGCCATGAGGGTTATGCCACAAGTACTAAACTTTGCCATTGTAGCATAAAGACAAACAGAGACAATATGCAATGAATGAACATGGCTTTGTGCCAACTTATGCATAATGAAATTTGGATTTCAAATACTTCTCACATGTCATGAAATAATATTGTGATTTTTAAAACCACTTAAAAATGTAAAAGCCATTCTTTGCCCTCAAATCAAGCAAAAAAAAAAAAAACCAAACCTGTCAGCAGGTTGAATTTGGCCCATGGGCCACAGGTTGCCAATCCCTGTTTATTATTAATAAATGCCATTATTCAAGGTTCAACTGCAGAACTAAACAATGGCTGCAGCAAGAGTCTCACATGATTCCTTACTCACAGTAGCTTTTCAAAATTGAAGCCTTCCATTATACCATGAGGAACTGTGATAAACTCGTCATTCTCATGATCACAGATGCCTAAAGGTATAAATAAATTTGTATCTAAAATACAGTCCTGGGGCACCTGGGTAGCTCAGTGGGTTAAGCCTCTGCCTTCAGCTCAGGTCATGATCCCAGGGTGCTGGGATCAAGCCCCACATTGGGCTCTCTGCTCCGCGGAGAGCCGGCTTCCTCCTCTCTCTCTGCCTGCCTCTCTGCCTACTTGTGATCTCTCTCTCTGTCCAATAAATAAATAAAATCTTTAAAAAAATAAAAATAAAAAAATAAACTCCTTCCCTGCTTTTAAACTTAAAATCTTCTCCTTTACCTATTCTTTTTATGGATCTTCTTCATTGTCGCTGGCATCAAGAAAGGACAGTGTCTTGATGATCATAAACATTTTCAAGTATCTACCAGTGCTTTACTATGATGATGATAAAGATTAATACAGAGAGTGGTACTTTTTTTTCTCTTTCTTCCCCCCCACAACCCCACTTTTGTTTACATGAAAACACTAACATGTCCACTCAAACAAATTAGCATCTCTATGTAGGCAGACTATTTTCTGGGAACAAAAATCTCCTATGTCATTCTTCAGTATCTGAACTTACAATTATAAGTTACGATTTTAAGAAAGGGGAAAAGAAACTGGATACAAAAAGATAAGCAATAGTAGTTTGTAACTTTTAAGTTTGGGCACAGCACTTTTCACAAGACTTTTCACTAAAGGGACCATTCTTAGCCAAAGGCACTAAGCCAGGAGCTGGTGCTACAGATATGGTCCTGTCCTCAAAAAACTTAGTCTACTTGTGGAGACATACATAAGAGGTAAAAAGAAGAGTAATATAATAAACCATGAACACTTCACAGATTTCAATATATATTAAAATATACAACAGGATAGAATTCCACACAGATGTTCTAAAAATGAAAGCTTAGAGAAATTGTATGAAAAGAATTCCAAGTCAAAAATATATTGAAAAGATAGTTTTGCCTAACAAAAACAAAATTAGAAAAATACCCAAAAAGTCAATAATGAAGTATAAGTCCCCTACCTACTCTCCCCAAAAACCTATGGATTAAAAGGAAGGATCATCCCGAAAGAAAGACAATTGCAAATATAGTAAAATATAAGAAATAAAGCATAAAAGATATAATAAAATGATATATGGACATAAATAAATGTCCTTGTGACATATATTGGGAGTTATATTTTTTAGGTTTAAAGTCAACAGTGAATTTAAAAGTTTGAGCTAGTGTGTTTAAAACTGTACAGAAAATGCCAACATTTGGGGAATGCAAACTGGTGCAGCCACTGTGGAAAAACAGTATACAGATTCCTCAAAAAGTTAAAAATAGAACCACCATATGATCCAATAATTGCACTACTGCATATTTACCCAAAAAAATACAAAACACTAATCCAAAGGGATACACGCACACCTATGTTTAGAGCAGTATTATTTATAATAGCCAAATTATGGAAGCAGCCCAAGTGTTCAACAACAGAGGAACGGATAAAGAAGATGGGGTATGGTATATAATAATGGGATATTACTCAGCCATCAAAATGAATGAAATCTTGCCATTTTCAATGATGAGGATGGAGCTAGACAGTATTAATGCTAAGTGAAATAAGTCAGTCAGAGAAAGACAAATACCATATGATTTCACTCATATGTGGAATTTAGGAAACAAAAATGAGCAAAGGGGAAAAAAAGAGAGAGAGAGACAAACCAAGAAACAGACTCTTAGCTACAGAGAACAAACTGATGGTTACCTAAGGGGAGGTGCGTGGGTGGAAGGGGTAATGGGTGCAATAGGTGATAGGAATTAAAGAGTACACTTATCACGAAAAAAATAATAAAATAAAATAAAAAGATATACAAACTATATTGAAATACATGCAGATAAGTGTCTAAAAAAACACAATAAAGACATTTCTGAAAGTAATAGATAGATAGATAGATAAAAATAATCCAAACATGGGTAACAAGAAAGAACTAAAGGTACCTAAGCATCTGGTGATAAGAACAGATGACAAATAATCCAGGAACTCAGAGAAGGCAGCAGGGAGTCTGTTTCTCTCTCTCCCTCTGCCCTCCTTTCCCCCTCCTCTGCTCAAGTGCATGCTCTCTTGCTCTCTCTCTCTTTCAAATAAATAAAATTTTTTTTCAAAAATAGAAGCACTTGTTAATAAAAAGAATAACTTACAGAAATTTCCTTCTGCTAAGAAGTATGAGAGGAGGATGGGACGCCTGGGTGGCTCAGTTGGTTACGCACTGCCTTCGGCTCAGGTCATGATCCCAGTGTCCTGGGGTCGAGTCCCACATAGGGCTCCTTGCTCAGCAGGGAGCCTGCTTCTCCCTCTGCCTCTGCCTGCCACTTTGTCTGCCTGTGCTCACTCTCTCTGACAAATAAGTAAATAAAATCTTTAAAAAAAAAAAAAAAAAAGAAGTATGAGAGGAAAATGTGGCTTTTCCCCATGGTTGGGTATGAGATGGTGATTGTACATGCTTCTAGTAAGCTGCTGGTGGTAGTGGGAGGGGTAGGGGGAAATGGGCAGAAACTTCTCCAAGATTTCTATCTATAAGCCACCAAAATCCCTATCAGTAAGTCTTCTGTGCATAACTAAACTGCCTGTAACTAGTTCTTTCCAGTCAGAAAGAAGAATGAAATGTTACCA
Organism: Mustela nigripes; assembly: GCF_022355385.1. Taxonomy (NCBI): domain Eukaryota; kingdom Metazoa; phylum Chordata; class Mammalia; order Carnivora; family Mustelidae; genus Mustela; species Mustela nigripes. The sequence continues at coordinate 163,203,555 of NC_081560.1, forward strand.
TTCTTCCAATCTACCCCTAATTCCTAACAGATATTTGCTATTTAGTAGCTGAAGTTTCTAATTAAAATTTTGAGGGCATTTTATTTTTAGGGCATTTTTAGATATTTTTTTCTGTTGCATTTTTGCCAACTCTCCATCTCTCTATTGTTCACTGATACAAAGGCCTAGGAGCCCAGTATCATCACCATGACCTTCAACCAGGGCTAAAATTCTAAATTTGGAACTGGGAGATCTACTGAGATTGCAGCCAGTAATCTGTCCATAGGCACAGCCAGTGGTCAGAGCCAAAAGTCATGAAGTAAGTAAAATTAATAACCAAGACCTAAGCCAAGAGAGCCATAAAACAAAGTTGGCAAGGAGAGGCGGGGAAGGGAAATGGGTGTCAAAGCTAAGCCAAAGGAGTTACAAACACCTCATATTACCAGAACCACCTAGAGGCCATTGCAAACTATTACTGCTGCTTTAGGCACAGTCTCCTTAAATACTACTGACCAATGGCTGAGCCATAAGGAAAAGTCAGTTTGGAAGGGAACATCCTTTGTTGGGTGGCTCCTTGGCCAGTTCTCCTGTTTTCTAGTTTCCCTTATCCTGGTGCGCTATTTCTAGCAATGTAGGCTTAGATATGAATCCCTTCCTTCTTGGGCCAGTAATTTAAGCTCTATGCTAGTTCATCTGTACAATGATAATAATAATTCTTACCTTCATTGATTTGGTTTAAAGATTGTATGAGGATACATGTGAAAATCTTAAAGGTTTGACAAAATACAAATGAATTTTTTTGTAAGACACACTCTTAACAAAGTTAAAAGAGAAATGTTAAACTGAGGAAAAATATTTATAACAAATACTTAAAATGTCAATATCCCTAATAATTCAAAAACTTCTACAAATCAGTATAAAAATACAAATAACACAAAGGGGGGGGGGGAATGGCAAGGCCTAAATAGGCAATTCACACACACACACACACACACACACACACACACACAATACAAGATGCTCAACCACACTGGGGATCAAAAAACTGCAAACTACAGAGGGGGGGTACCACTTTTCAGCTTGGCAAGAATTGGAGAGATTGATAATACCCATGCTGGCAAGTATTTGGGAAACAGGATATTCATACATAAAGTTGGAGATAGAAAACTTTTAGGTAGGCAGTTTGCCTCTAACATTTAAAATGTGACTAACTTTCACTCTAGTTATTCTATTGCTAATAAACTATCAATCAGAAATACCATCATAAATTCATAAAAATACATGCATAAGTTATACATTAAAATACCTAAGTTGTATATAAGTGTGTGCCTATATATAGATATTTTATATCTGTATCTATACTTTTAAAAAGAAAATCACGTGCTCAAAATGACATCACTTAGGTCAAGTCATCAAACCAGGGGTTAATAACTAATTAACTGCAGTTTTGACATCCTCCAGAAATTTAAGTCTGAACTAGTCAGTCAAAATTTTCTGTGCTAAGGTTATCTGACCTCCTGCTTCCTCTACTAAGGGAAAATGACCTTGCCTGAAACAACCCTTTTCATTTGCTAATAATTTCCTTGCCCCACCCTCCTTCCTATAAAAATCTTTCATTTTGTGCATCCCCTCTACCTGCTGGATGGGATGCTGCCCAATTCTCGAATCATTTAATAAAAACCAATTAGATCTTCAAATTTACTCAGCTGAATTTTGTTTTTTAACATACTGCTGCTATAAATGTTATATATATACACACATATATATTTATATGTGAACAGAATAAAAAGTCTGGAAGTTTATACAACTATTAATGGTATTAATTCCAGGGAAGCGGAATTGGAAAACATGGGAAGAAGGGACCTTATATTTTATATCTATGACATACTAAATATATACACAGTATGTTGTATAATTTCCTCCAATTGAATGAACTTTTCATAATTTTTAAAGAAAATGTTCTGCAGATCATAAAGCAAGTACAGGTACTATTTTTCTTAAATTATACCTTATCAACCAAAAGAAACTTAAGGTGACATACAAATGTAAAGTGTTATTATTTATTACCAGAATTTCTTACTTAAAATTATTTTAAGTCAAGAAAAAAAGTTGTGTCAAGCCTTCCATATACATAAAATGTAGTAATTTTAGGTTTAAAATATAGAATTATAGCTCTCTTTAGAAAAAGTATGATTAGAGGGACACCTGAGTGGCACAGTTGTTTAAGCATCTCACCTCAGGTCATGATCCCAGGGTCCTGGGATCAAATTCCAGGATCAAGTCCTGGGATCAAGCCCTGCTAGATCAAGTCCTGGGATCAGGATCCCTGCTCAGTGGAGGGTCTGTTTCTCCCTCTCTGTCTACCCCTCCCCCTGCTCAGGTGCTCTCTCTCTCTTTCTTTCAAATAAATAAATAAATAAAATCTTCAAAAAACAGAGTATGATTAGAGAAAAGTTCCTTGTAAACTTTAGCAAGTCTTACCCTTCTTTACTATTCTCACACTTAAAGCATATTACAGACATTACATTATTCTTAGAACATGACACCATATCTGATCTAGTTGTTTTCTAAAGTAATCACTGCAAACTAAAATTTCCTTCTTTTTATATCTTTCCTTTTTCTCAGTTTATTAAATCATTTTAAATCTGAACATATTTCTCCCAGGTACAACAAAAGGACAAGCTTAATTTTGTGAGATATAAGCAAATTAAACACACATGCTTTCCATTTCATCATGCAAGATAACATAAAAATATTACAAGTTCATCAAAAAAAAAAACAAGAATTCCAGTAAACCGTTTTAAGCTCAGAGGCAAGTGGAGCTTTAATGTGCCCCTTCTGTGCCCAATTCTCCTTCAGTACTGCCTCAGGTTATCCCAAGGACCCTCCTAACAATGCCTGATTTCAGAAAAGGATCTGAAAAGCAAATTGATAAGTAAAAACCACACAAAGGGAGACAAACCATAAGAGACTCCCAATCTCAGGAAACAAACTAAGGGTTCCTGGAGTGGAGGGAGGTGGGAAGGATGGGGTGGCCATGTGATAGACATTGGGGCGGATATGTGCTATGGTAAGTGCTGAGAATTGTGTAAGACTGATCAATCACAGACCTGCAACCCCTGAAACAAATAATAATAGTAATTATATGTTACTTTTAAATAACATACAAAGGAATAAAGCTATAACTGCTAAATTTCAGAAATTGATTTTTTAAATTCCACATGAGTACCCACTACTTCCAGGTACTGTATACAATGTAAGAAAGATTGATGGGCCCTATCCTCAGAAAACACAAATAACAGATAAACAAGTAGTTATACTAAAGTATGGTTTACTATGAGACACAATGTTTTGAGAGGGAAGGTCTAACCAAGTGCAAAGGAGCAGAGAATTCTAGAAGAAATAAGCAAGCCAAGGAGTGAAGAGTAAATGAGCATCAACTAAACAAAGGTGTGGGGGAAGAATGAAGGCATGAAGAATGCCTTCCTGAAATCACATCACCCCATTTATCCAAAATATATGTCTGAATCTGATGAGTAGTGAAGGGGGAACAAAATTCAAACATTCTAACTTCCAGTTCTTTTCATCATTTGGAACACTAGATCCCTGGCATCCTCACCTCTCTTCAGCTTCAAATGGGTATGGAAAACAACAAAACTAAGGAAATAAGTCACAGAAAACCACAAATGCAGAGTACAAAGTGAACAGCTACAGGCAGACAGCTGGGGAAATGGTTTTGTAAGACTTTCTCTAAAGGACAAATGTTTAGAACAAAACAAAATTCCCAGGAACAGTGTATATGCTCCTAAAGACTATAGTTTTGGCAGGGCAGTAAATATTCAACCCCAATGTCCAAACAGAACAAATATCTGGATAGTCTCTGCCAAATCAAGATTAAAAACTTCTGAAATAAAAAATAGCCAGCAATAAATTTATCCATTTTCAGCTAAGCAATATTTAGAGGGGAATTTACAACTTTAAATGCCTCTGCTAGAAAAATATCTCAAATCAATAACCCGAACTTCCACCTTAAGAACGTAGAAAATGAAGAGTAAATTCAACCCACAGCAAAGAAAGGAAAGGAAAAATAAATAGTAGGTTGTAAATCAATTAAGTAGAAGTTAAAAAGGCAAAAGTAAAAAATAAATGAAACCAAAAATATGCTTCTCAGAAAATGAAAAATAAAAACAAAGTTTTTCAAATTTTAGCAAGACCCACTACCAAAAAAAAAAAAGAAGGCAAATCACGAAAATTAGGAATGTATAAGAACACATAAAAGATTGTAAGGTAGTATTATGAACAGTTTTATGCCAATGTATCAGATATCTTAGATGAACAAACTCCTAGAAAGGCACAAGTAACCAAAATTGACTATGGGAGAAATAGAAAATTTGAATAAACCCATAATGAGTAAAGACACTAAATTTATAATTTAAAATCTCTGCTCAAAGAAAAGACAGATCCAGATGGCTTTAATGGTGAACTCTATTAAGCATTTAGGAAGAAATAATACCAATCCTTCATAGACTCCTCCAGAAAATGGAGAAGGAATACTTTCCAACTCATAATATGAGGTCAGTATTCTCCTGAGAGTGTTTTCTAAACTGGGTCTGAACAAAACCCAGGATCACAGAACTCAGTTAATTCCGATACCTTTGAGTTCCAGATGGATTCTTAAGGTGAGCTAGGAAGCTGGAAATGTTATCCAAGAACACGTTAAGAAAGCTCTAGAACCAACCTGGATCTCAAAAGTCCTTTAAAATGTAAGACGATCTCATGAAGAAATTGAGAATAGCTACCTTTAAAAAAAGAAAAAAAAAAACCTATAAAAGAACGTCTCCCCTCCCCCATTTCTGCCGGAAGAAGTTAATAACTGGTATATTTTGGCTTATAGGATCAAGTCATGAAGGTCAGGCCTCTCAGTTCTCAAATCACTTTATAGTTTTTAGACAACCTTATTGGTTTATTGATGTTATCTCATATTTGAAGTTACTATATCTATGGGAAAAAAGTGATTTCCAGTTTAAAAAAAAAACAAAAACTTTTTCTTCCCTCTCTTCTTTCTTCTTATGTACCAAATTGTATGCACACCACAGTTTTATCTATATAGCACAAATACAGGGAATGAAAAGACAAACCACAGAACCAGAAGAAAAGATCTGTAAATCATGTATCTAATAAAGGACTTGTATTGGGAATATATGAAGAACTCTCAAAGCTCAATTACAAATAAAAAATGCAATTTTTTAAATAGGTAAATTTTTTGAAAATACACTTCTCCAAAGATGATATATTGATGACAAATAACCACAGGACATGATGCTAACATCATTTTTCATTAGGGAAATAAAACTAAAACCACAATTAGATACTGCTGTCTTTCGATCAGAATGGCTAAAATACAAAGACTGATCATACCAAGGATTTGAAGCTACTAAAACTTCCATTCAACAGTAGTGGAAAGTAAAATGATTACAAGCGTTATTAAAAAATGGTTTGGGGGGCGCCTGGGTGGCTCAGTGGGTTAAGCCTTTACCTTCGGCTCAGGTCATGATCTCAAGGCCCTGGGATAGAGCCCTGCATCAGGCTCTGTGCTCAGCAGGGAGTCTGCTTCCCGCCCCCCCCCCCCCCCCCGCCTCTGCCTGCCTCTCTACCTACTTGGGATCTCTCTCTTTCTGTGTCAAATAAATAAATAAAATCTTTTTTAAAAAATGGTTTGGTAGTTTCTTAAAAAGTTAAACACACCCTTTCCAGAGAAATAAATGCATATATCCATATAGAAAGACTTGCACAAGAATATAATTAGTGGTTACATTTATGATAGTTAAAAACTGAAAGAAAAAAAAGATGTCCATCAACAGAAAATGGATAACCAAATTGTGGCATATTGATACAAAAATTATTCAACAATAAAATAGAATGAATTATTGATAAGTGCAGTAACATGGATGAATCTCAAAAATATTATGCTGAAAGAAGCCAACATAAAACAGCCATACTGTATGATTCTATTTATATAAAAAACTTTTAAAGTGAAATCTGATGTATAATAACAGAAAACAGGTCAATGGTAGCCTAGGGATGGGGAAGCCTGAGTGAAACAGAAAGCCTGAGTATTATAAAAGGGCATGAGGAAACTTTTGGGGTATATAGATGTGTTCATTATTTTGATTGTGGTGATGATTTCATGGGTGTATATAAATGCTAAAACTGATTACATTTTATGCTTTAAATATGTGCAGTTTATTGTATGTCAATTAAACAAAACCATTAAATTTTTTGTTTTATAAATTTCTCATACTTTAAAGATTATATATCTTAATTATGTTCGGTTACATTTTTCTGCTAAATGCTATTGCTCTGAATTAAGATACTACAAAGTGGGAGGTAGGGATAGGGTGGTTGGGTTATGGACATTAGGGAGGGTATGGGCTATGGTGAGTGTTGTGAAATGTGTAAGCCTGATGATTCACAGACCTTGTACCTCTGGGGCAAACAATACATTACATGTTAATAAAAATAATTTTTAAAAAAATATATACTACAAAGAGACTAGTCATGTGGAACCCAAGTTATATCAGTGTGTCAGTTGTCATTCTCATTTCATGAATAAATAAATTGAACACCAAAGTAGAAAAACAGCTTGACCAAGCCCATTGAGACTATACATGATAAAGCCTAGATTCAAAGCCAGATCTGACTGGCTACAAAGCCCATGTTCTTCACACTGTTATAATCCAGGGGAAAAGTGGAATACAAAATGATATGGACACAACACTGTAATTATCTAAATAAAGGAAAAGGAAGATAATTTCTTACCATAAAATGATTTCATTGGGGTTTTAAGTTGTTAGCCTATTGTTCTTTGTGGGATACGGTTTTAAAATACACTAGTTTGTACTATCTTGGCCAAAAAAAACAATACTTATAAAATATTTATAAAATGTTTTGTTGCGTTTTACTTTTCTAGTAAACAATATAACGAGGTCTATGGCATTTGGGAAGTAATGGCTTTCAGGACAAATCCTTCTTAAAACCATGGATTCCAGCAGGGTCAGGGTATCTTTGAGATTGACTATGGAGAGCCTGGAACCAAGCACTTTTAGATATATGTGAAAATATTGTTTAGAATTCATGACATTGGGGCGCCTGGGTGGCTCAGTGGGTTAAGCCTCTGCCTTCGGCTTGGGTCATGATCTCAGTGTCCTGGGATCGAGCCCCGCATCGGGCTCTCTGCTCAGCAGGGAGCCTGCTTCCTCCTCTCTCTGCCTGCCTCTCTGCCTACTTGTGATCTCTCTCAGTCAAATAAATGAATAAAATCTTTAAAAAAAAAAAAAAAGAATTCATGACATTGTTTTACTTGGCATTATCCTGACACTGCTCAATCATTTTGTAAATCTGAGTGATTCCAAGTCTACATGTTTCTGATTTAGTTCCACTTAGCAAATCAAAGTGCTGTTTTATGAGTGCTGTTTGAGATTTAAGGCAATACTCAACTGGTATCCTTTGAAATAAGGAGACTGAGTCAGAAGCCATCATTCAAGTGGCAGATGGGTTAAAGATGCTTTATACAAACCAGCTCTATCAGTTTCCACTGAAGTCTATGCTCTTGCCAAATGCATTCTCTTAGAATATACAATGAGTTTTTTTTCACATTTATAGGCCAAAATTCCTCTTGCAGCCACATCTTGCTTCAGTTTACTTGGAATAAGTTTCTATCTCTTTTATATAATGCTGATTATGGAATATTTGAAACTACGTTGCTTAAATTCTAAGAGTCAAGAAATGCAGCAGAATTGACAGGTAAACAAAGCACAGAGACTATGAGACCAGGACCAGCAGAAGTGCTCATATTCAAAGACAAATAGATGAGAAATAAATAGAAAGAAATGGGAATGTGTATAATTCCATCAGTAAGTGGGGTCTAAGGTAGAGCTGAGATGGAGTGAATAGAGATAATCTAGGTGTCTGGAATTTTGAAGCATTTCCATAAATTCACACAGTTAAATAGAAAGACAGGCTAATCAGACATTCTCTCTCCCTTTCTCTTAGTTTCTCACTCACTTTCATGTTTCTCCAACACTCTAATTTTTTTTTTCCTACTCAACAATGAGAAAAAGTGTGGTGCAATGAGAATTTTAAAAGGAGAAGGAAGAGGATGAGGAAAGGAAAGGAAAAAAAAAAGATGAGAAAGTACTAGATGGGAGAATGGAGAGGAGAGAAAAGAAGAGTATGAAAACAGCTGAGCACCTTTATCACCAAAGTAGCTTGTTTTGCTGGAGGGGAGCTAGGTGAGGGGATAGGGTAATTGGGTGGTGGGCATTAAGGAGGGCACTTGATTTAATGAGTACTGTGTGTTATATGCAACCGATAAACCACTAAATCCTCCCCTGAAACTAATAACATACTATATGTAACTAAATTGAATTTAAATAAAAAATAAAAATAAATAAAAATAAAGTGTTCTTAAAACATGGTCTCAAATTTTTTGATACTCTTTCCATCAGTAAGTGGGGTCTATGTTCCCTCCCCTTAAATCAGAGTAGTCTTTTGACTGCTTCTACCAACAGAGTATAGTAGAAGTGATACTATGTGATATCCAAGATTAAGTCATTAAAAGTCAAACCATTTCCACTTGGTTCTTTTGGAATATTTGTTCTCTGGAAGGTCCCTCTAAGGACTCCACAGCTTGGTACCCAACCACCACAATGGCAGAAACCCAATTCATATAAAGAGGCCACATGTAGGTGCTCTAGTCAGGAGACCCAGTTTAGCCCAACTTTTGAGTCATACCATCCCAGGCATCAAAAATGTGAGGGAAGAAGCCAGGACCAACTTCACAGGCATACAACCTATACAGTCACACAGGGACCACACTCAGAAGGGCCTTAGCCTTGGTTGGATCTCTGTTGTTGCCATCTTAAAATTCTTAATAATTTTATCTTTGAATTTGTGTTTTATAAGTGAAGTCCAATGCAACATGAATGTAAGCAGAAGAGATGCACACAATATGCACGTCTGCCACAGTTCCTCGCTGTCCCATTAGCATATAGCTTTTGTGATGCTCACTACACAGCCTCTATAGAATACTTATCTTATACCGAAAGTTCTGTGCTGATAAAAGCCCTGAGCTTAGTTTAAAAGTCACTCTCTTAAATTCAGAATGATTGTATCTTTGACCTTGTATTTTGTAAGTCAAGTCCATGGGACAATGCAGCATACACGCATAATTAAAGGTGATAGACACAAAATGTATGTCCCCATCACATCCCTCCCCACCCCACCAACCCTTTCACATATATTCTCCATCATGCTCTACAAGCACAGACTTTTCACAGATCTACACTATGTGTAAGTTCAGGGAGACTTAAATTGAGTCCAGGATAAGTATGTTTTACACCTATGCTTGAGTAAGCAGAGGCACTAATAGCCTGCAGAAATCACACTTTTCATTTAAACTAGAACTTGCTTTGAATTAAAAAAAAAGCTGTGGCATTCTAAGAAACTAGAACAACCACGGAAGTCTATCATATCCTCTTACTCATGTTCTTTCCTTGTATTAACCAACTACCTACAATGCAAATGATTACATGAAAAGGTAAGGGAAAAGACAGAACAACCCATAGTTCTTTTTCCTTTTGATTCTTCCTTATTGATCAGTAAGGCAAAAGTACGGAATGTCAGTAGAATGTGTACATTATCAAAGAGGGAAGTAAAAACTGTTGAGATGGACTGCACAGCATTTCCACTGTTATGCTAAGATTAAAATACATATGCATATGTGAGTTACAAAATACAAACCATGTAGTTTCTATGGTTCTGCACACAAGTTAAATGCTCTTATATTCCCATTTAAAACTCACATTATGCAACAGAAAGATGAATAATGGTCCACCTCCTCCCGTGTGCTGCTTTAATCTCTATACACCACCATCTGTCAAAATGGAGAACCCACAAAGTCTCTTAAGTCTCAGGTTCCTTATCTGTGAAACAGGAATAATGAGACTTCACAGGATGGTTTGAAGGTTAAAAACAATGCTGTTATAGCCTTCAAAGTACACTATCTGGACATACTAGTTATTCAATAGGTAGCTACTAAATTACTACTCTACTAGGAAAAATAATGATGATGATGATAATGACACAACTTTCTAAAGCTACCAATGAATTTTGAGACAGCTTTATTGCAGAGCCCTTCCATACAGTGAACTAAAACATGTTTCTCTTTTCAAACTATACCAGTCGTATTTCACGAAACTCTGGACCTTACAAGCCATGCTCAATCCTTCTTCCACAGCCCTTCAGATGACTAGAGACAATGACAGGCCCTATCACTTGCAAACTTAAATGAGTTTCTACACAGCCTGTTCAATGTCTTTGCTAAGGCTGAACATTCCAGGTAAGCTCCTGAATACTGCAGTCAGTTCATATTGCTTCCTCAGAAATTCATAGCTATTCGGTGCTATACTCTGTGCTATATCTAAGCACGTAAGTTGCTATCACCCACCTTACATATCCAGTCTCAGCTACATTTTCAGGCCATGTATACACTTCAAATGAAAGAGTTAGGGTGGGTGAGAAATTCTCGACCAGAATGTTGGTGCCATAAGGGCAGGGACTTTGTCTTATTTGTTTACAGTTGAATTTCTAGTACTGGGCTCATGCTAGATACGTATCGTTTGTTGAATGAATGAAAAAACAAATTCACAGGGAGAATAAACATGACTGGTATGCCATTACTTCCACCCTATTTCCTAGGAACCTCAAAGTTCATATTTACCCAGGTCCTAAGCGAAGGCCTTAACAAGCAAAATACAAAAATATCTGAATGTCAAAAACTATGCTATATCATTTGGTAGAAAAAAAAACTAATATGTGAGTGCTACCTACAGAAAAACATTAAAAGAAGACAACAACAAAGTCATCTTTCAGCAATAAACATGCCTTTAATTAGAGATCTTTACTTTGGGGCTCTACAACTAAAACAAAAGTTAAAAAATTGAGAAGATGTTTGGAAAAAAAAAGTTTTTTAAAATAATCAATATATAGAAAAATCTAAAGAAACCAGATAAATTTCATCCAGGGAAACTGAGCCTTCAAGAATTTAAAGAATTTAAAAGAATATTACACTAATAATGGTGAATGGCTGTTCTGTTTCCATTGTAATGGAACAAAAGGAACAGCCTTTAATTATAGCAGGAGATCCTGCTATAATAATTGCAAATCAAAATTCACATCTCAAGGGATGTGAAACACTGACAAAGTCTGCCAAAAGAGATATCAATTCTTCAACTCTACAGATTGATGAAAAGAGTATCCATCTTTCTAAGATCATTTAAGTGAATTTCTGCCCAAAGTAAAGTGTGAACTAGAAAACTTCAAGGCCACTATTCTACAGACTTTTCAATCAGAATCAACTGTGACATATAGGGCATTTCCAAGTACCTGAAGTAAATCACATAAAAGATCTAGAAAAAAATTTTAACCCTCCATTTCATTTTTTATAAGATGTTACATTTAAATAGCATTTCACAATTTACAGTGGGCTTTGGGTTTTTCACCTATTTATTTCTGTTATGATAGATGATTCTATTATGATACATGATACCCCAGGTTGCCTGTTTAAGCTTGAAGGATAAAGGAACCAAGGAAAACAGATCAGAAGTCTTGGTTTTAAATAAACCTAGAAGAGAAACTTACAAAGGCCTCATATAGGATGGACAATGTCGTTTCACCCAGTATAAGATAAAGGGAGAAGACTGCAAAGACAGACCCAGGTTACAAAGAACACTAACCAGCAGCAAATGTCTTTTCTTCTTCAGTCCACACATCACTATTTCACCAGAGAACAGTGAAAACTCCTCCAGCCCTTCTCAACTATCTTGTCACTTATTTTTTCTTAGAAACAGGTGTTTGTTGAGAGGGACTTCTTCCCTCCAACAAATGAGCTTTTGGTGTCAATAATGGAAAAGAAAATGTCCTGAATGAAAAAGAGCAAATGGCAAAGACATGATAATTTTGCAAAAGGCTCAAAATGCCTATGAACGAGAAGGCGCTGTTCTTTTGCAAGTCTAAACTAAAGGCCTATCAAACTATGGGAATGCACAAAGCCTTTTTTTTAAGCAACTGCTCAAGATTTTCTCCCAAGAGTCATTTCAGGCCTAGTTAGTTACCCCATTTTTGATCAGAAACAGGAGGCACAGCTATTGGAAAAAGTCTGCTGTTCACAGTCAGGTCAAAGTCCGAGATTTGTTTGGCTTGTGCCCTTTACAGAGAGGACCATAAAACTCCATTCCTCCCCTTCCTGAAATAAATGCTAGGCAGAATCATGTTCCCAGAATGTCAACAGAATGCCACAGAGAAACATTTGCTTTTCTTGGTAACCAGTGCATTTAAGGGCACTGAAGTCCATATTTTTAATTCCAGAGAACTAAGGGCAATGACAATTTCAGGCTTTTTTCCCCCCTAAAGAAAATGCTTGAGGAAATTAAGATGTAAAATGGCCTTTTTTCTAGCAAATATATATTGGTCCATTTCACTAAGAAACCATTTGGTACACATTAGCTTCCAGGTAAGTCAAAAGTCCTCACAGAAGGATCCAAATGTTCTCAGGGCATGGGTTTCCCCTTATACTCAGAGAGTTATTTTTAAAGTTAGATATTTCTGCAAACAAGCCAGCACTGAGCCTCCCTGGGGAACCATTTTGCTAGGCAGGTTGGCTCCACTGGTTTGAAACTGATTTGAAGAAAGCCAATGATTTGAATTGTATCCCTTAATGGATAATATTCTAAAAAGCAGAAACAAAAACAAAAATAAGAAAACCTAGAAAAAGCAGAGATAGCACCTCTTATAAATGCAGCCTTTAGTTGCCAGCAAGACAGTGTGATTGTACCTGAAGAAGTTAACAGAGTAGAACCTGCAAAAACAAGTCAGTGAATAAACTGGCCCCTCAGTCAATACTGCCTAACACACAGAAGGTATATAGAAAGTAAGAGCCTCAGCAGTGAAAAAGATCAGTTTTTCTTATTTTGTAATTGTCCGTCTCCTGGTCTACATCCTTCACACTTCCAGCTGAAAGTATACCTTGAACACCAACTGTTCTACCTCTAGCACCTTTTATTCTCATCCCCTCCACTACCCTTCACTTGGTGTGCAGAGCCAGCCAGTTACAAGAATCTGTGAAGTGTATCTGTGAGTGTATCCAGAATAGATGCTAGTGCACCTCAGCACTGCCCAGCAGCCGCAAAGAAAAAGAAGAGGTTTCTCTTGCTAGGTTCAGCCACAAAGGACCAATATTGAATTACAGAAGAGGAGGGAACCTAGAGTTTATTTAGATCAACTCCTATTTTCAAAAGAAGGAACACGAAGCCCAGTGATATGAGGGAATTTGTCCAAGTCTGTGCTCTAGGACTAACACAGAGACCCCAGATAGCTTGCCAGCAGAACAGCGGGATAGGCTAGGGCTAGTTGCATGCCTGCACATAGTAACCTACCTCATCTCCAAGCAACAGAAAACTACAGTGAAAAGATAAAAGCTTAAAATTGTTTTTTCTTCCTGTGTGTCTTTTTCCTACCCAAAGATTTTCATATTACCATTTTCCACTTTGAATCCCTTCTAGGATATCCATCATCCTGGTTCATAAATCTATTTGTTCAATATTAAAACTTTCCTGAATAAGAAAGATAGAAAATTATATTTATTAAAAGCATTGAAAGAAAGTGAAAACATAAAAACAATGTGCATCTAAGAGGCTTAGAGATAATATCTGGGAAACTATTTTTATAAAGAGAAATGAGTGGAATTTTATCCTGATATGAACTGAGATTGGACAAGAACAGTATAAAATGTGAAGTGCTTTCAGAGCAAAATCCAAATTTCTTAGTTTGGCATTCAAAGGCCAAAGTTTGGTCCCAACTTTTTTTATCTCCACTACTACTCAGGCACTCTATGTTCTAACCACACCAGACATCTCACTCGTCCTCAATATCTTATCAAGCACTCATCTAATTCCTTTTTCAGTTTTATCCTTCCATCTGGAATACTGTTCTCATTATCCCTTCCACACCTCTGTCACCCCATCATTTTCAAAGTACACCAGAAATGATCAGAGCAACTTGAGGCCCTTCCAAAACATCAGGCAAGTTTGAACTTTTCCCCTCCCAGTTTCTTCTCTCCCAGAATCTTGTTTCTATGTTTGTTTCAAGAACTTACAAACTCTTAAAAAAAAAAAAAAGAACTCACACACTCTTGGTCTTCTGTGCACAGTGTGGTATGACTGTTCCTATCAATAGATGCTAAGTACACCTGGATAGCTGAGACTGAGTTTTCAGCCCAGAGTGCCAGCCCTCAGACTAGCCTAAAGAAGCCACACAATCAATGTTTCTTTAACTAAATTGAAGGTTTAAAAAAAAGGAAGCATTACTAATCAGCATTAAACAATCCACATACAATAATACATAAGAAATAATACTTTCATCTGAAGTGTTTTAATTGATGACATATATATATATATTATATATATATATGAATTGGATTTTTTATGGAAACAAATTATCTAAATCTCATCTTTCATTCAAAGAACAAATGTGACAAAGTCTCAAAATGAAGACTCATTTCTATTTACTGCTATGCAAAAAAAGAACCATTTCTCTCCTTCTCAGGATTGATAAGAGTTCAACTCCATCCAATCCCCAGATAAGATCATGCAGATAATCATTTTCCCATTTGTTGAGTCCAAAAGACTCCTAGCAATTCTCAAACTCTAGATATCTTCATTGAGAAAAATGTATCCACCTATGGATGAAATGTACTACTAGTTTGGAGAATGTCTGGTTTCCTCTGTATTATTGCAAGTCTAAAATTATAGAATGAGAATGATTTTGGAATGTTAGGGCTTAGTATTTTATTTTCACTGCATTTAAAAGCATATTAACAAGCAAAGGATGAAAACAAGAGCCATGTCTTGTTTGAAAAATCATGTGTACTCTTGAAAACACATTTGCCCATCATAAATGTTGGTAAATTTAAACAGTAATGGGCAGAGCCCATATTTTGTATCCCTGGGCCATCTTCATCCATTAGTGTTGACATTACCAAAGAAAAACTTCACTTTCTTGGTTAGTACTTTGTCCCTCTCAGCAGATCTGTGATACTTTCTGGTATCTCACACAGGGATATATTTAATTTAATTTCTAAGGGCCAGATCCTGCCCTTGGATACAAGTGAACAGTAGTATTGATGTCAATGGAAATTCTGGGTGTGCATTTGAGGGCGGACCATGGTCCTCTACATATGCCAAATGTGACTGCTGAAATTTCTCTTTGTTAAGATCGGTTTGATTTTGGCTCCCATTCTCTTAAATGTGCACACAATACCAGAAGAAGTGCATGAACGCTGTGAACAAACGAAGAACTTCACAGCCAGGATGGATCAATTGTGACCTTCTGACCTAAGGAAAGAACTAGCTGTTAAGTCCTCTTTGTTCCATGGTCTGTTATTGCCCTGATGGCCAGCCCAGAGCAAGGTTTTTCATTTCCAGATCCATTTCCTATTTAAAGAGAAAATAAAACTGAGATTCCAATTAAAACTAATCATTTTTATTTTTTTTAAGATTATATTTATTTATTTGACACAGAGAGATCGCAAGTAGGCAGAGAGAGGCGGGGGAAGCAGGCTCGCTGCTGAGCAGAAAGCTTCATGCAGGGCTTGATCCCAGGACCCGGAGACCATGACCTGAACTGAAGGCAGAGGCTTAACCCTCCCAGCCACCCAGGCACCCCAAGGCTAATCATTTTTAAAACCGCTATTAAGAGTATTAGAATGAAAGCTGCATTCAATTCTAAAACAATCTGTCTGTCTTTAGTAATTAAATAATTTTTTATTGTTTTTATTTATTTGTTTTTATTTGTTTTATTTGCTATTTGGTATTTTTTATTTGTTGTGTGAAAAACTATAAACCTAATAATTCCAGGACATTTACGAAATTGCATACAAATAAGGACAAACTGGTAAAGTGGCAATCTGGAACCACATGGAAACCTGAGACTCATCCCATATTTGTCACTCTCCCTTGCCTGATCTCCACCCTACGTAGTCCATATACACACAAAACCACACATACACAGTTAGTCACCAAGACCTTTCAATTCTATCTCCTTAGTAACTCTTAAATCTCTCCCTTCTTCAGCGCAGCTATCTTTAGCCCTGTTCATTTTTTCCCCCAGTAACAACAGTCTCCCATTCCCCTATCTTGAACACAATCCATTTTTCACACAGGCGGCAGAATAATCCTTTTAAACCCCTAATCTAGGAATGAAGCTCTCATTAATATAATCCAATGGCTTTCCATTAGCTTCAGGCAATACCAGCAGTCCATTATCTGAACTCTGCCCAAACTGCAAATTTAGTAGTTATCTAGATGCCTCTACCAACCCATCCATCAAGTTCAATAAGATTTAGAAACTCGGAATTAAGCTCTGAATTCTTTACAATTTGCTTAAAATCCCGAGTGATAACAAACATATTATTTTGTAGAATGGGTGCAATGCACAATTTAAAAACTGAAAATATACACACCGTATTTGTTTTAGAAGTTACTAAGGGAAAAACATAACTTTTATCTCAAAGGAATGTTTTCTGTGATTGTGTAGGTCTTGAATTAACTCAGATATCCAAGAACCAGGAGTTCGCATCAAGAACTGATTAACAAAATTTGACAGAACTTTGTCATTTATCACCAAAATCAACTTGCAAATAATTTCTTCTAAAAATTCTTCATGTGGAGATTTCAATCTCAAACCCCATTTCTGACAATTCATTTCAAAAATGCAGCTCAACAAAATATTTATTAAATGCTTACTTTGTAGGCACAGATTTTGAAAGAGGAATATGATAATTTCCCTGATCTCCAAAATTATTTTATCACAGTCATGGTCTTGTATGGAAATTCTTTTTTTTTTTTTTCTTAAGATTTTATTTATTTATTTGACAGCCAGACACACAGAAAGAGAGGGAACACAAGCAGGGAGAGTGGGAGAGGGAGAAAAGCAGGCTTCCTGCAAAGCAGGAGCCAGATGCAGGACCCTGGGATCAAGACCTGAGCAGAAAGCAGATACTTAACAATTGAGCCACCCAGGTGCCCCTTATTGTGACAATTCTTAAGCAGATTATTAAAACCAATCTCAGAATCCTATAATGCCTTCTGATTATTTTAGAATGGTTATTCTTTTGTTTTTATTATTAACATATAATGTATTAGCCCCAGGAGTACAGGTCTGTGAATCACCAGGTTTACACACTTCACAGCACTCACCATAGCACATACCCTCCCCAATGTCCATAACCCA
Organism: Mustela nigripes; assembly: GCF_022355385.1. NCBI lineage: Eukaryota > Metazoa > Chordata > Mammalia > Carnivora > Mustelidae > Mustela > Mustela nigripes. The sequence goes on from NC_081560.1 coordinate 163,220,880, forward strand.
ACCACCCTCTTCTTAACCCTCTCCCCTCCGCAACCCTTAGTTTGTTTTGTGAGATTAAGAGTCTCTTACGGTTTGTCTCCCTCCCGAACTCATCTTGGTTCATTCATAGAATGGTTATTCTAACTTGAAAAATTCACAAGACCTTAATCGTCCGTCCCCTCCTACCTCTTCCTTCCCAGACCTCCCTTCTCATTAATTCTCAGATTTGTTCAGAGAATCAGATCTCCCTACTACACTCCCCTTGCTCATACCTCTCTGGCCACGCAGCAGCCAAGCTCATGGCTCAGTGTCTTTGCCCATGATACTCCATCAGCCTGTAACACTCTTTTCCCCTATCACCTGTATGACTTGTTCTGCAACAACTTTAAACCTTCCTCAAATGTCACTTTCCCAATGAGTCCATCTCTCAAAAGTCTTCCTTAAAATGAACACCTACCCCAGCACACCTCCATCCCATTTCTGCTTTTACCCCACACCATGTTATCACCACCTAACAAAGTATATGTTTTATTTATTTAGTTTTTTCTTCTTTCCTAAAATGGTCAATGTGATATTCTGTAGTAATTAAAACAGCGCCTGATACATACTGAATCCCAGAAAGTATGTTTTGGATAAATGAGAGAACTCACTCAGGAAGAATCTAGAGCATTTGGGGAAGCTCTACTGCAACAAGACTTCCTCAAAGCAGTAAATCATTATCAGAATATTCTCCTTCCACATAAATTTAAGTATCTATAAACACTAACTAAAGATTCAGTATACATTCTTAAATGAGAAATACATAAACCAATAAACAAATGACCAGAATAAGAAAAAATATTTCAAATAATTTAATGTGATCAAAAATGCAAAAATATTAATATATTTTCTAAAACCCATTCTTTCATCTGTACATCATTATTGTACTTTATTCTATTAGTATGATGATGGTTTTATATAGGTTGTAGCTCCATATTTTCAAAGTGTGATCAAATATCGAAAACATCTGAGGTGCTTATTGGTAAAAATGGAATTTCCTGCCTCCCCTTCTAGGGCTGTGGCCTATAAATCTGCATTTTTCTAACAAGTTTCCCAGGGGACCCTTATGGTTACTTACATTTGAGAACTACTGCTTTAGTCCCTCAGTCTGCAAAACCCACTGTAGCCTCTCTCCCACGGGAATCTCCCTGAGTCCAGATAATCTTTCAATTCAAACACGTGGATTTTACCTTAACTAGGGATTTAAAAAAAAAAACAAAACCAAACCTATATTTTCTCCTTGTGATAGTAAAAAGCCTTGAGAGACATTATTTACAGAGCAACATTGCTATCAGTGATAAAAATATTCTTTTTATTAGTTCTTGGCAGCCTCTTGTAATAGAATCCCGTAAAATCAGAAAATGAAATAGAAGTTCTAAAGTATCCCAACCTTCTTTTATATACTCCAAGAGACACAGAGCTACAACTTATTAAGTTCCTACTATGCAGCATAGGAAATCACATTCACTACCTCATTTAACCTGAATGTTATGAAATAAGGGTACATAACATTGTTATTTGTCCAGAGCCACTTAACTGGTATCTGCAGAACAAAAACTGAATAAGAAACTCCAGACTCTTGGTCCACAATTATTTCTAGAATACTCACAGCTTCATCAATCTACAAATGAGTTCTTTAAAGCTAGAGCCACTACTTCCTGTGTTCTGGCCTAAGTTGCTCTTTCCTTTGCTGCTCTTTTCTTTTTTTTTTTTTTTTTTAAGAACACAAAGTCACATACACGTTCCTTTTGGTATTTTGTGCTCCATTCTCTATGGTGATGTTTCTTGATAGCTTTGCCAACATATTCATCTGTCCCAGCTGCTTTTAATTCACCCTTTTATGGGGGCATGAATGTCATTATTATGTCCCTAATTCAAATGTCTTGATGTTGCTGTTCTGCCATATCATTTTTTTTCTGGTTTCTTTACCATATTCTCTTTCAATAAAGGACATGTTACTTTGTTCATTAACTTAAAACAAAATTCACTATGAGTTTTTAATTCTCTGAGCTTTCCTTTTGAAGGTTAACTCAAAAGTTGCTTTTATCTTTGTTACATGCATGAGCTCAAATGCTAAGAATACTGAGGTTTCCAAACAAACCCTTTTAGACAGTGTTTTGAAAGTATATTCTTCAGATCATCCCAGTCTCAAGACATATAAAGTGGGGAGGAAGAGCAGAGATAAAGTGTTAGTGGTCAAATAAAACCACATTCTATATCGACCTCATTTAAATTCATATGTATATCAGAATATTAAAAGCTCTGATAAATTCTTCAGTGAAATAATGGTTTTACTCAGTATGTTCCAAACCAGCTTAACCATGCAACCTTTCTCCACAACCCCCAACACCTAATAACATCCCACAGAACTTACTATATGGTAAACATTAGAAAATCCAATAAGTGTACATAATGCCTACTATATAAGTTCTCAATAAGTGGTAGCTCTTATTGTAATTATTAATAAGCAGGTCAATAAATGTCATGACTCAGCTAATCCATTACTCTAAAGATGGCAAGCTATGGTCAAATGTGTTCAGTCCAAAGGACCTCCACTGACCCTTGGAAATAATGTCAGTTCACTATTTTCAATGAAAAATTCAAAGAGGAAAATTCTGAGGAACCTGAGCATCAACAGTTCTAAAATGCTACAACTTCAAAGTATCTTAAAGCATGATCAGTGATAGTCTGGGGACAGAATCGGGTGAGGAAAGGAGACCAATGGATTTTGAGAGTCAAACATTCAAAACCAACCTAGTCCTTTAGCTTTCCTATACCATAGTTTCTTAAGATGTGAACTGTGGATATCACTGTGACTTTTTGCTAAGTTGTTGTAAGAATTAGAACACCTAATGTTCTAATTGTGTTCTAATTCTAAATGTGTGTTTTAAGAATAACACCCAGGATATAGCAGGCATTAAAAAGATAGATTCACTATGTTTGTAGTTCCAGTCAGACTTGTTGACTTCTGAGAAGCTTAAATTATATAATATAGATATGGCCATGTGAACACACTTCATTCTCCAAAATGGACATTTCTTGAAAAGTATAGCCCATTTCTCCTCCCAAGAATTCCTCTCTCAGCTATCTATCATAATTGTTAAGGTTTCTGCATATTTTCCTGAAAAAATGAGTAATGACTTTTAAAAATTTTTTAAACTTCTGAGTATACTTGAATAACTTTTGAATATACTTTGAATAAACTTTTGAATATCTAATAGTTTAAGAAGCAAAACATCCTAAGAAGGCATATAAAGTCTCCCTCTCGACCGTTTAGTCATCCCAGGTCCCTGCCTGCATCCATTCCTAGATCATCACTTTTATGTTTCCCTTTTGAATTTCTTTAGGCAAATACATCCTATTATCAAAGTGTATAGATGTATTTTTTCATTTTTTTTAATTTTCTGAGTTAAGTGCTTAGTACTTTGACTTTCGTTCTTTCCTGAGATAATTATTTAAGGCTCCAAATTTTCCTATGAGTACTGCTTTACCTTATCCCATAGATTCTGACATCTTGTATTTTCATTACTATTGTTCTCTAAAAAATGATTTACTTATAGATTGTATTTTCTGTTTGATTCAGGAATTAAGAGAGCTTTTTCGAGTTTTTATTTCTTGGGTTGTTTTGTTTTTTGGTTTTGTTTTTTCACTTTTCAGGTTGGGGCAGGGTTCCATGGCAGTTGTTTTTGTAATAATTTCTAGTTTTATTGCATTACATACTACATAATTACATACTTATTCTTCAGGGAATATATTGAGATTTTCTTTTTACAACCAAGTTCAGAGAATGTTCCATGAAGCACTCAAAAAAGTGGCATATTCCTTATTTCAAAGCAAAAGTATATGTGTATATTTATATACATATACATTTCTGTATTTACACATATTTTTGGTGTCTACTTGATCTATGTTGAACTGAAAGGTGAAATAGTGAATACTTATGTTTCTAATTATTTTCCTTTTCTCTCTTGAATCTCTTGTCCTTTAATCTCTTGTATTAAATTTCTGCTTTAGGAAAATTGGAGTTATTTGGCACATAGATATTTACAGTTGTTATTGCACTTTGTATTTATTAGCATGGTAAAGTTTGCTTTGCCTTACTTAATGCTTTTTAGCCTAATAGTCACTGATATTTCTATTTGACTCCTACTCTTTTTGATATTTGCCTACTATACGTTTTTAAAGTTTTTTTTATTTTATTTATTTATTTGACAGAGAGAGATCACAAGTGGGCAGAGAGGCAGGCAGAGAGAGAGAGGAGGAAGCAGGCTCCCTGCTGAGCAGAGAGCCCGATGCGGGACTCGATCCCAGGACCCTGAGATCATGACTTGAACCAAAGGCAGCGGCTTAACCCACTGAGCGACCCAGGCGCCCACTTTTTTAAAGTTTTAATCCACATACCATACCATTCACCCACGTAAGCTGTACAATTCAATGGTTTATAGAATATTCACGAATTGTGCAACCATCACCACATTCAATTCTAGAACACTGTCATCGCCTCAAACAGAAACTCTGTACTCATCATCAGTCATTCCCCTTTTCCTCCCAAGCCTCCAGCCCTAAAAGACCACTAATCTACTTTCTGTCTCTATTGATTTGACTATTCTGGACTTTTCAAATAAATGGAATCACACAATAATGTGGCAATTGTGACTAGCTTAGCATAATATTTTCAAGATTGATCCATGTTATAGCATAGTTCTATCTTTATTCACTCATCATTTTTGAATATTTGGGTTGTTTCTACTTTTTGGCTATTATAACTAATGCTGTTATGAATATTTGTGTACTAGTTTTTGTGTGGACATCCTAATACTCTTTTCACATGCTTTTATCTTCAGTCTTTCTGAATCACATTTCAAAGTACTTTTCTCATATACAACACAGTATGGTTTTGCCTTACTGGTGCAATCTGAAGATTTTTTTTTCTAGATGAGTAAGATCCATACAAAAAACATAAAGAAGAAAATTAAAATCACCCACAATGTACCACTCAGATATAAACCGTATTTTTTACATATTTTCTTCAGATCTTCGAAAAACTCTATCCCTTTTCGAAACAAAACTGAAATCACTGAGCAGTTGGTTTTGTAATATGATGGGTTTTTTTTAATATCATGCCATAAATATTTTTCCTTTTCATAGAAATATCCAATTTAATAGCTGCATAACATTCCACTGAACATACAACAGTATATAATTTAAAAATTTGTTCCTTTAGGGGCACCTGGGTGGCTCAGTGGGTTAAGCCTCTGCCTTCAGTTCAGGTCATGATCTCAGGGTCCTGGGATTGAGCCCCGCATCGGGCTCTCTGCTCGGCAGGGAGCCTGCTTCCTCCTCTCTCTCTGTCTCTGCCTGCCTCTCTGCCTACTTGTGATCTCTCTCTGTCAAATAAATAAATAAAATCTTTAAAAAAAATTGTTCCTTTATCCAGCATTCTATTTTGTCTACAATTATTCTATAACCAAAATTTATTGAATCTTAATGTATGTCAGGAACTTTTCTTTTAATTATTTTTATTAATATATAATGTATTATTTGCCCCAGGGGTACAGGTCTGTGAATCACCAAGTTTACACACTTCACAAAACTCACCATATCACATACCCTCCCCAATGCCCATAGCCCAACCACCCTCTCTATAACCCCTCTGCCCCCAGCAACCCTCAATTTGTTTTGTAAGATTAAGATTCTTTTATGTTTTGTCTCCCTCCTGATCCCGTCTTGTTTTATTTTTTTCCTTCCCTACCCGCTGAACTCCCAACTCTGCCTCTCAAATTCCTCATTATCAGGGAAATCATATGATGATTGTCTTTCTCTGACTGACCTATTTCACTCAACATAATACCCTCTAGTTCCAAACACGTCGTTGCAAATGAAAAGATTTCATTTCTTTTGATGGCTGCACAGTATTCCATGGGGTGTGTGTGTGTGTGTGTGTGTGTGTGTGTCCCACATCTTTTTTTTTTTTTATTTCTTTTCAGCGTAACAGTATTCATTGTTTTTTGCACCACACCCAGTGCTCCATGCAATCTGTGCCCTCTCTAATACCCACTACCTGGTTCCCCCAACCTCCCATCCCCCGCCGCTTCAAACCCCTCAGATTGTTTTTTAGAGTCCATAGTCTCTCATGGTTCACCTCCCCTTCCAATTTCCCCTAACTCCCTTCTCCTCTCCATCTCCCCTTGTCCTCCATGCTATTTGTTATGCTCCACAAATAAGTGAAACCATATGATACTTGACTCTCTTTGCTTGACTTATTTCACTCAGCATAATCTCTTCCAGTCCTGTCCATGTTGATACAAAAGTTGGGTATTCATCCTTTCTGATGGATGCATAATACTCCACAGGGTATATGGACCACATCTTCCTTATCCATTCATCCGCTGAAGGGCATCTTGGTTCTTTCCACAGTTTGGCAACTGTGGCCATTGCTGCTATAAACATTGGGTTACAGATGGCCCTTCTTTTCACTACATCTGTATCTTTGGGGTAAATACCCAGTAGTGCAATTGCAGGTTCATAGGGAAGCTCTATTTTTAATTTCTTGAGGAATCAAGAAATTCTGTTCTCCAAAGTGGCTGCACCCACTTGCATTCCCACCAAGAGTGTAAGAGGGTTCCCCTTTCTCCACATCCCCTCCAACACATGTTGTTTCCTGTCTTCCAATTTTGGCCATTCTAACTGGTGTAATGTGTATACCACATCTTCTTGATCCATTCCTCTGTTGGTGGATATCTAGGTTCTTTCCATTGTTTGGCTATTGTGGACATTGCTGCTATAAACATTTGGGTGCATGTGCCCCTTCCGATCACTACATTTGTATATTTAGGGTAAATGCCCAGTAGTGCAATTGCTGGGTCATAGGGTAGCTCTATTCTCAAATTTTTGAGGAACCTCCATGCTCTCTTCCAGAGTGGCTGCACCAGCTTGCATTTCCACCAACAGTGTAGAAGGGTTACCTTTTCTCCGCATCCTCTCCAACATCTGTTGTTTCCTGGCTTGTTAATTTTAGTGTCAGGCACTTTTCTAAGTGCTTTACTTATTTAGTTCTCACAACAATTCCTGTGGGGTAGATGATAATTTGTTGCCAATTTTAGAGATGAGAAAATGAGGTCTAGAGTTGTTAAGTAACCTTCCCACTGAAACTAAGAATGTCCTTAATATATGCTCCCCTCTATCTTACTAATTCATCCTTCTGTATAGTCTAGGTTTTAAACACTTCTTAGTTTATCCTGATTTGAGTTGATCAGTGAAGTATTTGCAACTGGGGATAAATAATTATCCCCATTTTACAGATAAGAAAATGGGTTCATGGCATGTCCTAAATCAAAACACAAGTAAATAGAGGAACTAGAAATGAAAGTCAGGTCTCCTGCTTTTCAAAATGCAGATAGAAAAAGTCCCTGTCTCCTCATGAAATTTCCAGATCTCTGAAGTAGGGGTGGGAAGCATCTTTGGCTCTAACTTATTGTTGGTGGCTTATTCCTCCCCCTGGGCCTTTCTTTCCATCTTTTCCATTTTCAAATCTGATACTCTTATCGCTTCCTCATTAAATTCTAGTGCAAGATATAAGTGAGTGAAAAATACATACCTCAAGCTCTAAGTGACTATAAATGATAGAGAACTGAGGGTTGATGGAGGGTGGTGCGTGGGGGATGGGTTAGGTGGGCGACAGGTATTAAAGAGGGCACTTTTGATGAACACTGGGTGTTGAATGTAAGTGATGAATCACTGAATTCTACTCCAAAAACCAATATTGCACTGTTTATGTTAACTAATAAACTTTAAATTTAAAAAAAGTACACCTCAAACTGATTTCCTAGGTGTTCAAAACGATTTGGTAGATATCCAGCTAAATTCAGGGGACCAGTTGAAACAGGGTCCCCTACTTCTCTGCCATCCTGCCCCAGATCACAAAAGATTCTGGACTCTGGGCAACACAACTGAGGGTTACATAAGGGAGGGGAGTGGGGGGATGGGGTAGCCTGGTGATGGGTATTAAGGAGGGCCGGTAATCTGATGAGCACTGGGTGTTATAGGCAACTAATGAATCATTGAACACTACATCAAAAACTAATGATGTATTGTATATTGGCTAACTGAACATAAATACATATACACACTCATTTTTTTTATGTTTGATCAGTTTTTTTTAACACCTTAATTTTTTTTTCAGTGTTCCAAGATTTGTTGGTTATGCACCACACCCAGTGCTCCATACAATACGTGCCCTTCTTAATACCCACCACCAGGCTCACCCACCCCCACACCCCCCTCCCTTCCAAAACCCTCAGTTTTTTTTTCAGAGTCCACAGCCTCTCATGCTTCATCTCCTGCTCCAATTTTCCCAATCCACTTTTCCTTTCTTTCTCCTAATGTCTTCCATGTTATTCCTTTTGTTCCACAAGTAAGTGAAACCATATGCTAATTGACTTTCTCTACTTGACTTATTTCACTCAGCTTATTCTCCTCCAGTCCCATCCATGTTGATGTAAAAGCTGGGTATTCATCCTTTCTGATGGCTGAGTAATATTCCATTGTATATACAGACCACATCTTCTATATCCATTGGTCTGTGGAAGGGGATCTCTGCTCTTTCCAGTTTGGCTATTGTGGACATTGCTGCTACAAACACTGGGGTGCATGAACACTAAGTATCTCCTGGACTCATCTTTTTAAGAGGGTATCCCACTAGCCTTTTGCAAACATTAATATTCTACAAAGAAGCAAGATAGGACTAATTGTAAGGAAACCTTAGTAGCTTAGTCTGTTTTGCTTTCTCAAAGAGGGCATAAAAATTTTTATCTAACTCCCATAAAATAACATTCCTCCCTAAATGAAGAAATTATAAATAACAAATTAGATGACATTGCATGCTTCTTCTCTGAAAGATGCTTCAGAGCTCCTGAAGAGTTAAAAGAAAATACTGTCATTATGAACTACAAGACAGGAAACAACTAAGAACAAAGAAATACAGAAATACAAAACTAGGCGACTGGAGAACAGCCTTGGGGTGAAAGGACCTAAGAAGCTGATAAAAGCTTTTTGTGTTCAGAAAGATTAGGAGGAAAGTACTAAGCAGGTATTTCATAACTTCAGACTAACCAGCATAAACTAAAAAGAGGTCATACTGAAAATGATCTGCAGCAACCCCAAAGAAGAGAAAGAGGAGACACTGTTTAGAAAAAAAAAAGATCAGTTTACTTTAGTAACACAGCATACCCGTCCTATTCAGAAATGTTTCTTCCGATTTCTCTCTACATACCATTTCATGACTAATTAATATTATTGCCTAGGTAAACAATTATAATTCTATTAAAAATATAAGCATATGGCAAAGGAATATTGTTTTTCTCCATTGTCTATGCCTAAAATCTAATCATTACCCTAAAGAGAAACCATATTAGAAACTACCATTCAGCCACCAAAAATTAAGATACAAGACCTAAAGAGAATTTTAAATCCCTCTTATATTTGTCCTGTAGGCTTAATCCTCTTAACATGAAGTGATTTCTTACATTGGATACTCCCATAACTGACACCTAAGGAACTTAGAACTCTCAGTACACCTTAAAGGGTTAAATGATGTATCACATTTTCAATAAAATTAAACTATCTTCTCATTCATTTTATAATTCATATTCTTCCTTCAAGACTCAGGTACTTCCCTATTCCCCAAACCAAGTTACTCCAGGTCCTGACATCTGAGAATAGAGTACTTCTCTCCTTGCATTGTTGTAGATCTGCCTGTCAGTCACATCCACAGACAGGTACCTTATCTGGGGCTACAATAATGATATGTTCACCTCCACGTTGTTGTTAAGGCCTACCTCTGCATTAGACAGAATGGCTCCTCAATAAAATTTTTGGAGTACATAAATTAAACCTTTAACTGTATAATTCTTTTTCCTTTGGACAGAAGATATTTCATTTCCAGAAGAGATAGCATTTTGCAGGGTAGTAGGATCAAGGAACTCAAGAGTCCAAAGCCTAGATTTTAGTCCCTTCTAGGCAACTATGTGTCCTTGAACAAGTAGCCTCAGTTTATTTACCTGTAATTTGGCAGGGTTGGACTTGATTTTAATAACACTCTCAGCTATAAACTAATATTCAATTTAGAAAATTGTTTTATCTGGTTAGGTTTTATGAGTTTCTTGGAATTCTTGCCTAGAGTACTAAATGCTGAAATGACTTCAGCCAGGGAAACAAGAGTTGTGCCCAACTGGCACAGGGTGGAATGGATAATTTCCCAGCCAAAAATGGGATTCCATTTCCATGATGTGTCATTCCAAGAATGGAATGGTGATGCTAAGCGGGAAGCTCTTGTGTTATATGGGGCTAGCTCTTTACTGTCTCTTCTTATGAGGGAAAAAAAAAAAATGGAACATAGTGGTAGCACTGAATGTCCCCCAAACATTGTAGAAGGTATTTTGGCTGCATAACAAATGTGGGCCCTGTTCTTCTCTTCCATTAGCCTCTTCTACAAAGAGATGAAAATGACATGAAGAAAAAATTTCCATAAACTGGACTGAATACTGCCAGCACATGGAGGGAAAAAAAAAAAAAAAAAAAAGGACTCAGCACAGGTACAACTAAATTGGAAGAAATAAAACTAGGGGCTCTGTCAGTTAAGCCTCCAAATCTTGGTTTCTGCTCAGGTCATGATCTCAGGGTCATGAGACTGGGCCCCATGTTGAGTTCTGCCCTCAGCTTAGAGTTGGCTTGAGATTCTATCTCCTTCTCCCTTTCACCCTCCTGCTCATGCTTTCCCTTGCTCTCTCTCAAATAAATAAATCTTAAGGAAAAGAAAAATAAAGAAAATTAGTAAACATTATTGTTGAATATGACACTGATTTTGTGAGGTCCCATGAAAATCAGATTCTGCAAATCTACTCATATGGAGAATCAAGAAATACAGGCCTGGGAGAAAATGATGTGATGGAGACAGGAGCATAAATAATATTTAAGGAGACAGGCCAATTTTTCTCCAAAAACCGTATTAGTTAATAAATTTGTGTCATAACCAAATCTCTTAAACACCATAAATAGAATTATCTAATTCAAAAACACAAGAACATTAATTTGGGGGTTTCTTTCCTAAGAAACTATTATCGTGAAGCTGCTTTAGTAGAAAAAGGCATGCTCCTTAGCATTAGTTTCCTGTATTGTTTCCTGCTTAGCATATACTCTTCTTTTGAATAGGCCCACTTGAAAAGGAGATTGGTTTTCAGTTCTTGGTTGGCTCTTCAATCCGAAGTTTACTCTAAAGAGAAAAGAAAGCAGCCACAGAACAAATGTAGGAACTGCTCGTCAAGGTGTATGCAGAAGCTCCACCCTTGACAGGTATACCATGACAGGTATACCTCTGTGCCTTAGGAACATAGGATAATAAGCATTCGCCCCTATTCTAAAGTGAAGTATGACTTCTGTGCACTGGAAAGAGTAAGACTTATCAAGCAGACTCATCTATATGATGATAGAGTCCCATTTTCACAAATATTTTCAGGAAATATGGAAGTTGGCAATTGCAAAGCCTTTTTACTGGATTAAATAAACATTTTATTTAAATCCTGATCACAGAAGAAAAATATCTTTAGTCCATCTGTCTTTTTTTGTTTGTAAGTTTTTTGTTTATGTTTTCAAGGGTCTTTTTAATTATTTTTTATTTATTTTCAGCACAACAGTATTCATTATTTTTGCACCACACCCAGTGCTCCATGCAATCCGTGCCCTCTATAATACCCACCACCTGGTACCCTGATCTCCCACCCTCCGCCCCTTCAAAACTCTCAGATTGTTTTTCAGAGTCCATAGTCTCTCATGGTTCACCTCCCCTTCCAATTTCCCCAAACTCCCTTCTCCTCTCTATCTCCCCATGTCCTCCATGCTATTTGTTATGCTCCACAAATAAGTGAAACCACATAATAATTGACTCTCTCTGCTTGACTTATTTCACTCAGCATAATCCATCTGTCTTTTATCAATGGATTAGGAAACCCAAAAATTCTATTGAAATTACCCAAAAAGATTCCTAAAAGCATCATTCATATCTTCCCTATTGATCATTTTTCCTTTTATAAAACAGAAATTTCTAACAAGTTTGTAGAGGATTAACAAATTCACTTATGAAATAAATACCACAATGTATGTATAGAGAGAAGGAAAATAATTTTTTGATGAATCAAACATAAAATATTTTTTTATTATCCCAAACTAAAATTTAAGAATGCAGAGGATTTCTGGATCTACTTGATCATTCTCTTACAGTGTCTCCTGAAGAGTAAAAGTAATTCATGTTAAGGAAGCTTAACTTTTCATTTCATAACTCATGCTACTGACTACAAAGTCACCTAGATTTTCTTCTATTTTATCTTCTAGAAGTTTTATAGTTTAATGTTTCTCTTGGATCTATGACTCATTCTAAGTTAATTTCTGTGAAACATAAAGGGTCTGTCTAGATTTTTTTTTAACATGGATGTCTAGAAAAGTAAAGATGGTGGAGAAGTAGCAAGCTGAGACTACTTCAGCTAGCCAGAGATCAGCTAGATAGCTTATCTAAAGATTGCAAACACCTGAAAATCCATCGGCAGATCTAAGAGAAGAAGAACAGCAATTCTGAAAACAGAAAACCAACCACTTTCTGAAAGGTAGGACCGGCAGAGAAGTGAATCCAAAGCAACGGGAAGATAGACCCCGGGGGGAGGGGCCGGCTCCCGGACAGCGGCGGAGCAACGGCGCACAAAATCAGGACTTTTAAAAGTCTGT
>NC_081560.1:163238668-163244837 GCF_022355385.1 Mustela nigripes
TATCCCTGGGGATAAAAATATATGTTTATAAAAAATAAAAAATTAATAAAATAAAAAAAATAAAAAACATGGATGTCTAGTTGTTTCATCAGAATATGTTGAAAAGACTAACCTTACTCCACTGTATTACCTTTCCTCTTGTCAAAGATCAGTTTCTCAAAGACTAGATTAGGGGCACCTGGGTGTCCCAGTCAGTTAAGCCTCTGCCTTTGGCTCAGGTCATGATCCCAGGGTCCTAGGATGGAGCCCTGCATTGGGCTCATGCTCAGTGGGAAGCCTGCTTCTCTCCCTCTCTCAATGCCGCTGCTTGTGTTCCCTCTATTGCTATATCTCTCTCTGTCAAATAAATAAAATCTTAAGAAAAAAAAAAAAAAGACCTGATCAGATATTTGTGTGGGTATACCCCTAAGCTCTCTATTCCATCCCATGATCTATTTCTCTATTCATTCACCAATACCACGTTATCTTGATTACCGCAACTTTACAGCAAGTCTTAAAGTTGGGTAGTGTCGGTCCTCTGACTTTGTTCCTCCTCAGCACTGTGTTGGATATTCTAGGTCTTTTGCCTTTCCACTGGTGTGTTCTTTTCAGTTCATAATTTTGTATTCTTTGTCTTAAAAAGGGCAAATAAAATTCTATAAACTGCAGATCTCATAAAACCAGAACCTACCTATATGTGACAATTCAAGCCATGGTGTAGATTAAAACCTGGAGGAAGAAAACAGAAGGTGAGGCCCTAATGTATATCCTCACCTAAGCAAAAGAGAGATGAAAAAGAACCAAAAGAAGAAAGATTGAGATCCTTCAAGTTGCTCAACAATTCCAAATCTAATTCCAAATCTCATCTGCAGGTACATACATATATCTCTAATTCTAGTGTACAAGAAATAAAAAGATATGGTACTTACTTGTAAACTAATTTTCTTTTATTTGAACACACCAGAGGCCGCCAACAAATTTGAAGAAAAATGCTCCTGTGTTTTTCCGTTTCAGTTTACCAAACAGTCCTTAACTTCTGAAATAAGTGCTAACAAGAATTTGTATGTAAGAGCAAAAACTCAAAGATCATTAGCATCACTTCCTTCATGGAGACCTCTCTGATTCCCCTAGGTCAATCCAGACTTATTCTTCTAATACAGCCCTAATCCCAGCGAGCTACAGTTATTTACATTTATTTCCTTATTAGAAGTACTATACTTTCAGGGAGAGCAGGTATCAAATCAAGTCTTATCTACATATCCCCAGTGGACAGCACAGTACTAACACATGATAGGTGCTTTGATATGGGTTGAATGAATATTGACAAAAGGCAGACACTATGATTCCAAATTTATAAATGAGGAAGCTGAGGCTTGCCCCAGGGTACATGTGAAGCAAATGGTGAAGCTAAAATCCAGGTCTCTCAGCTCTAAAAGTATCTCCCTAATATATTAACCATCAATCACTGTAACAATAATATATCTTAAAACATAATCGCCTGAGGATCAGGTGGCTATTCCAAATGAACAAAATGTTATTTTTCCCTGCTGCATAGTACAATTTATCACTTCCTACTCTCACCATACTTTCATTCACCCACATTATGTGTGAAGATTTATCTACAGACCTGTAAGTTTTCTCCATACTAAGGAAAGGAACAAGAAAACTGTAACAGCTGAAGCTATATATTCAAAGGAAATAGGTCAAAAACTAAAGAAATTGTAGGATGGTTGCATTTCTCCTGTGCAGAGACTAGAGCTGCTCTAGGGGAAAAGGGTGACAAGCATGTTCATGTGCCCATGCTCCTGTGATCTCTATAAATATTCTACTCCCTCAAAGCCGCCTCAGCCCTTACACACACACACACACACACACACACACATACACATGTGCACGCACGCATGCACGCCAGAGGCGTGAAAAACTTTAGTCCTGACAATAATCATGAAACTTAAGGACTTGCCCTTTTTAAATCTGTTTAGCTCTTTCTCACTTTGCATTGTGGTAGTACCTGAGACATGAGCTTATTAATGGAAGATTCCCTGAAGGATAATCTCTTTATTAATAACAACATAATAATTGTAATAACAAAACATAGTTCTCACTGAGTGTACGGCTTTGTATTAACCACTTCATAATATTAGTTAATCTAAACCTCAGAAACCATATGAATTATTACTTTCCCTATTTCACTAATGGGAATGAGATGAAGTAATTTGCCCAAGCTCCATACAACTAGTACATGGTCAGCACAAGATCAAAACCTGGTCAGTTTAACCCTAAAGTTTCTGCTCACATCTACCTTCTTATACTGCTTTGAGGAACAAAGAACTTCTTAGGCTGGTGGTCTCTAAATTTTTTTGAATATGTATGAGTAAAACATTTTTATAATAAATCATTCATATACAAGTGTTAATATATATGAAATATATAATTATATATATGCAATGCATATATATTACACGTGCACTTACTGCAGTTATATTTTAGTCACATTACAAAAAATAGGTCAAAATAGAAACTTTTAGTTAATCAGCTAAAAATTAAATAAGCAATACATTAAAGTTGTTTTATTTTGATAATCATTCAAAAACCTTTTTTCCCCCTATTTTAAAAATAGTATTAATAATATCTGGGCATTATTAAATGTTTAATAAGACACATTATTGAAAATAATATATAAATTCAATTAATTACAATTTCCTATTAGTCTCAAAAATTCAGAAATTTTTTGGATAGCTTCTTGTCAGATTATTTTCACCAAATTATGTGGCTGACAGAGATTGTATGTAAGTGTTGAATTACTAAACTGTACACCTGACACTAATATTATACAGTATGTTAACTAAGTGGAATATAAATAAAAACTTTAAGAAAAAGACAGACCATCAGCTTTGCAATTTTCTTTTTGTTCCTTTGTGCTGGCATTACTAGAACGATATTTAATCCAATTTGTTTTTTAAAAATCTCTTTAAATCTACTTAACTAGGCACATGTGAACTGTAACATGTTGAAATACACTGAAAATAAACTAACAGATGATATACATTATCAATTCCTCCCAATTATGAAAATTCTCACTCTATTTCCAGAATAAATAAAAATGTATAAAACTAATAATTATCTGACAGTAATTTATTAGCAAACTCTTCTACTCAATGGGGTTTTATCTACACATCTTCTGGAGCGCTTATACACCCTCTCCCACAACTGCCTTGTCCTTGGATATCACTGACCTAAATACTCTAAAATATGCCACTGAGTTCAACCAGACCTGCCTAGAACTGTCAGCATTTAATTCATTGTCCAAAAAATTGCTTTTATTCAATTAAGTTTGATGTGATACCATCAGCCTAACTGAAGGAATGTAGGAGAAACTGTTTTCATAGTTAGAGAACAAGAGAACTAAAGTTAAAATGAATTCAAAGTATTCCTCCCTACATCATCTTTTATAGACTATGGCTGAAAAGCAAGAAATAATCATTTCTGCCATCTCTTAACACAAATAGTCCAGCAAACAAGGAAATTCATTCTGTGATTCATACAAAGTTTGCATCAGTGTGAGAGAGAAAATCAATTGACGCTCCTAAATCTAATTTTGAGAGAAGCAGAACATGAACACTTTTTAAAGACATCCTTTTAAAGACACTTTTTAATGAATACCTTTTAAATACTAATTGTCAATACAACAAAATGTACAGTTTGTATAATTACATCCTTTTTATGTTGTATATTTTCTTATATTTACTAAACTGTAATTTTATATCTGTTAAATCCAATAATAAGAAACTGAGTTTGCAAAAAACATTTTTTTCATTTATGTGAAGGTTCATAAAAGGACCCACCAGCAAGTGAGTGTATCTTTGTACTTAAAACCATAAAACAGGGTGCCTGGGTGTCTCAGTTTATTTAAGGTTGCTCAGATGCTTGTTTAAGCATCTGCCTTCACCTCAGTTCACAATCCTGGGGTCTTAGGATTGAGCCCCACATCAGGCTCCCTGCTGCATGGTGGAAGGACCTGCTTTTCCCTCTCCCTCTGTCTACCACTCCCCTTGCTTGTGCGCTCTCTGTCAAATAAATAAATAAAATCTAATAATGATAATAATAATAAAGCAGCTAAAGGAAAGGGGAACTAGTCCTGTACTTCATGGGTGTGGGCTTATATATGGTCACTGACTTATGGAGACATCTCATTATGTTGATAACAGCAATAGACTCATTCTAGTATGTAGAATACCACCTAATTTCTGTCCTGCACAGTATCAGAGCTTCATGTTAGGATAATCAGGAAAGGTCTACTACCAAGTAATATTCATCTAGTTAGTGCCATGTCTTTAAGGAATTCAAAATGCTTGACAAAAAAATTATGAACAATGCTTCCCATATGACATATTTTCAGACCTTTCTTTTCTAGGAGACTGAGTGACTCTTTGTGCTTTATTTTATCAATGCTTATACACATCCTAGATAACTGAAAAATCCAAGGTTCAGAGTGGTAGGGAGACTTACCATGAAGTTACCACAAGTTAACAGCGGAGCTCAAAATAGTTTCCAACAGACAGATTTCAGTACCAGAAAAGAAACTGAGCTACCCAAGAGTAATATTCACATTTGAAAGTATAGTAAAATTAATCACAATAATAAAAATAAATACGGGAAACTTTCTGTACACGAGGCACTGTACTAAAGCATTATGCACACAAACTCATTTAATCCTGAAATAATTCCTGAGATATGTAAGATACAAACATCATTTTATGCCTGAGGAAGTCAAAGCTAAAGAGAGGATAAAAATTTGCCCAAGATAAGAAAGTTGGCAAGTCAATCAATGTGATAGAACAAATCAATAAGAGAAGAGAGAAGAACCACGTGGTCCTCTCAATTGATGTAGAAAAAGCATCTGACAAAATCCAGCATCCGTTCCTGATTAAAAAGTTTCAAAGTATAGGGATAGAGGGAACATTCCTCAACTTCATAAAATCTATCTATGAAAAACCCACAGCAAATATCATCCTCAATGGGAAAAAGCTCACAGCCTTCCTGTTGAGATCAGGAACACGACAAGGATGTCCACTCTCACCACTCTTGTTCAACATAGTATTAGAAGTCCTAGCAACAGCAATCAGACAGCAAAGAGAAATAAAAGGTATTCAAATTGGAAATGAAGTAGTCAAACTCTCTCTCTTCGCAGATGACATGATACTTTATACGGAAAACCCAAAAGACTCCACCCCCAAACTACTAGAACTCATACAGCAATTCAGTCATGTGGCAAGATACAAAGTCAATGTATAGAAATCAGTGGCTTTCTTATACACTAACAATGAAAATACAAAAAGAGAAATTAGAGAATCGATTCCATTTACTATAGCACCAAGAACCATAAGATACCTGGGAATAAACCTAACCAAAGAGGTAAAGAATCTGTACTGGAGGAACTACAGAACACTCATGAAAGAAATCGAAGACAAAAAAAAGATGGAAGATGGTGAGTGCTGTGAAGTGTGTAAACCTGGCGATTCACAGACCTGTAACCCTGGGGATAAAAATATAGGTTTATAAAAAATTTTAAAAAAAAGGAAAAAAAATCCAAATATCTTGGCGTGCAAAAGAATTAAAAGTCAAAAAAAAAAAAAAAGATGGAAGACCATTCCATGCTCTTGGATTGGAATAAATATTGTTAAAATGTCTATACTTCCTAGAGCAATCTATACTTTCAATGCCATTCCGATCAAAATTCCACCGGTATTTTTCAAAGAGCTGGAGCAAACAATCCTAGAATTTGTATGGAATCTGAAAAGACCCCGAATTGCTAAGGAAATGCTGAAAAAGAAAATCAAAACTGGCAGTATCATGTTGTCTGATTTCAAGCTTTACTACAAAGCTGTGATCACCAAGACAGCATGGTACTGGCATAAAAACAGACACATAGACCAGTGGAACAGAGTAGAGAGCCAGATATGGACCTTCAACTCTATGGTCAAATAATCTTGAACAAAGCAGAAAAGAATATACACTGGAAAAAAGACAGTCTCTTCAATAAATGGTGCTGGGAAAACTGGGCAGCTATATGTAGAAGAATGAAACTCGACCATTCTCTTACAATGTACACAAAGATAAACTTGAAATGGATAAAAGACCTCAACGTGAGACAGGAATCCATCAGAATCCTAGAGGAGAACATAGGCAA
>NC_081560.1:163244937-163272699 GCF_022355385.1 Mustela nigripes
GAAATAAGACAGTCTCTTCAATAAATGGTGCTGGGAAAACTGGGCAGCTATATGTAGAAGAATGAAACTCGACCATTCTCTTACAATGTACACAAAGATAAACTTGAAATGGATAAAAGACCTCAACGTGAGACAGGAATCCATCAGAATCCTAGAGGAGAACATAGGCAGTAACCTCTTCAATATTAGCCACAGCAACTTCTTTCAAGATATGTCTCCAAAGGCAAAGGAAACAAAAGCGAAAATGAACTTTTGGGACTTCATCAAGATCAAAAGCTCCTGCCCTTTCTTTTTTCCTGCTTTGTTCATCACTGAGTTTAAAATTTAACAAGATAGTAAACAACATGTGTTGGAGAGGATGTGGAGAAAGGGGAACCCTCTTACACTGTTGGTGGGAATGCAAGTTGGTGCAGCCACTTTGGAAAACAGTGTGTAGATTCCTTAAGAAATTAAAAATAGAGATTCCCTATGACCCTGCAATTGCACTACTGGGTTTTTACCCCTAACATACAGATGTAGTGAAAAGAAGGGCCATCTGTATCCCAGTGTTTATAGTGGCAATGGCCACAGTCACCTGTAAGGGCCTGGTTAGCCAGAGGAACTTAGTTGCAAATCCTGGATATAAGGGCGGGCCAGGAGGGATGGAGACATCCAATCAGTGGGGCACACATATATTTACTGTGGTGAGTTGAAATCCCATTGGCCACCTGTGTGTGGGCCCGGCTCAACCACCTCTATAAATGTTAGTCTGTGAGGCTGGGGTGGGGGCAGTAGTAGGAGGAGTCAGAATAGCCGTTGGAGTAGTAGGAGGAGTTAGAACAGCTGTTAGGATAGCCGTTAGAATAGCCATTGGGATAGCTGTTAGCGTAGTCCTCAGGAGAGTCAGAGCGTCGTGATCATCCTGGTCATCGTAGTCGTAAGCAGCGGCACCAGGGCGAACGTCCTCACCGCCAGCAGCCTCACCACAGCGAGAGGCCCTGCCACCACCGAGCCCCAGCCCTGCCGCAAGCGGCCTCTCTGGAGCGGCATCATTCTGGGGAGCAGCCCCATCCCGAGAGTGACCTCGTCAGCAGCGGCCATGTCCTGGGAGCAGCTTCGTCCAGAGTGGCCTCTTCTTGGGAGCGGCCCTGTCCAGGGAACGACTTCGTTAGCAGCAGCTTCATCCTGGGAGCGGCCCTGTCCAGGGAGCGGCCTCACAGGAGCAGCCCCGGTCTGGGGAGCAACCCTGTCTGGGGAGCGACCTCGTCGGGAGTGGCCTTGTCCAGAGTGGCCTCTTCTTGGGAGCGGCTTCGACCAGGGAGCAGCCTCATCCTGGGAGCGGCCTTGTCCAGAGTAGTCTCGACTGCGGAATGGCCTCGTCTAGAGCGGCCTTATCCAGAGCGGCCTCATCCAGAGCAGCCTTCTTGGGAGTGACCTTGTCGGGGTCATCATCGTCATCTCTTCATAAGAGATGGCCCCTACCAGTCAGTTTGATTTTCGATGCTTGGCACAAAATAAAGGTTTGTTTGATTTTCGCTTTGTGTCAGTCTCGTTCCTTTGATCACAGACCCTAACAACCAAACTGTGGAAAGAACCAAGATGCCCTTCAGTGGATGAATGGATAAGGAATATGTGGTCCATATATACTATGGAGTATTATGCCTCCATCAGAAAGGATGAATAGCCAACTTTTATATCAACATGGACGGGACTAGAAGAGATTATGCTGAGTGAAATAAGTCAAGCAGAGAGAGTCAATTATCATATGGTTTCACTTATTTGTGGAGCATAAGAAATAACACGGAGGACATGGAGAGATGGAGAGGAGAAGGGAGTTGAGGGAAATTGGAGGGGGAGATGAACCATGAGAGCCTATGGACTCTGAAAAACAACAACCCAAGGGTTTTGAAGGGGCGGGGGATGGGAAGCTGGGTGAGCCTGGTGGTGGGTATTATGGAGGGCACGTATTGCATGGAGCACTGGGTTTGGTGCATAAACAATGAATTCTGGTACACTGAAAAGAAATTAAAAAAATAAAAAATTTAAATTAAAAGAAAGTTGGTAAGCAACTGTTCTAGAGTCAAATTCAGACCGATTCCAAAGGCTCACATGTTGAAGGAACATAACAAGGTAGATTTAAAAACTGCCTAACCACTTGTGTATTTCCTCACAAAGAGACCATTGTGATTCCTTAATTAATAAAGACATAAAGTAGATTCATTTATAATAAAGAATTTTCACACTCATTATCTTATTATTCAAACACAGATCAGAACACTATTTCTCTAGTTTTAACACACTTCGAGATGATGATTCCCAAAAGTAACTCCAAAAAGAAAAGCAATGCATATATTACTACCAAACTATTAACAATGGGGACACTGATGCTTAGAACACACTAATGAATGATTATACAGTGGGAAAGTCTCAGCTAAGAAAGGCATTCCCTGACTGCCATATCTAAAGTTGTCTCTGCTCCAAAACTGCCAACCTTATCGCTGTCACAGTGATGTCACAGTAGTTTGACTGCTTAGAGACAATGCAGATAAAAAGTGCCCTTGGAGAGATGAAGACCAGAGCCCGACTCACTAAGTGGAAAAACAAAACTAAACAAAAAAACCACTGTAACCTGCTACCCAAAGACAAGAGTTGATGGGGAGTGGTCAGGAAGAAACAGTAAGAGGGGCTGCAAAACACCTAGAATTCAGGCAGGCCCTGTGGCCCAGAGGCTGGATGTACAAGACCCCAAATACCACCACAGAGCAGAACTACAAACCATGATAAAACCTGGCTCTGAGCTAGGAACACCAAGGGTAATAAGACGATAGCCAAACTGCTAGACTGCCAGGGGTGAGCACAGAGGAATGAAGATACAGAAAAGAAAAATAAAATTTAAAGACTACTAAACTATGTACTCAACAAAAACAAATTTTAAAAGCCCAAGAATACATTTTTTTGCAATATACATGACAAAGAATTACCATTACTGATATGTAAAAAGGATCTTGTAATTCAATAATAAAGTGACCAATAACCCAATAAAGCTGGCTAAAGAATGGACAATTCATAGAAGAAATTAAAATGATGGTAACCTCATTAGCAATCAATGAACTACAATTAGAAACAATGCCATATCAATTATAATCTATTACACTAACACATATTAAAAGATAGAAAATAATTGGCATTAGCAAAAAACCAAAATAAATTTGTTTTCTCTTATGCATTGTTGGTATAAGTATAATTTGACATCAACTTCCTAAAATCCATTTACAATTTTTTTTTAAAAAGTTCACTTCTAAATGTATCAAAAATTTAAAAGTTCATTCCTTTGATATAACACTCACACTTCTAGGAAGTGTACAAAGATACATATGCAATGATGTTCATCATAGCACTGTCTGAAATCATGAAAAATTAAAGACAACCATGATGTCTATCAATAAAAGATCGGTTAAATAATTACAATATATCCATAAAACATACTTCTAATGTAGCCATTAAGAAGAATATAAGTCTATATCCTTTGATATAGAAAGATGTTCACAAAATATTAAGAGAACAAATGTTACAAAATAGCAGGCATGTATTATATTACATGGTTTGTATAAACTGGTATGTGTTTCTTATAGGTTTATAACTTATGTATATGTGTGTATGGATAGAGATGTCTAAAAGGATATTAATAAAAGTATTTTTCTCTACTATAATCATTAGTTTTATTAAAAGTTGCTCTCATTTTGAAAACAATGTATTTTTTACTTTAAAGTATTAGTTTTAGTAGATAAATATTCGGATGTTTATGCATATGAAATAATATAGTCATTTCACCAAAGTAAAAAGCAACTATTACCACTATTTTTCAATATTGTTCATGAGGTTTTAAGAAATTAAATGGAGAATACTTGATAAAAATTTTAAAAAGAGGCCAAAATCTACCTTTGTCTTTGATCAACAGCTTCTTTCTTACCCTGGAAATAAGTAATGAAGAGAAAGACATTCACTCTCAACATTAGCAAAGGTAAAAATAATAAAGAATAAGTTAAACAAAAAAGTTACAGGAAAAAAATTTATGAAATATTTTCAAATGACATAAAAAAAGAACTGAACAAGTAAAGAGATGTAACCAAATTCTTAAGTGGAAGACTTAATATCAGAAAAATATTAATCCCCTCCAAATCAGGATATAAATTGAATATAATTCCAATCAAAATCCATTGATCAGTATTCTTGAACTGGAAGAATTTAAAAATTCATTTTAAAAAGTAATTATAAGAGAATAGCTATGAAAACCTTGAAGAAAAAAATGAGAGAGTGGTTAATAAACTCTACCAGATATCAAAACAGTATAGCATTGGCACAGAAATAAAGAATAGAAAAATGACAGAATATACAGTTCAGAAAGAGGTACATGTGTATGTGGGAGTATAATATATAACATATATGATGTTTCAATTTAGTGCTAAAAGAATGTTTTATTTTAAAAACAGTGCATTCAGGGACGCCTGGGTGGCTCAGTTGGTTAAGCGGCTGCCTTCGGCTCTGGTCATGATCCCAGCATCCTGGGATCAAGTCCCAGATCGGGCTCCTTGCTCGTCAGGGAACCTGTTTCTCCCTCTGCCTCTGCCTGCTTCTTTGCCTACTTGTGATCTATCTATCTCTCTCTCTCTCTCTCTCACTCTCTCTCTCTCTGAAAAATAAATAAATAATCTTTAAAAAATAAAAACAGTGCATTCATAGCTTGGAAGAAAATAATGTCATATACTTCCATCATAGTAATATAAACATATACTCCAGTTATAATAAGAGATTAAAACTCTAAATTAAAAAGAGTAAAAAGACTAATGATAGCCCCAAAAAAATGGTTTGCAATACATATGATAAAGGATTAACATTCCTAATTCACAAAGAATTACAAATTGATAAACATCAATCTAAAAAAAAAAAAGGGACAAAGAATATGTATAGGTAACTCACAAAACAAAGTGCAAATCAACAATAAGTACCTGAAAATATACTTTCTCTGGCTATCACCGGAAAATTCCAACAATGAGATATTTCTCACCTTTTCGGCTGAGAAAGATTAAAAAGAACACTGATACCCATTGCTAATGAGAATGCTAGGAAATAACTACTCTCAATACACTTCTAGTGGGAATAGGAATTGCCAAAATTTTTTCTGAAAATTATCTGGCAAGGTGCATTACAATTTTAAATGCAAACCAAAAAAAAAAAAATCAAAAGTTGTACTTCATCAAAATTAAAACTCTGCTCTCTGAAAGAAACTGTTAAGAAAATAAAAGGAAGGGTGACTGGGTGGTTCAGTCAGTTAAGCATCTGCCTTCAACTCAGGTCATGATCCCTGGGTCCTGGGATGGAGTCTCATAACAGGCTCCCTGATCTATGGGGAGCCTTCTTCTCCCTGTCCTCCCTGATCATGCTCTCTCTTGCTATCTGTGTCTCCCCCTCTCTCAAATAAATAAATAAAATCTTAAAAAAAAAAAAAAAAAAAAAAAGACAGGAGTGTCTGGGTGGCTCAGTTGATTAAGCATCCAACTTCTGATTTTGGCCCAGGTCATGATCTCAAGGTTGTGAGATTGAGTCTGGCAATGGGCTCTGACACTGGGCTCTGCATGGAGCCTGCTTAAGATTCTCTCTCTCCCTCCTTTCCTCCCCTCTTCCCCACTCCCCAGACAAAAAATTCCCTTTCTCCCTCTCCGTTTGTCCCTCCCCCTCTCTAAAAGAAAAAAAAAAGAAAAAATTTGCAAATCACATATCTGAAAAAGGACATATAGCCCAAAATATATATAAAATATATTTATATATATATATGGATATATATATAATATATACAAAACTCTCAAAACTCAACAGTAAGAAAACAAACTCATTATTTTTTTAATAGGGAAAAGACTTAAACAGACACTTTACCAAAGAAGATATATAGATGGCAAACAACCACATGAAAGATGGTCAAAACTATTACTCATAAGGTAAGTTGCAAATTAAAGCCATAAGATACTACTATATATTCACTGGCTAATTTAAATGACAGACAATACTAACTGTTGGCAAAAATGTGGATGAAGTAGAACTCTCACATACTGTTCGAATACAAGATAGTATCAGCCACTTTGGAAAACAATCTGACAGCTTAATTTAAGTCAAATAGACAACATGAAATCAAGCATCCCCACTCCTAGGTACCATACTACCCAAAAAAAAGGAAAAATATGTCAACACAAAGAGCTGAGAGCAAATGTTTATAGTGAGTGGCTTTATTCATCATCACCAAAAACTAGAAACAAACCAACTGAGGAATGGATAAATTGTAGCATGTTCACAACATGAAATATTACTCAACAATAAAAAGGAATGAAATATTAATATATGCGACAAGTGAATGAATCTCAAAAAGAATTATGCTAAGTGAAAGAAATGAGACACCCAATCACTTCATCATTCCATTTATATGACATTTAAAAACAAGTATCAGATCATATACAATTAAGGACTAGAGGGAGGGAAAGGAGATTTTGAAGGGAGATGAGAGAACTTCTAGGATGAGGGAAATCTGTATCTTGATGGTGGTGGTGGCTATTTGACTCTATGATATATAACATTTGTCAAAATTTATTTTTTCTTATAATTATACCACAAAAAACCTAATTTTATGAAATTTAAAAATACAAAGTTTTTGACCCAGACATTCCACTTTGAGAAATCTATTCTACAGAAGTAAGTGTGCCAACATGTATTTAATTATTGTACATTGATAGGGAAATAGTTAAAGTAATATTATATTTAATCCATAGAATGTAATCCAAATAATTTAAAAGACCTGGAAATAGTCCTCTGAGCATTATGATTTATGGGAAATGAAAGAACAGTTCTTGTTCCATTTATTTGAACCCTTTGCCCAACTAAAATTAGAAGAATGGGCCACTACAGGGAAGAATGAGCTTCTTTTGTTCAATTCATTTGCACAGTAACACAGTAAAGCTGACCATCAGGATCCCAATCCACTTTGGAACATAAGACTGAAAAAGGAGGTACAAAACAAAAAGTGGCACCATAAACATGAGAAGAGTCCTCACTGGAAAGCATCTTATGTAATGTCATCCATTTATAATGGTTTCCTTTGAGGCTGCCTCTTATAGAGGGCTGACTATGACTTGACAACCTAAATAAATTTTGTTTAAATTTGACCTCATTTCAAGATCATTCACTATGCTCCCTATACTATGAAGAATAATGTACAAATATGGCATTCCTTGCCCTCCAGAAGCTTATGTTCTAAACAAAATCCTAGAAAATACATTGCCCTTTAAAGCTGACTTTTTCATTTGATTATAGGAATCTACCACAAAAGCTGAATTTACACCTGAAGAAGTATGGGATTGGGGCAAGGATAAAGGGAAATGAGTAACTGAATCTGAACCTATAAAAGTTATTAGTTAGCTGTCAAGTTATCCCAAGTGAATTCATTCATCATATATACAGCAGAACATTCCCAACAAATATACAGAACATTATTACATTAAGAATCATGAGAACACAAAGAAATGGAAGAACAATCCCTGTTCTTTCTTAAAAGCTCCAGGACAAACCAGAAGCTACAGGACAAGCATACATCCATGCTTTTTAAGTCAGTGTAAAAAGTGCAGCATGTTACTTGTCACCTTTTAAAATAATGCAATCACTGATGTTCTATTGGTATTACTCCATCACCTTCCCAAAACCTTGGAGTTTATTTCAAAACCCTCTAGATAGGTAAGGCTAATATTATTTCCATTGCTACGTAAATCATTCACATGAAAATATTGTGCTTAATACCAGGCAAAAATACAATCCACTTTTCCAAAACGATGATATAAGGAGGAATACTTGAATAAGACATACATATTAAAGAATTGTTATTAGTTTCTGTTAACTGGGCTGTCACAAGGACTGCAGAGTTATTCACCTTTACTGAATAGTCAGAAGACCTTCAAAGCTAGAATAACATTTGTTTGTGTCTGAGGGGTAGCTGTTTAAGAGAGCTCATGGGCTGGAATGCAGAGTATGAAGGCATGCCTCTCACCTCAACACTGATGGTAACATCAGCCAAAGATGGAACATCTAAGAACAAGAGCTTGCTAGTGAGGTGGAGGGCAACAACCATCATTTTTAATATGCTTTTAACTCACTGACATTTCACTTTATCAATTTTCTGCTGTGCTGACTTTGTTTTTTCCCATACTATGATCTTAGTTATCCAATTTTAAAATAACGAATATACTGCAACTGACCAGGAAACAATAATGATACCCTGCTACCCATATACATGAAATTCTATAAATAATTGGAGAGAAGGGTTGAGAGGAGGGCAGAAGCATGAAGAAAATGAGCTCTTTTTGAGACTTTGGGAGGCTCAATTTCTTCATCTTGTCCCACATAAATACTTGCACTACAGACATTTCAAATATTATGCCAGAGTTACACAAAATAAGTGGAACATCACCAAGCAGAAATCCTAGAGTAGGTGTTCTGAACATGTTGGTAAAGAAAGTCACTTCACTTGAGAGGTCTCTGCCCCTTCAACTTCACCCTCCTTACCAATATACATTCATCACTGAAAAGGGAAATATTTACAAAAGTTAGTTTAGTTATGTTTAAATATTATGTTTAGCTGTCTGGAGACCATGTTCTCAAAATTTATACAAGAAATCAAGGATTAAACTTCATAACAATTAGGAAACCACACTGTGTAAAATCAAAGACTTAGTTAAAGGACATTAAAATAGTTTTACCATTGGTGCTAAATTGAAGTGAGTGCATCTCTTCCCAACACCTGGAACCAAAACCTTTTGAACTTTCATGTAAACAAATTGGGGCATACCAAATGCTCTGTCTGTAGCCAGGTACCACCTCTATACACGCATTTGGGTGAAAAATGTGGAAAATGCCTGAGGACTCTTTGAAGCAGCTTAGAAGAAGTGAGAGCAGGAAAGAGGCTCTTCTCTGGGGTAAGTTTATTTAGTGGAAAGTAAGCAAGTTGTCAGGGTAAAAGTTGACAATGTTGATTCCAACAGTTTGAACTGCGAATAAACATCCAAAGGGATTATGTTACTGAGAATTAGAAAAGATTCCATTGAACGCAACAGAACACTTGTGTTTTCAAAGATAATACGCCTTCAAGCCACACTCTGGATCCACAGTTTAAGGTTAGAATTACCTTAAGCCCTTTCTATGCCACATTAAAGAACATGGGGTCTGACCTCTTTAGAAAGGACCTAAAATTAAAATAAGAACAGGATAAAAATATTTCATTTCTAATAACTGAATTAGAAAATACTAAATACATGTACATTTGTACATCTGAGAGATAGAATAAAGAAATTTGGATTTAAAAAATCTATGTTCTTCCCAAGCATCTAAACTTAAACAGTTAACACTAACCAACTTGGGGAAATAATGCATTGGCCATAAATCACTTTTGAGTTTTCCCTCTTAATGACCTATCAAACAGCAAAAATAATAAGGCCTATACTTATGAAATCCATAATCCTCTTCTCTGCTCACCAAAGCCACATTTAATCTGGCTTTCATCTCATGCTGTTGGATTTTCCACCAGGTACAAGATGAAAAGCTGGAAGAGACTTGAGCTTTTTCTAAAGCACAACAATTTGGTTGCCACTCAGCAATTCCTGGTGAAATGCCAGGAAGCCTATAAAAAAAATTAAAAATTTTCCTAACTTGGAGTTTACAAAAGTGTGAGATGTTCGTAGGCTATCAGACATTCCATCTCTTTATTTTTTAAAAATTCATAAACAAGGGGAAAGAGACACTTTTGATTTGTTAAACTTTATTTAGATCAATATACGCAGGTATGTCTTACATGCCCTCAAGAAAACGGAGGTAACTTAGACAGCTCTTCTTAATCCATCTTAAGTCCTCCATGATTTTTACTTCAGAGTCGCTGTTAAAATCTTTTCCAAAACTTGACAAAAGCATGCAACTCACATGCTCTTTACCAGCCAAGTTTGCAAGCAGCCCTGCAAAAAGTTGCTTCTCCTCTGAGCTCTCACACAAATACACTTCCCTCCTTGAACCAAGGATGTAAGGGAGTATGGCTGTCTCATAGCCTCTTTGTTCTTAGAAAGAAAATCAAATTCTCCAGATATTTTCAAACTCCACCAGGAATAGAACATTCTCAGCTCAGCCTGTGGATCATTATCTCTTTTACATTTCGTCTTAATGTTCCCTGGGTTCATGGAAAGGGCATACACAGAAAGAGGAAAATAGCTGCTTCTTGACACCAAATTTAGTAATTCTTTCAAATCTATTGGCACACATTTAAAAAGTTGTATTTTTACAAGGCTTCATTAGGTTTTCATTGGTTCTGTCTTTGGAGAACACATACTGCTGAGTTGCCTATAACTTTAAGCCAAATACATCTGTAAACTACAAGAAATATTTTTCACAGGAAGACAAAAGTCATCACAATTTAAAAAGGGATATAGTGGGTGGAGACAGACAGATGTGGGCTCATCCACAGCCCACTTTAATATCTCCCAGGCATCAAGTTGTTAACTAATGGAAGCCAACAATCTATAATGCTCTAAGATTCCAGACGACTCCAATAGCCTTACCTGTTAATATTAGATTACTGTAAGTATTAGAGAATTGCTCCTTTAGAAGAACAAGGTGCATCTGAGCTGCCTTCTCCCGTTGGAGCTCCAGCATAACATCAGGGTGCTGAGCAATCTTGCAGCCTTTCTGTTTATCCAGGGCAACATCACTTCGAACAATGTCTACAAAAATAAATAAATAAATAAATGCAGCCAGCAAAAACAAAACAAAAAAACTGGAAAACTATATACAAATCAAAGTCTTGTTTCACCCAAAATGAAAGAATTTATAACCTATCAGTCTTTCATCAGAATGAAAAGATTGTAAGTAGAGAAACCTGAAGAGCCTCCAACTTCATGATACATTCTGCAAGTTTCTCTGACCATTTCCAAATTCTTTGACAGTTTCCATTTTATTACCTCACTGTAATCATTTAAGATTCTCACTCTTCCCTTCTACTCTCAGCTCACGTCTAGGACTTAGGCACTTCCTAGGGCCTTTTCTGAACTTTTACCATTGTCCATGGAAAAAAAATAATATAACTTTGTCTGAACACCAGTGATTATGATATTTCATCTATCTCTTGCTGTAGTACAGATGGTAGCTCCTCCATGTATATTCAGGATATGTGGCCTGTTTTCAAATTTACCTCCCAGCTAGCCCATTCAGTCCAAATTAGGGTTGTTATCCTGTGAGCTAGATGCTCAGGATTTCTCCTGCTATCTTTCATGTGCCTCTGGCTGCATTCTGACTCATAAATAACTCTTTAAAATCTGTAAGTATTTGTAGGCACTGAAGAAAGCAATAGGGTGAGTCACTTTACAGTTCTACCTCCTTTCCAATTATTTTCCCATTAGTAACAAGCTGCTTTTTATACTTCAGTATGATTTTCACTCAAAGCAGAAGTATCATCCAGAAAACAGTCTCTGCAAAAACAAACATTGTCCTAAAATATTTCCCAATTAACAGGGAGCTTTAATGCCCTAAAGTTGTTTACTTTTATAAATTAAAATATAATTCAGTTGACTATCATTGAAACAATTGATGTTTATCAACAGCAATCTGGATGACAGTCTAGAAACTTTCAAGTTTTATGTAGCAAATTGAAGGACTTTAAGAGAAAATGCTAAAAAATTATTATTATTATTATTATTATTATTATTAAACCAATGGCTTTGGAAGGGATAAAGTAATACCCATGTTGATTGTACCAATAAGAAAGATTTGGTTCTTTCAGCAATGCTCAAAGAGAAAATAGGATATATGATATAAAAGATGGGACACTGTTGTACTCTTCAAACCCATCAACATAGCCCTAATAGAGAAGCCCAGCTATAAATACAAACCCAGGACAATGAGGGTTAGGATGTGTGTCACATAAAGATTAGTCAGATGTGGGAATGGTTCTTACTTAATCTTGGTTGAAAACAGAGAAGCTGGTTGGAAACAATGGAGTATTTATTCCTAAACCTATTAATGCCAATTTCTAGACTGCAGGCAAGAAAGTGAACTGATTTAACATTCAAGTAACTACTCTCATAGATGTTCTGAGGCTCAAATACAAAGGTAGAATAAATTAATTCAGGACACACTCTAGTTTTTAAGACCATCAGAAGAAAACATGAGGAAAACTTATTACACTATATAACTGAATCCTTCCAATAATCCTATGAATGTGGCAGATATTGTTGACTAGCTGACCCAAACCCTACACACAATCTCTTCTCCTTTGCTTTCCTCTGCTACAGAGATGAAAACAAACAATTTCCCAGCTTTCCCTGAAGCAAGGGCTGACCATGTAACATGGTTCAGGCCAATGAGCTACAGATAGACATCCTTAGGGTATACTTAACCTTAGTGACAAAACCACACTAAGAGAAAACCAGGATATTTTTCCTTCAACCAGTTAGCCTTTCTTTATTCCTTATGTCTAAAACATAGAAATGAAGCCCAGACTTAAAGAAGTCATTTTGTGGCAATGACTCAAGAAGCCAGAGGGCAAAGGACTACACACTAAGGATGATGAAATCGAAGACTGGAAGAGCCTAAGTCCCTAATGTTTTTACGGAGCTCCCACAGCCACCCTACTTGTTCTATACTGCCCATCTGTTGATATCTTGTTATGTGAGATATCAGTTTCTTATTTTCAAAATCCTGACCTGTTTTTGTAATCCTAAATGATAAAGAATAATATTACTCTCCCTTTTGTATATCTGAGGAAACTGAGGTCCACAAAGCTTAAGTGACTTGCTCAAGTTCACAGTGCATGGTCAGTCCCCAATCCAGAAATTTTCAAAGCTAATCCAGTGATCTTTCCAAAAGTTACTTCTACATAGAAACTCAGAATGTAACAATAAAGTATGGTAAATAATAAAAGTGAGGAACTAAAGAGAAAAACCTAATTATACTATTACAGCAGCATACCACAGATGGTCTATCTAGAAAAGAAATACGTATGATACTTGCCCAGAAAACATCACAAAACTTGTACCAAAACATACTATATAGAGTGAAGAGGAGTTTAAATTATTCAGATATCTTCTAACCTGTTAGTAGAACACCTACCAAACTCTCTATTTCCTATGTAATAAATGTCTTGCTCAGAAGGCAGAGAAAGCAAATATTATAACTGATAGTCTCAATATCATTCCAACCAGAACCTTAAAATAAAGTGACCATATTATCTAAATAAGAAGAAGAAAAGAAAACCATGAGCATGGCCAAACATATGTCTGAGACTTTAGAAATGTACACAACAACGTTTGGGGAAAAAATAGATATGCCTTAGAGATTCTTTATTCAACCCTGATCTATTTGAAATTATATCAAAGACTAGAAAAACACACACAAAAAAAGTACTTATCAAAGATGTATGTGGTCATATATATCTGGAGGAAGAGTTAATATTATCGATGGCAGATTAAAAATTCAAAATTATCTTGACAACCTAGAAACTGAAACTGAAATCTCCAAGACATAGACATGAACACAAAGTCTTGCATCTATACTGAAAATTAATTCCATAAGAGGGTAAGGCCAGACCAGACAGAAGCTCAAATTTAAGATTTAAGATCTTATTAAGTTTTATAGGTTTTCGTTGAATGCAAACTTCATGTAAGCCAGTAATATGCTGTCAAATATGATATGGCTGCCAAAAAGATTAACATAATTCTTAGACTGAATTAATAGAATGAGAACACCCAGAATATAGGAAGTAACATAGTCACCCTGAATTCCATGCCAGCAAAGGGCAGCACAGTAAAGAGTTGGAGTTAAAGCAGACCTTGGTTCAAATTCTAGCATGGAAGTTATTTACTAGCTGCAGAAGTGACAGACAATGCCCTTGTAAGCCTATTTCTTCATTCTGTTATTATCAAGAGTCATAAAAGATTTAACACTATATGTGCCACATAATAAAAATTCTATTAAAGGAAGCTATTACTATTTTTATTATTATAATACTCTATTTTCAGTATTGTATGTTTTCTACCTGTAATAGTTTCTCAGGATAATCTAGAGTCCACAAAAAAAAAGTGCCAACATGGGAAATAATTTTATTTTTTAAAAATAGCTGAAAAAACAGTGTTGAACCTGGCAAAGAAAACATTAAAGATGACTTGCTTCATACAAAAGAGAAGACTGACTTATTCTATATAAATAGAGAAAGCCAAACATTACAGGAGTAACCAAAGGAAATACTATTTAGTTTCACAAGAGAGAACTCTTAACAACAGAAGTGATCATATAAGGAAAGGAGCTATTTGAAGATGGGGTGAGTTTCCCATCCCTGGAGATATTCAAGCAGAGACTAGGTGACACGGGCACAATAAAATTATTTCAGTATAGTCATTACAGCCTGCCAAGAACAGAGTTAAATTACTTTCACCAACAATATATGCTTTGAATTCAAACATATACAAGTTTAGATCCCAGCCTATCACTTACTTTCTGAGACAAATCATTAAATCTCTCCTTTCCTAATTTTTCAAAATGAGAGTATTAATAGCATTATCTGTAATGCGCTTACACAGACAGTTACAGGGACATATTGGACATTCAACAAGTGCTGGTTGTTTCAATGGGTGAGAATAGTAATTATATTTATATTGGGAAGTTGTTAATGAAGGGTATTATATACCTTTAGCTCATCTTTATCTCAAAAATGTTATGGCTCTACAAAAACTTATGCTTTTGTCAGACATGATAGAAAAAAATAAAGATTCATAGCCAGGAGATTTAGGTATGAATTACAACTACTTTACCAATTAACCATGAAACTATAGACTAAAAACTTAACATCCTTGTGCCTTGGCTTTTTCCTGCTCTACCAAACTGAAAAGTTGATGGACTGAATGACCTCTAAACCTCCATCCTGCTCCTACTAACTTTCTTCTTCTTGCTGATATTTTTTATTGCTATGTGATCAAAGTAGTTCCAAAGAACCAGCTATCCATACATCATCTCCTCATCTGCCCCATGGTCTTTATTCTGATATTGTTCAAGGATGCCAAAGACCCAACATATACCCTGAGGGAGGCAACAAGGGAGAAAGCATCCTGAACCAAAACCAATACCCTAACATCAAGTTATTGCCTATGAGGACTTGTAGACATGTTAGTATGATCATGTTTGTATTTTTGTTCTTGCTTCTTTCTGCAATACATCCTTCTCCATTCTTTAATCAATTAGTAACCCACAGCTGTATTAGCCTAAGGTTGTAGTTTTGGTTGGCGTGAGTGACAGACTAGCAGACCAGACAAGAATTTTAATAGAGAGATCCTAAAACTTTGAAAGACATAAAAATGAGCTATATAACTTTGCCATGCATCTCTGGCTGACTGGGAGGCTGGGCGCATATGCAGGGGATACTCAGCATAGGATTTTTCACGCAAAAATGGTTAACTGGGAAACCATACACAAACTCAAGAGGTTGGGAGGAAAGTAAATGGTTAGGCAGACTTAAAAATTATCATAAAACTGAACATTCGTACCAATCCCCACTGAAATCCATCAGCAGAAAGCCTTAGGGATTAGTGATTCAAAGTGTTTGAAACACAGCTACTGAACAATCTCTGGGTGATCATTAAGCTGTTAAGACTCAGAGGTGAACCCTAGGAAGCCAAGCTAAAAAAAATAATAATAGTAATTTTAAGAGCAGAAAAAACATCAGTGGCAGCACAGGATAAAAAAATTAAGTCCAAATAATTTATTTTTAAAAAGGCAAAACAAGGGGCAACTTGGTGTCTCAGTGGGTTGAGGCCTCTGCCTTCGGCTCTCGTCATGATCCTGGGGTCCTGGGACTGAGCCCCACATCAGGCTCTCTGCTCCGCGGGGAGCCTGCTTCCTCCTCTCCCTCTGCCTGCCTCTCTGCCTACTTGTGATCTCTGTCAAATAAATAAAATCTTCAAAAAAAAAAAAAGGCAAAACAACAATTCTCAGGGGAAAAAATTACAGATTGGCTATGGTATATCTAAAATGTCCAGTTTCCAACAAAAAATTATGAGTCATTGAAAAAAACAGTAAAGTGTGACTCAAACTCAAACTCAAACTCAAAAAAAAAAAAAAAAAAAAAAAGCGGTCAATTAGAACTAATTCTGTATTGGCCCAGCATGCAAAGACGTCAAAGAATAGGGATGCCTGGGTGGTTCAGCCAATTGGGTGGCTGCCTTCAGCTCAGGTCATGATCTCAGGACCCTGGGATCAAGCCCAATGTCAGGCTCCCTCCTCTATGTCATATCAATAAATAAATAAATAATTTCTTTTAAGAAAAGAATAGATTATAAATATTTTAAAAAATTAAAAGGAGCCTTGTTTAAATAATTAAAGAAAAACCTAGTAATGACTCAAAGAACTGGGAAATAAAACAAATAGAAATTTTACTTAAAAAAAGAGGAACAAGGACACCTGGGTGGCTCAGTCACTCTTGCTCAGGCTCTTTGCTCAGCGGGGAGCCTGCTTCTCCCTCTGCCTGCGTCTCCCCCTCCTTATGTTCTCTCTCTGTCTCCTGCTCTCTGACAAATAAATAAATACAATCTTTAAAAAAATCCTTTAATTAAAACAACTTAAGAGGAACCAATGGATATTCTAGAGTTGAAAAGTACAATAGCTGAAATGAAAAATGCACTAGATGGGCCTAATAGCAGAACCGAGAGGACAAGAGAAAGAATCAGTATGTGAAGACAGATGAATTAAAATGACCTAACATGAAAAACAGAAAAAGATCAAGGAAAAATGAGCAAAGCCTCAGAGATTACGGAATAAAATGAAGCAACCCAACAAAGAGGAAAGAGAAAGAGAAAATTATTTCAAAAAATAATTTTAAATTTCCAAGAAGTACAACAAAAACAATCATTACAAAGAAATCTATACCTAGAACATCATAGCACAACTCTTCAAATCCGAAGATAAAAAGAAAATCTTAAAAACAGAAAGAAAAAAACTTATCTTAAAAAGGGACTCAACAATACAATTAATGGCTAACTTCTAATCTGAAACAAGGGGAGCCAGAAAGCAGTGGAACAACATATTCAAAGTGCTGAAAGAAAAGAGTTTTGGTACACCTGGGTGGCTCACAGTTGGTAAAGTGTCTGCTTTTGGTTCAGGTCATGATCCCAGGGGCCTGGGACTGAGCTCACCAGAGAGTCTGCTAGTCTCTCTCCCTCTGCCTCTTGCCCTGCTTGTGCTCTCATGGGCAAGCACATGGTCCCTCTCTCTCTCTAATAAATAAGTAAAATATTTTAAAAATTCTTATAACCAAGAATTCTATATACAGCAATACTGTCATTGAAAAAATGAAAGCAAAATAGACACTTCCATATAAAAAACACTGAATTTGCAAGCAAATCTGTAATATGAGAAATATTAAAGGAAGTCTTTCAGGTTGGAAGGAAATGATACCAGATAACTCAAATACACAGAAAGAACTAAAATACATTAGAAATGATATATATGTAGGTAAATGTAATAGAATTTCTATACTCTTAGTTTCTTTAAAAAACACAAGATTATATACAGAAGATAATTATGTTGTAGTTATATGTAGATGTAGTATGTAAAAAATTGACATTATAGGGGGAATAGGAAAATAAGGTGAATTGATGTAAAGTTGCTTTAATTTATCAAAATTAGGTATTAACTTGAATTTGACTGTTATAAACTAAGATGCACAGTGTAATTCCTGAAGCAACCACTAAGAAAATAACTAAAAATAACACAGTGTAAAAACCAACAAAACAATTATTAAAAAAATTTTTTTAAATCTAGAAAACTGGTTTAACAGAAATAAAACAATAAGCATAAGAAATATAGTACATATCAAAATGGCAGACATAAATTCAGCTCTACCAATAGCTACATTAAATGTAAATGGACCAAACACTCCAATCAAAAGCTATAGATGGTCTTATTGTATTTAAAGAAGCAAGATCCAAATATATGCTGTTGAAGAGACACATTTTAGATTTAAAGACAAATACAGGTTGAAAATAAAAGAATGTGAAAAGATACATCATGCAAACAATAACCATAGGGTGCTGAAATGATTAAATTCATGACAAAAAAAAGTTACAGGGATTTGGAGTGGTACCCATTATGCTGTTATTAATCAAATTTTTTTCTGGAGAGGGGAAGAAGGAAAAAGATTTTCCTTCTCTCAACAATTGCTCTCCATTCTGTATTGAAAGGAAACTTGATTCTTCTCTCCTTCCCTTTAGGCAAAAAAATCTATGACTCAGATTCACAGCCTGCTGAATTTGACTATAGGTTGCCCCACCCCCACTTCCTGCCTCTGGCAACCACCAATCTGCTCTTCATGAGTTTGCATGGCTTTTTTTGTTTCAGATTCTATGTATAAGAGATATTGTATGGTATCTGTCTTTCTCTATCTGACGTTATTTCACTTAACGTGATGACCTCAAGGTCCATGCATGTCATCACAGATGGCAAAATTTCATTCTTTTTTTATTCGACATCGTGTATGTGTGTATGTTTGTGTGTGTGAGTGTTTCACAATTTTTTTATCCATTCATCCATTGATGGATACTTAGGTTGTTTCCATATCTCTTGGCTATTACAAATAACACTGCAATGAACATGGGGCTGCATGCATTTTTTTTTCTTTTGAGTTAGGGTTTTCATTTTCTTCAAATTAATACCCAGAAGTGGAATTTCTGGGTCATATATAGTTCTGTTTTTAATTTTTTGACAAACCTCCATACTGCTTTCTATAGTAGATGCACCAATTTACATTCGCACCCACAGTGTATAAGGGTTCTCCTTTCTCCACATCCTCATCAACATTTATTTCTTATCTTTTTGATTATAGCCATTCAAACAGGTGTGATAATGAGATATTTCATTGTAGTTTTGATCTGCATTTCCCTGATGATTAGTGCTGAGCAGCTTTTCATGTACCTATTAGTCATCTGGATGCCTTCTTTGGGAAAAAATCTAGACTTTCTGCTCCTTTTTAATTGAATTGTTTGCTATTGAATTATAAGAGTTTTTTCTATATTTTGGATGTTAACCCTTATCAGATACATTTACAAATATTTTCTTTCATTCAGTAGGTTGTCTTTTCATTCCATTGATGATTTCCTTTGCTGTACAAGATAAAATGGTTTTGAAGACAGTAAATATTACTAGAGACAAACAGGGACAGATCATGGTGACAAAAGGGTCAATGTATCAGAAGATACAACAACTATAAATGTCTATGCACTTAATAAAAGAGTTCCAAAATATGTGAAACAAAATCTGAGACTACATTGAAAGGAGAATTTAACAATTATAGTTCAAGATTTCAATACCCTACCCTATAGTTGATGGAACAAGATAGAAAATCACTTAAGGACAATATACCTTACTGACATTTAAAGGACATACTAAATAAAAGCAAAATATACATATTTTTCTAATCACACATGAAACATAACCATAATAGTCTTATGCTAGGCCATAAGTCTCATAAACTTAAAAGGACTGAAGTCATACAAGGCATGTGTTCTGACAATACTGGAAATAAATTAGGAACCCATAACATTAAGACCTCTAGAAAATCACCAAATATTAATATTTAGTTAAACAACACACTTCTAAATAGTCTAGGGGTCAAAGAAATCACAAGGGAAATTAGAAAATATTTTGAACTAAATGAAAATGGGAACACATATCAAACACATATCTAGTTTCTAGTTTCCACTTAGAAACTAGAAAAATAAGAAAACAACACAAAGCAAGCAGAAAGAAAAAAGACACTTCTCTTGATTTCTATTCTGAAATTTAAAAAAAAAAAAAACAGAACAACAGAGAAAATCATGAAACAAAATATTGTTCCTTTGAAAAGATCAACAAAATTGAAAAGTTTTGAGATAATGGCAAAGAGGACACAAATTAACAAAAATCAGGGAGGAAAGGTAATCTCAAATGGTTATATAGTGTATGATTCCATTTATACAACAATTTCAAAAAGACGAAATTATAGCGATAGGGAAGAGATTACGAGGTTGTTGCTTTTGGATGGTACAATTCTGTATTCTGACTGTTATACTGGTTACACAAATTCATATACATAGAAAAACTTCATAGAATTATGCACACAGAGAAGAAATAACTATACTTAAAAACTGATAAAACACAAAAGAAGTCTATAGTTTAACTTCCTCTACTATTTTTGCAAGCTTTTAGCAGTCTAAAATTATTTCAAAATAGAGTTTAAAAAGAAGTTAGACATTTACCTCTCATCATACACACACACAAAAATTAACTCAAAATGGATCACAGACCTAAATAGAAGAACTACAGCTATAAATTTTCTAAAATAATAGGAGAATGGCTTTGTTTCCTAAAGTTAGGTAAAGATTTCTTAGTTTATAACACCTATAGTACAATTCACAGTGGAAAAAAAATACCATTAAGAAAATAAAAAGCTAAGACAAAGACTGAAAGAAAATATTTGAAAATCACCTATAAGATAAAATAGATATAGGAAATATTTAAAACTTAATAAAAAGACTAACAACCCCATTTTAAACGTGGGAAAAATATCTGAACAAACATTTCACCGAAAAAGATATACAAATGACTAATGAGAACATGAAAAGATGCTCAAATCATTCATTAGTTATTAAGAAATGCAAACCAAAATCACCATGAGGTGCTACCCTTAGAAGGGCTATAATCCAAAAGACTAAAAATACCAAGTGCTAACAAGTATGTAAAGAAACAGGAGCCCTCATACATTGCTAGTGGGGATCTAAAATGGCACAGCACTTCAGAAAACACTTCAGCATTTTCTTAAAAGATAAACATAAACTTACTGTATGACCCAACAAATCCACCCCTAGAAATCTACACAAAACAAATAAAAGCGTATCTTCACACAAAGACTTGTACATGAATTCTTACAGTGGCATTCTCCACAACAGTCAAAACTAGAAACAACCCAAACATCCATATACTGGTAAACTGATAAAACGTGGCAGATCCATACAGTCAAATACTAATCAGCAATAAAAACAAAATATTGATAAATACTAGACCTGGAAAATCTCAACAACATAAAGTAAGTGGGGAAAAAAACCCAGATAAAAATGTTATATTTTGTATGATTTCATTTATGTAAAACTTATAGAAAAGGCAAATCAAATTGAAAGAGAAAACTATTGTTGGTTTCCTAAGGCTGATGTAGGAGCAAGGACTGACTGCAAACAGACATGGAATGTTCTAATATTGGATTGTGATGATGGGTGCACAACTCTATACATTTCATAGAAATAACAATACACTTATAATGGGTTAACTTTAGCACATCTAGATTATAGCTCAAAAAGGCCATTAAAAAGTAACAAAAATAATACACCCATGTTCATAGCAACATTATTCATAATAACCAAAAGGTAAAAGTAGTCCAAGAGTCCTTCAATGACAGATAAATGAAATGTGGTCTACACATATAGAGCAATATTGTTCAGCCTTAAAAGGAGGGAAATTCTGACATATGCTATAACATGGATAAACCTTAAGTATAAGTGGAAGAATCCAGTCATAAAAACAGAAAATTTTTTAAAAAGAGAAATATTGAATAATTCCATTTGTATGAGGTACTTTGGGTGCTCAAATTTGTATACACAAAAAGCAGACTGGTGGTTCCTAAGGGCTGTGAGGTAAGAGATAAAAAGTTTTTGTTTTTCTCCTTCTGCCTCTGCCCCTCTCCCCACCTCAAAAACAAACAAACAAACAAAAACCCTTCATTGCTACTTTGTTTCAATTATAAAATTATAAAATGTTTGGGAGAGAGAAATGTACAAAGAATACCCTCCCATACCCATGCATCCTCACTCAGCTCTATCTTTGCAGGACATTTTATCATACTTGCTTCAGATCAGTTTAAAGAAAATAGTTCAGAGTGTTTGAAGCCCTTTGCTTGTCTGCAATAACATTCTCCTTCCTCTCTCCACCTTCACAAAGATGACCACCATCCTAAACCCTGCAAGTAATACACTTACATAACCATATGTATGTATGTATGTATGTATGTGTTTGTATGTATGCTTTTCTTACATAAATAAAAAATACTAGTTTACATTTTTACAACCAAGGGACAATTATCAAAACTAAGAAACCAACACTGTTACAAATACAATTACACTACAGACTTCATTATATTTCACCAGTTTATTGGTATTCTTTGGGATTCCAGAACCTGATTTAAAAACCCACATTGCATTAGTTTCCAAATCTCCTTAATCTCCTCTGAACTCTAACAGTTCTGTCTTTCCTTGTCCTTCATGACTGTCAATTTTCAAGAGTACTCATCAGGTTCAAATAAACTGTCTTTCAGTTTGCACTGGATGACGTTTTTTCATAGCTGGAATAAGTTATAGACTTGGGACAAGGATACCAGAGAGCTTGGTTAAGGTGGTCTGATAGATTTCTTCACCAATAATTTATTATTTTGTCTTTGTAATTAATGAATATTTTGTGGGAGAAATTTTGAAGGTATGTAATACTGTGCTTTCCTGTAAACTTCTACCCACTAATTTCAGCTTTCATTAGTGGATCTTGCCTAAAGCAATTATTCCTCTGGTATTCCAATAGTGATTTTCTATTTTCCTCATTCCTTCAACATTTATTAATTCTCTAAGAAATTAAGTGGCCCTTTTCCACTTATTTGTTCAACCACTGTTTATATTAGTATGGACTTAAAAGAATTTATTTTAAGTTATTATATTTATCTATTTTGTTGCACAAATTGTTCTGGCTTTAGCTATTTGGAACTCTTCCAGGTCACCTTTTGTGTCCTTTTGACATACTCACATCATTTTTTTAAAGAACTTCCTTATTTTCTAACACCACAAATGTTCCAGGAACATCTTGTATTTTCCTTGCCCCAATCTTGGGGCTATATACTTTGCCAAGGAACCCTGTTTCCTTTTGTGTGAGAATGATATTTAAAAACCAAGATCCGGGCACAACATGTGCTCACTGCTACTGGGGTGTCACTACTTCTAGAACCTCTTAGAAGATAAGGCTAGGAAATGTGTATGTATATACTAAGTGGTGTACATGGGTAAATCTATATTTATTGTATCTATTTACCTATTAAAAGGGAAAAAAACACACTAGTTCAGGGCACCTGGGTGGCTCAATGAGTTAAGCCTCTGCCTTTGGCTCAGGTCATGATCTCAGGGTCCTGGGATCACGTCCCACACTGGGATCTCTACTCAGCAGGAAGTCTTCTTCCCCCTCTCCCTCTCTGCCTGCCTCTCTGTCTACTTGTGATTTCTGTCAAATAAATAAATAAAATCTTTAAAAATTAAAAAAAGGGGGAAAAAATATTAGTTCATATTGATGTCTCCAGTTCCAGTCCAGTACCAAAGGGTTTATTCTAGCATTCCCATTTGCTTATTTGTAATTTCTTTCTCTTACAGTAAGACACCTGCTTTTCCTAAACTACAATATATTTACTTATTTGTTCACAGTAGTATACATGCAGTTTCAGAACTGCTAATCCATACCCCTAGGAGAAACAAATTTATCAAGTACAGTGGTTTTTATTTTTGAGTTCTTTTTTCATTAGCCTTATAGAACCCAGTCCAAATAAAGCTTCTTAGGCCATTTCTTTCCTTCTCTAAGCCTTCAGTGTGGTCCTCTTTCATTGTAATAGTTAGACTCATTTGTAAATCTCAATCCTATAATTGTTCTCCCAACATCCTGGTTAATTTCTTTAAATTTGAAGACAGTAGAATTCACTTTATGGTATGACAGGTTATGTGAGTTTTGATAACTGCATAGAATTGAATAACCACTTAGCACATTTGCACACAAAATTTGATCACTCAAGAAATCCCCTCATGCTACCCATTCCTAATCAATGTCTCACTCCATTCTCACCGTGGGAAACAATGATCTGTTATTTTATGGTTTCTGTCCCTATAACTTTGTCTTTTTCAGAATGTCCTATCAATGGAATCATACAACATGTAGCCTTTGTATTATGGCTTCATCTACTTAGCAAAATGAATTTAGAATTCATTCATGCTGTCATACATTAATAATTCATTCCTTTTTATTGCTGAATATTATTCTATTGGATTGATGCACCACAACTTGTTTACCCTTTGATCCACTGAAGGAAATCTGACTCATTCCAGTTTTTTGAATAAGGTTTCAAGAACATTCATATTCAGGTTTTTCTGTGAAAAATTGATTTGGGTAAACTTCCAGCAGCAAGACTTTGGATCATATGAAAAGTTTATGTTTGGCTTAGCAAGTGATAGCCAAACTCTTTCCCAGAGTGTTATACAAATTTGAATTCTCAACGGCAATGAGAGAGTTCTAGCTGCTCCACACATTCATCAGCACGTGGTATTGTCAGTTTTGTCTGTTCGATATTCCAATTGATTTGTATTTACATCTCATTGAGTTTTAATTTTCATTCCCAAATGACAATGATATTGAATATATTTTCATATACTTATTTTCCATCCAAATTTCTTCTTTGGTAAGGTGTCTGTTCATATCTTTTGCCTATTTTCAAATTGCAGTTTCTAAATTTTTTAAGATTTTTTTTAGTTCTAAATGCAAATCCTTTATCAGATTTGTAATTTTAAAATTTAAAAAATTTAAATTTCCCAGTCTATGGCTTCACTTTTTCATTCTCTTTATAGGTCTTTCACCCACCAAGCAAAAGATATCAATTTTGATAATTCAAATTTATCAATTTTTTTCTTTTATGGACCATACCTTTGGTATTATATCTAAAATTATTTTGCCAATTATAAGACCATACAGATCTCTCCTATGTTTTCTTGTAGAAGTTTTTTAAGTTCCATGGCTCATATTTAAGTAAATATGATCAATTTTGAATTAATTTTTGTAAATACATTTTGTAGATACATTTTGAAATATGTATCAATGTTCATCTTTTCACATAGGAACTTCCAATCACTCCAACACCATTTTTTGAAAAGACTTCCAAGATCATTAAATTGCCCTTGCATCTTTGTGAAAACTCAGCTGACAATATTTGTATGGATCTATTTCTAAGTTCCCTATTCTCTTCCTCTGTTCTACGTGCTTCTCCTTTACCAATACCATACTTTCTTGATTAATGCAGCTTTATAGTAATTATTGAAATCAGGCCATGAGAGTCTTCCAAATTTGTTCCTCTTTTTCAGAATTGTTCTGCCTATTCTAGTTCCTGTGTGTGTGTGTGTACATATTCACATATTTTAATAAACATGGACATCTATAGAAAATAGACACACATCTATAGAAAAGTTTCCTGATTCTGAATAGGATTGAATTGAATCTATAGATAACATATTAGGGAAAACTGGTATCAACAATATTGAGTCTTCTAGTCCATAAAATTATATTACATATCTCTCTCTTCATTTATTTGATTTCTTTTACCATTGGTCAGTAGTTTTCAGTATAAATACTGTGCATACATTTTGTTATATTTATAATTACTTGTGATATTAAAAATTTATAATTTTGATGCTACTTTTTGTAAATCTCCAATTCCAATGTTCATTTTAAGTGCATATATAGAAATACAATTTATTTTTGTATATTAACATGGTATCCTGAAGCTTGGTAAACATAATTAGTTCTAGAAACTTTTCTAGAGCCTTTGGAATTTTCTAATGTATATTATCATGTTAGCAAATAGATAGAGTTTTATGCTTACTTTTACTAAACTGTATGCATTTCATTTATTTTTCTTGCTTTATTACACTGGGTAGGACTTCAAGGATGATGTGGAATAAGAGTGGTGAGAGTGAACATCCTGCCTTCTCAATCTTAGATAGTTAGTATTCAGTTTTTCA
Source organism: Mustela nigripes (assembly GCF_022355385.1). Taxonomy (NCBI): domain Eukaryota; kingdom Metazoa; phylum Chordata; class Mammalia; order Carnivora; family Mustelidae; genus Mustela; species Mustela nigripes. The sequence goes on from NC_081560.1 coordinate 163,270,866, forward strand.
TCATTTAGAATAATGTTACTATAGCATTTTTATAGATTATTTTTATGTGGTTAGGGAAGTTCCTTACTCTTCCTACTTTTCCAAGAGCTTTTATCATGAATGGATGTTAAATTTTTTCAGATGCTTTTTCTGCATCTGTGGAGATGACCAACCTGTTAAGTAAGTTAGACACACACACACACATGCACACACGGCCTATAACAATTTGAAATGCGCTGAATTTATAAATTAATTTGGAGACAATTTCAAGATATTTAGCCTTCTTAACCACGACATTATGCATCTCCATGAGGTCTTCTTTTATGTTTTTCAATAAAGTTTTACAATTTCCTCTATTAAAATGTGGTGTAATGTTTCTTGATTTATTCAAAAGTTCTGTGGTTTTTGCTAATTTTATAAATGATACCAGTTTTACAATATGTTCTAAATTTTGTCCCTAGTTTATAAAAATGTAACTTGTTTTGCTACACAGATTTTGAATCCAGCAATCTTGACAAACTCTCTTATCATTCTGTAGCCATTTGTGACTGGATATTCATGAATTCACTATGTAAATAACCACCTTCTTAATTCTTATATGTTTTAATTATTTATTATTTTGTTGAAGTATAATTGACATACATTATATTAGTTTCAGGTATACACCATTATAATTCAACATTTGTGTACACTGCAAAGTGATCAACATGGTTTAAGTCTAGTTACTGTCTGTCACCATACAAAGTTACCAAAACTTTTTAAAATTTACTCTTCTTATGTATTGGAAGAAACTGGTTTATTACATTTATGCTTATCTTACAATCAGAGACACTGCCTGCCTTTGTTCCAGATTATCTTTTCAAAGATGTCTGTATATGAATTGTCTTAGAAGACAAAGATAGTCCCTGCAAAGGGCAGGCATGCATAGTGTCCAATATAATAAAGATAGCATCTCCTTCCAGAAGAAAGGGAAGGCCTCTTTATTTCTCATCATAAAAGATTCAGGTTCCCTAATCTTTGGGTTCCCCTCTTGTTATATAACCCACTGCATGTTTAAGTATCAGTTAGCATTCTTCTTGTTGTCTTTTGGGAACTGAGACTCAGGAAAACAGTGCAAAAAACTTGCTGATATTCTGTCGATTGCTATTGCTACAAAAAATAAACTCCTTTGTTTCTGATGTCACCTCTTCTGCCAGCAGCCATGAAACTCTAGAAGGCTACCTTCTTAGCTTTCAAGTAGGCTAAAACCACAGACCTTCACAGTTCTTCACATTAATGTGTCAGCTAGAACCTCCAGTACAAAGGTGACTTGTGGGCAGCTTCATCCTGATTTTAAAGGGAATACTTTTAACATTCCACCATTAAGCATAATAATGGATTTAGATTCTTAGTGGATACTCCTTTTCAGGTTATGGGGAATGGTTAAAAAAATTGTTAAAATGTCTATACTGCCTAGAGCAATCTATACTTTTAATGCTATTCCAATCAAAATTCCACAGGTATTCTTCAAAGAGCTGGAGCAAATAATCCTAAAATTTGTATGGAACCAGAAGAGACCCAAATCACTAAGGAAATGTTGAAAAACAAAAATAAAATGGGGGGCATCACGTTACATGATTTCAAGCTTTAAAACAAAGCTGTGATCACCAAGACAGCATGGTACTGGCATAAAAACAGACACATAGACCAGTGGAACAGAGTAGAGAGTCCAGATATGGACCCTCAACTCTATGGGCAAATAATCTTCGACAAAACAGGAAAAAATATACAGTGGAAAAAAGACAGTCTCTTCAATAAGTGGTGCTGGGAAAACTGGGCAGCTATATGTAGAAGAATGAAACTCGACCATTCTCTT
>NC_081560.1:163273099-163292399 GCF_022355385.1 Mustela nigripes
TGGAGTTGGGGGAAATTGGAAGGGGAGGTGAACCATGAGAGACTATGGACTCTGAAAAATAATCTGAGGGTTTTGAAGGGGCCGGGGGTGGGGGAGGTTGGAGTACCATGTGGTGGGTATTATAGAGGGCACGGATTGCATGAAGCACTGGGTGTGGTGCAAAAATAATGAATACTGTTATGCTGAAAATAAAAAATAAAAAATAAAAAATTTCTAAACCACCTAACTTGGGAAATTGTTGCCTGAATGGCCTAAAAGAGTTGACATAGTTTTCAAAAGTGGCTTTCCTTAGAATTAAAATTAGGAAAGGGATTTCTAAGATGAAGCTATTAGAATTTCAGGTAATACAATTTTTCATTATGTCATGCCCTAAAGGACCCTTGACATTCTTGGCCCCCACCAACAAGATACCAATAGTATCCCTAGTCTTAATGATTGAAAACCCTTCAATTTTTTCAAATGATTTCCCAGAGTAGGAGTTGCCAGATTTTCTACTATAAAAAGCCAAACTAAATATTTTAGGTTTTGTGGGCCTTCCAGCCTCCTGTTGCAACTAAACTTTGCTGTCATAATGCAAAAGCAGCCATTCAGAATACATAAATAAATGAACAAATCTGTGTTCCAATAAAATTACAAAATTTTGTAATTTTGTGGTGGTAAGACTTGGCCTGTAGGCTATACTTGACTCCTGCACTAGAGAGATGGTACAGAGTAGATCTTCAAATTTCAAGATAAGGAAACTGGGATCAGGGATGAAATGATTTGGGATGCCTGGGTGGCTAAATGGGTTGAAGCCTCTGCCTTCAGTTCAGGTCATGATCCCAGGGTCTTGGGATCAAGCCCCACATCGGGCTCTCTGCTCCACAGGGAGTCTGCTTCCTCCTCTCTCTCTCTCTCTCTCTCTCTCTCTCTCTGCCTGCCTCTCTGCCTACTTGTGATCTCTGTCAAATAAATAAATAAAATTTAAATAAAAGATTTGGCCAGCATCTTAACTGCACAGAGCAAAGATCAGAACCCAGGCTTCCTAACCATCATTGCTTTTCCCACTACATCACCCAGCAGAATAAATGACACCCTGGCACAATCTGCCTCAGTAAGTATTTTTATCCATTTCTACTAAGTATATGCAAAATGTATGGATATTTGGCAGATATTCATGAATATTCAAGTCTCTGCTCCAGGTCCCTCCTCTGTGGTCTGCATCATTTCTCTAGTTTTGCATCATTCCCAGATGAAGACACCATTGTTCCATCTCAAGTATGTTCATTAAAACATACACTAAAATTTGGTTGTATGCTGAACTCAGAAGCAGAGACATCCCACAACTCAGCATAAATCACTCATCTGTTGAATATTTCTAAGGCCATCCTCACAGTATTGAACACAGCCCTGATTATTCATGTGTACGTGAGAACTCACACCCAATCAAATTGAAGTTTATTATCTACTGAGAGTCCCTACAGAACTGGATCTAATACTAATGTATACAAAGTCTCAGAGTGTATCACATCTACTTATCTTCTGTCATCTGCAACTGCTGAGACCCCATCTACAAAGATTTTTTATTTGGCCACACTGATTACTTTTTTTGTTTTTAATTCCCGTTAGTTAATATACAGTGTTATATTAGTTTCTGGCTGACTGATTCTTCACAAAAGTGCTAACTAAATAAATTGCCTCATGGAAGGACTATGTAATCATAAATAGTTGTTAGCACTGATACACACAACTTGAAGTAAAGCACAGAAGAAGAAGAAGGATAGCTACACAACCAGCCTTGGCCAAAACCAAAACTTTTGCTAGTTTATTCAGTATACCCAGGGCCATTTTTATCCACACTTGGTGGGATTCACACATTGGATAGGAGACTGGACTACATGAACTGAAGTACTTTTAACTCTAACATTTAGTTAACCTGTATTCAAAAGAAAAAAAATATTAATATTTCATCCCGGTGAAACTCTCATAGAAGTACTCAGCCATGAAGAATAGACAGAATTTAGACGTAGAAAGAGAAGACAGAAGTGCATGAAGAGATCAGTGTAGATTTGCACCAATGGGTTACTCTCTTCCTCCTCACACTGAAACAGTAAAAACCACTCAGAAGCTCAAGAAACCCCTAAAGAGAAAACTTTCTAAAAAATGGTTTAGAATTTAATGCACCAAAAGCAGCAGTCATGAATGCCAATTAGAGCCAATGGCCCCGTATATTTGGTCACTGAGTAGCAATAATCCTAAACGGCAATTTCAGTTGGAATCTGATCTACTCAAATCTTTTGAAGCAGGCAAGGACAGGAGGCAATAATTAATTTAATACATGCTTTTTAATGAAGAAGAGAAGAAATATTTATACACTGGATTAGAGTTCAGTAGCAATTACTTTCATTCTGTGCCTGAAAAAACTAGTTTAGGTTCTTGGAGAGTTGACTTCTTCCCACGGTATGGGTAGACTGGATCAGATTAGAACATTTATATCCTTGGCTTATCATCATTTAGATGTATTATAAGTTCTTCAAAGAGCAATGTTTAATACAAAGTTGATAAATGTCAAAGTAAAACAAACTAAACAGAATTCTAAAGAAATTACAACAAAGATTTAGACGTCCAAAATTTTGTTAAGAATTTGTCAAGCATCATCAGTTCCTTGCCTAACTTGGAAGCAAACCAAATTTCCTCATGTGGATGGCTTTGGAGCCTCCTAGTGGCAGCCTCAGGGGACCTACTGAATGAATAGTTCCGGAAAGGACCAGGCTTTCAAGAGAAAGTTAGTTGGTATGCTGCTCATCAATTAAAACAAACTCATCAACTCCCATAATGTGTTCAATACACTATATTGGAAACTAGCAATGCAAAGATGAATAAATGTTGGTCCTTACCCTAATGGAGCTCACAACCTATTATACAAACAAGTAAGAAAAGAAATAACTCTGAAATGATACAGTGAGCACTTACAATCTGCATGAACAGGGAGGGGGGATGAAGTCAGGAGTGAGTACTAAAGAAGGCTAACTTCTTAGCCAAGTCCTTATTAAAGGATAAGTCTACCTTATGGAGAATCCAAGTAGATTACATATTTTCATGCCTTCGCTAATTTTGCTTCCTGTCTGAAATATTCCCTTTTCCACATATTATACTTAGAATACTAAGACTAGAGTACAGTAAGGTGGGAAGAAAGTTGAAAAAACAGGGTGGAAGCAAACTTGTCAGTGCCTTTATGATTTGAACTTTATCTTCCAGGCTCTGAAGAGATGTCAGAGTGTCTAACTCAGGTGACTACTGAAAATTATTCAGAAAATAACTCTGATAGTAGTATGATATTTCTATTATGAGAGCTGGGGAGCAGAAAGACCTATTAATCTGTCTTCACAGTTCAGGAGAAAGATATGAAATGATAGTAGCACAGCAGTAGCAAGAAAAAAATTCTAGAGTGAAGAACAACTATCTCTAACAGCCATGTGAATATAAGAGATTAGGCTCAGAAAAGAATCAAAAACAGTTCAGTTTTCCTCAAGAGAAAAGGTAGACAGTGATGCCATTAATCAAGGTAGGGAACACAGAGGTCAAGAGAATGAGCAGTAACAGGGAACTTAAGTAAATTTTATTTGGCAAACAAATTGTATCTGGGATTTGTTTAAGAAACACTAGAAAGTACCTATAAAACTCATAAGTCTAACAAATTATATTATAACGATCTCAGAACAACCACAAGAGTTATAACCACTATTAAAATATTAAATGTTGTTATCTACTAGTGGTATATGAAAAGAAACAATCACTTCCACTTTCATAAATAACATCCTGAAGTTGATTGATCCAATCTCAGAAGGCTAACCTCCTATTAGACAACAAAAAAATTTTAACAAAGGTGAACATCTTATTCCTCTAACTTTTGTCCTCTTTGGCTTATCCAAAAATACGCATTTTCCAATAATATACCTTGAGTTTCATCTTGGCCATAAACTTTTATCTTATTCTTTAGGACCTTATATATTAATTAGGCTAACATCTATGGACTTTCATAGCATTTATAGATAATATTTGACTATATTAAATTTTGTTGTGTTTCTCCAACAATATCTAAGTCCCTTAAGAAGTGAGGCATCGGCCTACTTCTGCTCTCAGCCAGAGGCCAACTAATCACCTATTCTAACTAATCACTCATTCCATCCCCCTTATATTTTACAAATGATAAAACAGGGCCCAGACAAGTTATATAACTTAACCAGGGGTTCATATGTAGCTTGTGGTAGATGTCAGACTAAATCCATATACATTTCTATGCTTTCAGATACCCCATAAGTATCAGTGAGCTGTGTGTTATGGGGCACTTTTGCATCTTAAAAGGACACTTAAATACCAAAAGATACAAATTAGTGATTATTTAGTGATAAAATTATAAGCTCCCTGAAAGGCAGTAAGGATAATATCTGGGGACAGAATTCTGGGAAACTTAAAATGGTATCACAAATTTCAGCATCTAGTCATGAAGGAAAAATAGGAACTGGGTTAACCCTCCTACCTTAAATAACTTTTTAAAAAGACCAAGATATGCAAAACAATGGAAAACAGAAAATACAGGACAGTGATCCCTGAGTAAGGGGGAAAAAAAGTGAGCTGTATGATGCTATACCACCTTACTACTTAAGGAGAGCTTTCAGGCTGTAGTACAAGCAGGAGGAACCCAAACAGAACTCAGAGTCTTGCTGACTCGAAGAGACAAAGTTCAGAGTTAGGAGAGGCCCAGGCAGCTAGAGTTTATAGAACAAAGGACAGGAGAAGAAAGAGTTACACAAAGAGCTCAGAGACTACAGTGAATTGCCTGACACTGCTGGCTGATGACCTGTAGTATGTGAGAAAACTACCAATGCCAGGAAAAGAACCACAAGGAAGCAGTAAGTGAAACAATCACCACAGTTCACACAAGACCAGAACAGTTCATGTTCAGGCCAGCAAGACTAAAAAGACCTCATAATACACAAGGTATAAAGTAAGAAGGGTATGGATGTATAAAATATTGCTTCAAGAAAGATTCTGCCTCAAGAGAGAAGCTAAATTAGCCAAAGACTAAAGATTCTTTTTGAACTTAAAAGAAAGCCTTGAAAAAAATCAAACTGATCCATAGAACTTAAATTTCCCACACAAAAAGGACAAAAAAAAAAATTTAAAGGAATATCAGAATATCCAGCATCCAAAAATGCAAAATTGAAAATGTCGGGCTTCCAATTAAGAATTCCTGAGCATACCTATAAATCAGAGAAAAATCAATAAACATACAGAGAAATGACAAAGATGATGGAAGTAGTAACCAAAGATTTCATTAAAAACTATTAAAAATATATTCTCTATGTTCAAGAAGAGAAAGCTCAAGAGTGAAAATGAGAAAAAAAACTGAATTTCTGAAAACAAAAAATGTAATAAATGAAACAAAATTAAACTTGATTAAATTAATGCCACTTATACACTGCAAAAAAAGGATTAATAGAATTGAAGACATAGCAGTAGGAACTATTTAAAAAAAAAAAAAAAAAACAGATTCAGCAAGGAAAAAGGACTAAAAAAAACAGAGCATCACTGAGCCACCAGACAATACTCAGCAGTGTAACACATGAATAATTTTTGCCAAAAAAGGGTGGGAGTAGAAAAGGGTGGGAGTAGAACAGGAAAAAATTCTTGAAAAAATAATGTTCAAAACTTCCAAATTAGATGAAACTACAACCTAGAAAGACTCTAGAAGAGGAAATAGGAAAAGCACTACACCAAAGCACATGATATTCAAACTGCTATAAGCCAGAGATAAAGAGAAAATCTGTTTTCATTATCAATGTTTTTTCATTTGATCAAGCCTAGAACACACAGAAAATAGTTTCACAGTTGCTAACTCATATTACTACAAAAAGGAATTTATATTTTTTTACTGTTCTCTCTTTGTGGAATACAAAAACCCTTTCTCAAGTTTTATCAAGAAAAAGTTGACATACATCACTGTATAAATTAAAGAATTATGGTTTGATGTACATATATTATAAAATGATGACCACAACAGATTCAGCTAAATTCCACCTTCTCATATGGATACAATAAGAAAAGAAAGAAAAAGGTGGGGGGGGATTTTTCTCTTTGTGATGAGAACTCTTAGGGCTTACTCTCTTAAAAACTTTCCTATATATTGTACAGCAGTGTTAGCTTTAGTCATCCTATGTATATTACATTTTAGTACTTATCTTAAGCATTCAATTCATTTTCCCAAAAGCAGACATTCATTTAATCCCCACCCCTATCAAGTTTAGAACATTTTTCTCAGGCTCCTTTCTAGCTGTTCTCTTCTGGTGCCGAGTTATTTTTCTGAATTTCTGTCTTGAATATACCACAATCTGTTTATATAGTTTCCTGTTGGTGGGCATCTGAATTATTTCCATTTTTTGGCTATTTTGAACAAAGCTTATACAACTATTTTTGGGCAAAATTTATTTTTTAGGTTGACTGATGGACTGACTGATTTGATTTGACACAGGAAAACACAGCAAGAGAGGAACACAAGCAAGGGGAGTGGGAGAGGGAGAAGAAGGTTTCCCACTAGGCAAGGAGCCCCATGCAGGGCTTGATCCCATCAGAACCTGATCCCAAAGCAGACGCTTAACAACTGAGCCACCAGGCACCCCAGATAAAACTTTCTGTAAAGACGTATTTTCATTTCTCTTGGATAAATACTTAGGAGTGGAATTATTTAGATCAGACAATAGGTACATATTCAATTTTGTAAGACACTGCCAAACTTTTCTGTAATTTATCGTTCCAATTTACCTTGCCATAGTCTACGTATAAGTATTTCAGTTGCCCCACATCCTTGTTTACATTTGCTTTATTTTCTCACCCGAGACTTTATTTAAAGTTAAGTTAGTTAACATATAGTGTAGTATTAGTATCCAGGGTACAATTTAGTGATACATCAGTTGCATACAACACCCAGTGTTCATTACATCAATTGCCCTCCTTAATGCCCATCACTCAGTTACCCATCCCTCCATCCCTCCAGCAACCCTGTTTTTTCCCTTATTGTTAAGTGTCTCTTATTGTCTCTTTCTCTGTTTTTATCTTGTTTTTCCTTTTCTTCTCCTATGTTCATGTGTTTTCTTTCCTAAATTCCACATATAAGTGAAATCATATGGTATTTGTCTTTCTCTGACTGCTTTATTTCGATTAGCATAATACCCTCTAGTCCCATCCGCACTGTTACAAATGGCAAGATTTCATTCTTTTTGCCAGCTGAACAATATTCCACTGTGTACATATGTCACATTTTCTTTACCCATTCATCTGTGGATGAACATCTGGGCTCTTTCCATATTTTGGCTATTACGGACATTGCTGCTATAAACATGGAATGCATGTGCCCATTTGAATCAGTATTTTTGCATTCCTTAGATAAATTCCTAGTAGTGCAACTGCTGGGTCATAGGGTAGTTCTATTTTTAACTTTTTGAGGAACCTCCATAGTGTTTTCCAGAGTGGCTATTCCAGCTTGCATTTTCACCAACAGTGTAAGAGGGTTCCCCTTTTTCCACTCTGAAGATAAAATCTTAATAGTACACAAAACAAAAGACGCTTTGGTATGGGGTGGCAACATGAAATTATGTATAGATATATAATGACAGCAAACTTTTTGTCAGAAACAACACAAGCAAGAAAGAGGCAAGATGATGGAGGAATAGTGGACTGAAATGACATCAGATCACAGGAGTTCAGCTAGATTGTTATGAAACCATTCCAAACACCTACAAACTCAACAGGAGATCAAACAGGAGAAGAGCAGCAATTATAGGAACAGAAAATTGATCACTTTGTGAAAGGTAGGACGAACAGAGAAGTCAATCTGAAGTGACAGGAAGAGAGACTGCTGGGGGGAGGGGCCAGCTCCCTGCAAGCACTGGAGCAGTGGAGCACAAAATCAGAACTTTTAGAAGTCTACTCCACTGAGGGACATCACTCCAGTGGCTAAGTGGGGGTGGAGCCCTCACGGGGAGAGTGGGGTCTCAGGTTCCGTAGAGTCACAGAAAGATTGGGGATGTCTGAGTGTGGCAGAGCTCCCAGGTACCGGAGCAGGGAAGCCAATTACACAGACAGAGCAGAGGAGTGAGCTCTCAGCTTGAGGTTACCTTAAACTGTGATCCAAGGCACAGTAGGGCCAGGGCTCTTTGAGCAGGGACCCCATAAGTAGAAGATCCAGGGAGACTCAACTTCTTCCTCTAGAAGAGCAGCACAGCAAGAATCTGCTAGGTTTGGAGACTCCAAATGGGGCACCAGAGACAGAAACGCTCAGGTGAGCCAGAGTAGGGCTGGAGACCAGGGAGACAGGAGTGATTGATTGTTTATCTCTGAGAGCTCACTGAGGAGTGAGGCCCTAAGCTTTAAGCTCCTCCAGGCCAAAGATTGGAAGGCCACGTTTTTCATTCCCATCCTCCAATCTCTACAGAAAACGTTTTAGGGACAAAAACTCCCAAGTGAACCCGAGAAGATTTCCTGGCCCCTGTCAAGGGCGGTGCAAATCCACCTCGGGTAAAGACATTTGAGAATCACTACAACAGGCCCCTCGCCCAGAAGATCAGAGAGAACATCCAGCCAAGACCAAGCTCACCAAACAAGAACAGCAGAACTCCAGAGCTAGGGGAAAGCAATGAACGGAATTCATGGCTTTCTTCCTGTAATCCTTTATAGTCTTGCAAAGTTAAATTAAATTTTATTAATTTTATTTTTTTCTTATTCTAATTTTTTAAATTTTTCATCTTTCCTCTTTAAACATTTTTTAACTAGTTTATCTTCCTAATACCTTTCTAAAACAAAATCTTTTTAAACCTTCATTATTATAGTCATATTTTACCCTTCAAAGTATTTAAGCTTATTTTTGTATACAAATAAGGTTTTTTTTTTTTCCTAAAAAAATTTGGGATACAATTTCTTCTAATAGATCAAAATATGCCCTAAATCTAGCACAGGACGTTGTTTTAGTCTCGAGCCTGAACACATTCTCTCTTTTTTTTTTTCTTCTCTTTTTTTTCCAACCAACTTATCAATTCCTTTTTAAGAATTTTTTTTATAATTTTTAACTTTACAATCATATTCCATCCCTCCATTGTATTTACTCTTATTTTTGTATATATAGAAGTTTTTCTTTCTTTAAAATTTTGGAAGATAGATTCTTCTAAAACCCAAAATCAAGTCAGAGGCTCTGTTCTATTCACCAGTCTAATACACATATATATATATTTTTTATTTCTTTTTACCACCATTCTTCTCCTCCCGGTTGGGGGTCTCTTCTGATTTGGTTAGTGTATATTTTTCTGGGGTCTTTGCCACCCTTATAGTATTTTATTCTCTCATTCATAAATTCTTATTTGGATAAAATGACAAGGCAGAAAAAGTCACCACAAAAAAAAAGAACAAGAGGCAGTACCGAAGGCTACAGACCTAATCAATACAGACATCGGTAATGTCAGATCCAGGTTCAGAATGACGATGCTCAAGGTGCTAGTCGGGCTCAAAAAAGGCATGGAAGATATTAAAGAAACCCTGTCTGGAGAAAAAAAAGAACTAAAATCTAACCAAGATAAAATAAAAAAAGCTATTAATGAGGTACAATAAAAAATGGAGGCTCTTACTGCTAGAATAAATGAGTCAGAAGAGAGAATAAGTGATATAGAAGACCAAATGACAGAGGATAAAGAAGCTGAGCAAAAGAGAGACAAACAAAACTGGACCAGAAGGGGATATTTCGAGAGATAAGTGATACCATAAGATGAAACAATATTAGAATAATTGGGATTCCTGAAGAAGAAAGAGAAAGGGGGGCAGAAAGTATATTGGAGCAAATTATTGTAGAGAATTTCCCTAATATGGAAAACGGAACAATCATCAAAATCCAGGAGCTGCAGAGAACACCCTCTCAAATTCAATAAAAATAGGTCCACACACTGTCATCTAATAGTAAAACTTACAAGTCTTAGCGACAAAGAAAAAATCCTGAAAGAGCAGCCCGGGACAAGAAGTCTGTAACACACAATGGTAAAATATTAGACTGGTAGCAGACTTATTCACAGAGACCTGGCAGGCCAGAAAGAACTGGCATGATATATTCAAAGCACTAAATGAGAAAAACGTGCAGCCAAGAATACTATATCCAGTTAGGCTATCACTGAAAATAGAAGGAAAGATAAAAAGCTTCCAGGACAAACAAAAACTAAAAGAATTTGGAAACACCAAACCAGCCCTACAGGAAATATTGAAAGGGGTCCTCTAAACAAAGAGAGAGCCTAAAACAAGTAGACCAGAAAGTAACAGAGACAATATACAATAATAGTCACCTTACAGGCAATACAATGGCACTAAATTCATATCTCCTCAATAGTTACCCTGAATGTAAAGGGGCTAAATGCCCCAGTTAAATAACACAAGGTATCAGAATGGATAAAAAGAAAAAAAGACCCACCCATATGCTGTCTACAAGAAACTCATTTTAGACCGAAAGACACCTCCAGATTTAAAGTGAGGGGGTGGAAAAGAATTTACCATGCTAATGGACATCAAAAAAAGCTGGGGTGGCAATCCTTATATCAGATCAATTAGAGTTTAAGCCAAGGACTATAGTAAGAGATGAGAAAGGACTATATCATAATCAAAGGATCTGTCCAATAAGAAGATCTAAACATTTTAAATATCTATGCCCCTAACATGAGAGGAGCCAACCATATAAACCAATTAATAACAAAATCAAAGAAACACATCAACAATAATACAATAATAGTAGGGGACCTTAACACGCCCCTCACTGAAATGAACAAATCACCCAAGCAAAAGATCAACAAGGACATAAAGGCCTTAAATGACACACTGGACCAGATGGACTTCACAGATATATCCAGAACATTCCATCCCAAAGCAACAGAATACACATTCTTCTCTAGTGCACACACGAAAATTCTCCAGAATAGATTACATCCTGGCTCACAAATCATGTCTCAACCAGTACCAAAAGACTGGGTTCATTCCCTGCATATTTTCAGACCACAATGCTCTGAAGCTAGAACTCAATTACAAGAGGAAAGTTGGAAAGAACCCAAATACATGGAGGCTAAAGAGCATCCTACTCAGGAATGAATGGGTCAACCAGGAAATTCAAGAAGAAATGAAAAAATTCATGGAAACAAATGATAATGAAAACACAACTCTTCAAAATCTGTGGGACACGGCAAAGGTGGTCCTGAGAGGAAAAATATAGAGCAGTACAAGCCTTTCTCAAGAAACAAGAAAGGTCTCAAATATACAACCTAAGCCTACACCTAAAGGAGCTGGAGAAAGAACAAGAAAGAAAACCTAAACCCAGCAGGAGAAGAGGAATCATAAAGATCAGAGCAGAAATCAATGAAATAGAAACAAACAAACAAAAAAAACACAATAGAACAAATCAACGAAACTAGGAGTTTGTTCTTTGAAAGAATTAATAAGATTGATAAACCCCTGGCCAGACTTATCAAAAAGAAAAGAGAAAGGACCCAAATAAATAAAATCATGAATGAAAGAGGAGAGATCACAACCAACACCAAAGAAATACAAGCAATTATAAGAACATATTATGAACAACTATACGCCAACAGATTTGACAATCTGGAAGAAATGGATGCATTCTTAGAGATGTATAAACTACCACAACTGAACCAGGAAGAAATAGAAAACCTGAACAAACCCATAACCAGTAAGGAGATTGAAGCAGTCATCAAAAATCTCCCAACAAACCAGAGCCCAGGGCCAGATGGCTTTTCAGGGGAATTCTACAAAACATTTAAAGAAGAATTCATTCCTATTCTCCTGAAACTGTTCCAAAAAATAGAAATGGAAGGAAAACTTCCAAACTCACTTTATGAGGCCAGCATTACCTTGATCCCAAAACCAGACCAAGACCCCATCAATAAAGAGAATTACAGACCAATATCTTTGATGAACACAGACGTGAAAATTCTCACCAGAATACTAGCCAATAGGCTCCAACAGTACATTAAAAGGATTATTCACCAAGACCAAGTGGGATTTATTCCAGGCCTGCAGGGTTGGTTCAACATCCACAAACCAATCAATGTGATACAAGACATTAATAAAAGAAAGAACAAGAACCATATGATACTCTCAATAGATGCTGAAAAAGCATTTGACAAAGTACAGCTGCCTTTCCTGATCAAAATTCTGCAAAGTGTAGGGGTAGAGAGTACACACCTCAGTATCATCAAAGCCATCTATGAAAAACCCACCACGAATATCATTCTCTTTGGAGAAAAACTGAGAGCTTTTCCGCTAAGGTCAAGAACATGGCAGGGAAGTCCATTATCACCACTGTTCTTCAACATAGTACTAGAAGTCCTAGTCTCAGCAATCAGACAACAAAAAAAAAATAAAAAGCATCTAAATTGCCAAAGAAGTCAAACTATCACTCTTTGCATATGATATGACACTTTATGTGGAAAACCCAAAAGACTCCACTCTAAAACTGCTAGAACTGATACAGGAATTCAATAAAGTGTCATGATATAAAATCAATGCACAGAAATCAGTTGCATTTCTATACACCAACAACAAGATAGAAGAAAGAGAAATTAAGGGGTCAATCCCATTTACAATTGCACCCAAAACCATAAGATACCTAGGAATAAACCTAACCAAAGAGGCAAAGAATCTGTACTCAGAAAACTATAAAGTACTCATGAAAGAAATTGAGGAAGACACAAAGAAATGAAAAAGATTTCTATGCTTATGGATTGGAAGAACATATATTGTGAAAATGTCTATGCTACCTGATGCTTTAGGTACACATTTAATGCAATCCCTATCAAAATACCATCCATTTTTTTCAAAGAAATAAAACAAATAATCCTTAAATTTGTATGGAACCAGAAAAGACCCCAAATAGCAAGAGGAATGTTGAAAAACAAAGCCGAAGTTGGTGGCATCACAATTCCAGACCTCATGCTTTATTACAAAGATGTCATCATCAAGACTGTATGGTACTGACACAAAAACAGACACATAGATCAATGAAACAGAATAGAGAGCCCAGAAACAGACACTCAACTCTATGGTCAAGTAATCTGTGACAAAGAAAACAATGTCAGATGGAAAAAAGACGGTCTCTTCAACAGATGGTGTTGGGAAAATTGGACAGCCACATGCAGAAGAATGAAACTGGACCACTCCCTTACACCACACACAAAAATAGAATCAAAACAGATGAAGGATCTAAATGTGAGACAGGAATCCATCAAAATCCTTGAGGAGAACACAGGCAACAATCTTTTGACCTCAGCCACAGAAACTTCTTCCTAGACACATCACCAAAGGCAAGAAAAGCAAGGGTAAAAATTAACTATTGGTATTTCATCAAGATAAAAGGCTTTTGCATAGCAAAGGAAACAGCAAAACCAAAAGAAAACTGACAGAATGAGAGAAGATAATTGCAAATGACATATCATATAAAGGGCTAGTATCCAAAATCTATAAAGAACTTATCAAGGGGCACCTGGGTGGCTCAGTGGGTTGAGGCTCTACCTTCAGCTCAGATCATGATCTCAGAGTCCTGGGACTGATCCCCACATTGGGCTCTCTCTTCAGTGGGGAGCCTGCTTCCCCCACCCTCTCACTCTGCCTGCCTCTCTGCCTACTCGTTATCTCTGTCTATCAAATAAATAAAAAAAAATCTTAAGTTCTTTTTTTTTTAAAGAACTTATCAAAATCAACACCCAAAGAACAAATAATCCAATCAAGAAATAGGCAGAGGACATGAACAGACATTTCTGCAAAGAAGACATCCAGATGCCAAGAGACACATGAAAAAGTACTCCACATCACTCAGCATCACGGAAATACAAACCAAAACCACAATGAGATACCACCTCACACCAGTCAGAATGTCTAAAATTAACAAGTCAGGAAACGACAGATGTTGGAGAGGATGCGGAGAAAGGGGAACCCTCCTATACTGTTGGTGGGAATGCAAGCTGGTGCAGACACTCTGAAAAGAGCATGTAAGTTCCTCAAAAAGTTGAAAATAGAACTACCCTATGACCCAGTATCACACTACTGGGTATTTACCCTAAAGATACAAATGTAGTGATCTGAAGGGGCACGTGCACCTGAATGTTTACAGCAGCAATGTCCACTATAGCCAAACTATGGAAAAAATCTAGATGTCCACCAAGAGATGAATGGATAAAGAAGATGTGGTATATATATATACAATGGAAAACTATGCAGACATCAAAAGAAATGAAATCTTGCCATTTGCACAAAGTGGCTGGAACTAGAGGATATTATGCTGAGCGAAATCAGTCAGTCAGAAAAAACAATTATCATATGATCTCCTGATATGAGGAATTTGAGATGCAGAGTGGGGAGTCTGGGGTGAGGAAAGGAAAAAAATGAAACAAGATGGGATCGAGAGGGAGACATACCATAAGAGACTCCTAATCGCACAAAACAAACTGAGGTTTGCTCAGGGAAGGGGGTTATGGAGAGGGTAGTTGGGTTATGGACATTGGGGAAGGTATGTGATATGGTGAGTGCTGTGAAGTATGTAAGCCTGACGATCCACAAACCTGTATCCCTGGGTCAAATAATACATTATATGTTAATAAAAGTCATTCTTAAAAATTTTTTCAAAAAAGAGAAACAGCACAAGCAAGCAAGAGAGACCTGACCAAATAGGGATCACCTAAAGAAAACAAAAAAGGGAAAAAGAAAGAGTAAAAAAAGAACAAAAAACAGACTAGAGAACCCAAAAGCAGAGGAGAAATATCAAATGATATATGCATAACTGGAATCCCTGAAGAAAGGGACAATAGGGCTAAATTAATAATGGCTGAGAATTTTCCAAAACCATGCCAGATGCAATAAACTCAGATAAATTATAAGATAAATACCAACAACAACCAAACACAAATGCACATGCGCATGCACACATACACACACACACACACACACACACATCCACACGACACACACCTAGGCATATGAAAGTCAAATGCTAAAAACCAAAGATAAAATCTTGAAAGGAATCAGAGAAAAACGACACACTGCCTACAAAGGAACAAGCATAAGAATTACAGCAAACTTCTCATTAGAAAGCATGAAACTAGTGACACCTTTAAAGTGTTAAAAGAAAAAAAATGGCAACCCAAAATTCTACACTATGAAAACTAAAGGATAAATACTTTCTCAATCAAACAAATTGATTGGTGGTATACATTTTCATTAAGAAATGTTAAAGTCTTTTTAGGCATAAGGAATATGATATAGGTCAGAAACCTGGATGTAAAAACATAATGAACAGTGTCAGAAAAGGAATAAATGAAGATAAAACAAAATATTTTACTTATTTTTATTTACTCTAAGAGATAACTGAATGATTCAAGCAAGTACAGGAGTAATGAATTTTGTGTATAGCATATGTTAAAATTAAATGATATCAATGGCATGAGGAATGGGAAGGAGAAGTATGGTACTGACACTATGGCTAAAACTGTGTAATATTAATTAAAAGTAGATTCTGATCACTTATTTTTTTGTTTGTTTCAAGTTTTTATTTAAACTTCAATTAATTAACATATAGTGTAACATTTGTTTTTCAAGAATAGAATCTAGAGATTCATCACTTACATATATTACCCAGTGCTCATCACAACAACTGCCCTCTTAATGGGTCATGGGAATTAAGGAGATTCTGATCAATTAAAAATGTATTTTGAAAACCCTAGAACACAAAAGCATAAAATGTTTTTTAACATGATGAGTTGGACTTCATCAAAATTAAAAACTTTCTTTAAGGCACAGCACCACTGCCTGTCATGTAGTAAGTACTCAATATGTTACTATCAATTTCTTAAGAGGTTAAGCATACACTGAACATGCAATCCAGCAATTCCATTCCCAGGCATTTATCTCAAAGAAATAAAAACACATGTTCATGTAAAGATAGGAATTTTCAAAGCAGTTTTATTCATAATAGCCAAAAACTAGAAAGAACCCAATTTCCATCAGGTGGTAAAATGGATAAGGAAATTATAGTATATTTGTTCAATGGAAACTACTTACCAATACAAAGAAACAAACTACTGATACATGCAACAACACTGATGAATCTCCAAAGTGTTACAGTAAGTGAAAGAAGCCCAATATAGACTATCTATTGCATGGTATCACTTATTTATTTTTTAATTATTTTAGAGACAGAGCATGTAAGTGAGTGAGGGAGGGGTAGAGGAGGAGAGAAAGAGAATCCACACCCAATACATTTCACAACCCTGAGATCATGACCTGAGCCAAAACCAAGAGTCAGACACGGAGCAACCAAGGCGTCCCTGCATGATTTCATTGAAATAAAAGTCTAAGTATAAAACTCTAGTGACAAAAAGCAGATGAGTGGTTCCTAGAAGAATGGGGTGTTGACTCTAAAGGAGCAAGGAGAAACTTGTTCAGACATGTTCTACATCAAGATATAGAAATGTATAAGACATTGTGGAAGTAGTTAAATTAATACATTTGTCAAAACTCATCATCACTTGTGCACTTAAAAATTGGAAAAATTTTACCTAAATAATACAGATCAAAAAGGGAGGTAACTAGGGAGGAGGTGGAAGGAGAGGAAACAACAACAACTACTTCTTCTTCTTCTTCTTCTTCCTCTTTTTGAAGAGGAAACTTCAGTACAAAATCATTTGCAAAGGCTGTCATTTGTTCTATCTACTCACAAGGTAATTCCTTACCTAAACTTAATTGAGAGAACTACTAACACACTTAAAATACTAGCAAATTATACAATATATTGGAAAAGAGCATGATTATTACCTCCCTAGTGCTTTAGAACTTCAGATAAGAGAAGGTTTAATAAAGTCACTGCAATAAAAGACTGGGAGTAAGGGAAGATAGCACACAAACAGAACTTGAAAGGGAGGATAAATCCAGGATAGAGAAAAAAAAAAAAGAGACTAGTGAAATAATTTGTTTAAACAGTCCTAGAATATCAAAATGGAAAATTCATTTATAGAGATGAGAAGCTGTTCTTGGAAAAAGACCCTAAATTCCTTATGGATTTATATGGACTGGTCTGTGTTCACTGCTTCCCAATCCTGAAGAAAATTGGAAATTCAACACTTTGTTCCCTCTGCAAGAGTCCTGTTCTCCCATATGACTTTTCCCCCTTTTAACACAACAAGAGACATTTAATTAACTTTTCTGCCACATGCAGCTGGCACCAAAGCAAACCAAGCTGTGGGGTGGCTGACCCAGAAACTGACGAATGTTCAGAGTAAACATGTTTTCAGCCAATCTGGAGTGGTATATTTCTAAGAGGACAGACAGCTCTTAAAATTAATTAAGTCATCTGGACAAACTGTCCATCCAATTGGAGTTTTTCAGTAATGACTATCAGACCACAGATCTTCCTGCAGCTGAGCTTGTTTATCATTCAACAAGGCTACCTCTGCCATGTCTCATGAACAGCTTCATGATTTTTATTTTCACTGGCTTCTGGCTTCTTGTATTTATATAAACAGGCCAAAAAAGCAAAACACACATGAGAGCAAGTTTAAATGGAAGATCCCACATTTTCCCAAAAGGCAGAGACACCTATCTTTCCTTTTCTGCATGTCAGAGTAGAGTAAAGTGGGGAGAAAAGGACCCCATGAATGGCAGGAGAGCAGACGGCCTCATTTAACAGCATGAACTCACTTAAGTGGTTTTGTCATTGGGCAGAAATTCTAATAAAGTGATATCTGCTGCAAAGTCTGATGTTCACATAGTAGAGGCTACACACAAAATGACATCAGACCCCATGAAGACTGCAGCTTAACTCTTAAGTTAGGAAGTACCTAAATTAGTGTCCTGAGAACCTGGCTGCACAGTATAATTCCACGTCCAGCACAGTTTTTCTCTGTTGTTTTGTTTGCCTGTTTGTTTATGTTCACCCTATCTTCTCAATAAACTCTGACTGTGGCTCTGAAGGGAATAGTGCATCTCATAGGGGTTCTTTTTGAGATAGGAGACCCCTGAAATATCTTAGAGTGCTCTTGCTCTCCTCTGAATTCATCCACCACACTGCCTGAAGGGAAGTTCTTTTTTTTTCTCTTAGTCACAGGAGACCCAAGAGATATTCTGTCTAGCTTAGGAAGCAGAGCCCTTTCAACCTTTTGAGAACTAGCCTAACTAGCCTTAGGCTAGTACATGAATCTCCCTTACTGCCTACCCCCCTGTGTAGTTTTTCTAACTTCATTTGGTTGAGTTTTTCCTGCCACAGATTAACTTCACAAGGCAATCACGTAATGACTCCTCTAAATGAAGAGAGTAAGTATCATTTGTTAAGTATCTACTAAGCGTTGGCACTGTGTTAACACTTTACATATTGTGTCATTTAACCCACCATGTCAAGACACACATATATATATAACCATTCATTCCACAATAACACAACGTGGCAGTATGGAGTAATAATTAAAAACTACAGGTTCTAGGGGTGCCTGGGTGGCTCAGTGGGTTAAAGCCTCTGCCTTCGGCTCAGGTCATGATCCCAGGGTCCTGGGATGGAGCCCCACATTGGGCTCTCTGCTCAGCAGGGAGCCTGCTTCCTCTTCTCTCTCTCTGCCTGCTTCTCTGCCTACTTGTGATCTCTGTCTGTCAAATAAATAAATAAAATCTTTAAAAAAAAAAAAAAAACTAAAATCAAACCACCTGAGTTAGATTTTTTTACTTCACCACCCCTAAGCTGAATAACCTTGGAGAAATTGTGTAACATCTTCATTCCTTGGCTGCCTCATCTGTAGAGAGAATGAGAGCATCTATTTCACAGAATTTCTGTGAAGATTAAACAAATTAATCAAAAAAAAAGTTAGCTCTTTACTATTTCTGTTGTCAAACAGATAAAAAAACTAAGACCTAGCAAGACCAAATGACTTGTACAAGATCATACAGCTCGAGTTCATATGTAGGCCTGCCTGACTCTAAAACCAATGTCCCTACTGCTCTACCACATTGATTAAAAAAAAAAAAGAAGGGGCGCCTGGCTGGCTCAGTGGGTTAAGCCTCTGCCTTCGGCTCAGGTCATGATCCCAGGGTCCTGGGCTTGAGCCCCACATCAGGCCCTCTGCTCAGCAAGGAGCCTGCTTCCTCCTCTCTCTCTCTGCCTGCCTCTCTGCCTACTTGTGATCTCTCTCTGTCAAATAAATAAATAAAATCTTAAAAAAAAAAAAACCTTACCTCATTAAAAAAAAAAAAA